>NW_006290147.1:1000542-1005845 GCF_000327345.1 Myotis davidii | reverse complement strand
CCTGGCAGTTCTTTCTCTCCTAATAAAGCCTGTAATCCTGGTTTTTGGCTCCCGATTGGTCTTTCACCTCATGGCTAATATTTTCTTAAATTTTATTAACCTTTTTATTTTGTGGTAACTGTGGAGTCACATGCAGTTGTAAGGAGTAATATGGAGAGATCTGTGTATCCTTGACCCAGTTTCCTCCAATGGTAACCTCTTGCAAAACCATAGCACAGAGTCATACCAGGACCTTCATTATTTTTATTTATTTATTCATTTTTTATGTTATTTAAAAACCCGTATGGTTTTATGACCCGGTATCTCCCCAATAATTTCAACGTGGGGATGGGAGGGAGAGTGTGTGTGTGGGGAAGATGAGAGGATCCGTGGGTACTGCCTGGTTTAGACTTTAGATTTTTAGATCCCTGGCGGCAAAAATGTTTTTGTTATATCCTCCCAGGAAGGGTAGTGGCTGTGGTGCCCCAGGTTCTGTCGGGATCCTGTTGGGATGCGCTGCCTGGGCAGGACTGTGCGCTGCCCAGCGGTTCGCTGGGAGGGGCGGTGTGCTGTGAGGGGCAGTGCCCTGTGAGGGGAGGAGTGCTGGGAGGGGCGGTGGGCTGTGAGGGGCGGTGCCCCGTGAGGGGAGTAGTGCTGTGAGGGGCAGTGCCCTGTGAGGGGAGGAGTGCTGGGAGGGGCGGTGGGCTGTGAGGGGCGGTGCCCCGTGAGGGGAGTAGTGCTGTGAGGGGCAGTGCCCTGTGAGGGGAGGAGTGCTGGGAGGGGCGGTGGGCTGTGAGGGGCGGTGCCCTGTGAGGGGAGTAGTGCTGTGAGGGGCGGTGCCCTGTGAGGGGAGGAGTGCTGGGAGGGGCGGTGGGCTGTGAGGGGCGGTGCCCCGTGAGGGGAGTAGTGCTGTGAGGGGCAGTGCCCTGTGAGGGGAGGAGTGCTGGGAGGGGCGGTGGGCTGTGAGGGGCGGTGCCCCGTGAGGGGAGTAGTGCTGTGAGGGGCAGTGCCCTGTGAGGGGAGGAGTGCTGGGAGGGGCGGTGGGCTGTGAGGGGCGGTGCCCCGTGAGGGGAGTAGTGCTGTGAGGGGCAGTGCCCTGTGAGGGGAGGAGTGCTGGGAGGGGCGGTGGGCTGTGAGGGGCGGTGCCCCGTGAGGGGAGTAGTGCTGTGAGGGGCAGTGCCCTGTGAGGGGAGGAGTGCTGGGAGGGGCGGTGGGCTGTGAGGGGCGGTGCCCCGTGAGGGGAGTAGTGCTGTGAGGGGCAGTGCCCTGTGAGGGGAGGAGTGCTGGGAGGGGCGGTGGGCTGTGAGGGGCGGTGCCCCGTGAGGGGAGTAGTGCTGTGAGGGGCAGTGCCCTGTGAGGGGAGGAGTGCTGGGAGGGGCGGTGGGCTGTGAGGGGCGGTGCCCCGTGAGGGGAGTAGTGCTGTGAGGGGCAGTGCCCTGTGAGGGGAGGAGTGCTGGGAGGGGCGGTGGGCTGTGAGGGGCGGTGCCCCGTGAGGGGAGTAGTGCTGTGAGGGGCAGTGCCCTGTGAGGGGAGGAGTGCTGGGAGGGGCGGTGGGCTGTGAGGGGCGGTGCCCCGTGAGGGGAGTAGTGCTGTGAGGGGCAGTGCCCTGTGAGGGGAGGAGTGCTGGGAGGGGCGGTGGGCTGTGAGGGGCGGTGCCCCGTGAGGGGAGTAGTGCTGTGAGGGGCAGTGCCCTGTGAGGGGAGGAGTGCTGGGAGGGGCGGTGGGCTGTGAGGGGCGGTGCCCCGTGAGGGGAGTAGTGCTGTGAGGGGCAGTGCCCTGTGAGGGGAGGAGTGCTGGGAGGGGCGGTGGGCTGTGAGGGGCGGTGCCCCGTGAGGGGAGTAGTGCTGTGAGGGGCAGTGCCCTGTGAGGGGAGGAGTGCTGGGAGGGGCGGTGGGCTGTGAGGGGCGGTGCCCCGTGAGGGGAGTAGTGCTGTGAGGGGCAGTGCCCTGTGAGGGGAGGAGTGCTGGGAGGGGCGGTGGGCTGTGAGGGGCGGTGCCCTGTGAGGGGAGTAGTGCTGTGAGAGGCGTGCGCCGGGAGGGGCGGTGCGTCAGCCGCCGGGACAGGTCTACCAGACCTCGCTGTTGGCCCTCCGCTGGGGAACGACGGTGGCCGCCGCTGCGCGTATCTTGAGAGGTGGCTTGCACTGGGACGCCGTCCTGCCCATGGCTGGGATCTCGTGCCTTGACCCGCAGCCCCTCCACACCCTCTACCCCCTGTTTATTTATTTATTTTTTTGGCGCCGGCGCGTGCCAGCGGGAGGTGCCGACCCACCCGTGCTGCAGGTCCGCCTCCGCGCCTGGGGTCCGGTCGTCAGAGGCACCTTCACAACATTTTTCAAAGTCCCGTTCCGGAGACCGCGCGCGCGCCAGGTCTACACGGGCGGGCGTGCGCCCCAGTGTGCCCGGTCACCGGACTCGACTTTCCCGCGGTTTGCCGAGACGCGGAGTTCCGTAGGTGGTCCCGGAGGGGTCGTGCGTGGAGCACGGCGGAGGGCGAGGCGGGTCGGTACCGGCGCCGGCGTGGGTCCCGGCCGTCGGACGCGGTTCTTCGTCGTTTTCCCCAGTCCCGATGCGGATTCTGGGAGGGCAGTGAGTTCTGCGAGCGGCCGGTGGTCATAGGCGCCCCGCGGAGTTTTTCCTAAGTCCCGATTAGGAAGCACGTTCTGACCCGGCTGTGCCCGCGCGGGCGAAATGATGCGGGAGGCCGTGGACGGCCCACTCCTCTGGCTGCCGCCTGCCCGCAGCACACGGCAGACGGCACACTCTTACGGGCTTCAGGGGTCGACCAGATAGCCCCGTCCCTTTCTCTCGCCAGCTCCCCTCCCCCTTCTTTGATGGCGATGGGGTCCTGTGGGATCTCCTGTGGCCGTGACTCGCTCCCAGGAGGCCGGCGTGATCTGTAGACAGACGCCAGGACCTTCATTTTAAAAAATACATTGCATTGCTTTTTAATAGGCGGTGTGGGATAAAGCTAATGATAGAAGTCTTTGTATGTCTTTAATACTATTTCTGTTGGTTCTTGCTCATAGTGACTTGCTTTCTTACGTATTTCACGATTGTGACTGTGAACTTGCCGAAAGCCAGTTCCAGCCTGTCGGCAGGCCTGAATCATCTGGAGGTGGCCGAGGGCATTTCTCCAAACCTGAAAAGGATGCATAAGATGATTGCTTGCTGCCAGACAGCTGAGGGCATTTCAATCTACATGTTCTTGCCTCCTGCTGGCCAAACACCTGAACAGCCATAGGCATTTCCGCCAATCTGACAATGCATTCTGTATAGCAGCCCTGGCCTTTGATGTGTATATCTACCTTGCCTTAGGACAATTTGTGTGAATAAAGAGTAAGGGGTCCTGAGACCAGGAGAGCTTGGTTTCTCTAGCCAAGCTCCTCTGGCCCCCAAATGCCTTTCAAAATTATGTTTCCTCTCTGGACTCTTGATTAATTTACACACAGTGCTTCTCCAGATTCCTGAACCCTTCTAGATGCTGGATTAAGACCACCGGTATGAACTGTTTTAATCTGGAACTTTAAGCAGGGGTTTGATTTGGCCCTTGGACTGGAGCTGGATTCCACCAGAGAGAACTTGTCTTTACTTCAGACTGGTTCTTCGTGGCACCACCAACCCAGGTCTCCTTGATACCAAACTGCTGGCTGCAGGTATGTTGGGTTTACCCAGATGGTCGGAATTTCAGTTGCAAACCCTCATGAAGGCTGGGTTGTGGATGTTTTCAAGGTAGCCTGCTGGAGCTGTGGGAGTCAGGCTTGCATCTAGGCTGCCCTTTCAAAAGGGGCTGCCCAGGGCAATGAGCTCAGAAGAGCCCTTACTTGGTTTATTGCTCTGCTGTCGCCATCTTGAAATCCTTCATAGTTTTGAGCAAGGAACCACCCCCGCCCCCATGTTCCTTTTATACTGGGGCCCACACATGATATAGTTGGTCCTAGAAGGAGTATAGCTCTTTAGGGACCACAGCTTTTAGGGTGATGCCTCCTATTTTATGGAGCTTTTTCTCTTGCACCCTGTAACTGGCAAGTCCCTTAAAACTCAAAGTTCACATTCACTTGTTTGATAAAAGCAGCTTCTGTGCACTTATCCCTCTATGTTCCTACTGTACCTTTTGTCTTGAATATCTTTTACTTTATTCCAGGAAATCAATGCTTCTATGAAGATTGTTTAAAACAGATGCATTTCCTTTTCAGTGGGCGATTCAATCCAGGTCTCAAATCCTGTTGGAGCAGAAGCCTGGGCAATATCCCAAAGCCAACCCCATTTCCTCTCTGGAAAGTCCCTCCTGGTGCTCCTCTCCTCTCGTGGGGTCACCAACCTTCTTCCAGATCACAGTCCATCCAAGCCTCCCCCCGACCTCCCTACCTCCACATCTGGACAATCCTGACAATCCTGACACAGTCTGCCGGCCCGGGCCAACTATTCCTCCCCTCCATACTGTTCAGGCGCAGCCCCTATCCCCTGGCCCCTTCAGGGATTAGCTCTTCGGATTCTCAAAAGCATTTCTTCCCTCAAAAATTCTCTGCTTTTGCAGATCCAAAGATCTGTCTTTCACAATCTCTATTATGAGATTTTCAAACATATTTAGGCATTGAAAATATCAACACCAATTGCTTCTTTCTCTTGGCAGTTCTCCTGTAACATTCCTGATCCTTTCCTGGGGAAAGGCTACCTCTGACTCGGTGAGAGTGCTGAGTGTGAGAGAAAGGGAACAACAAAATGAGCCCTAGCCAGTTTGGCTCAGCGGAGAGAGCATCAACCTGCGGACAAAAGGGTGCTGGGTTTGATTCCGGTCAAGGGCACCTACCTTGGTTGCAGGCTCCTCCCCTGCCCGGGTGCATGCAAGAGGCAATCTATCAATGTGTTTCTCACACATCAGTATTTCTCTCTGTCTTTCCCTTTCTTTTCCGGTCTCTCTAAAAATCAGTGGGAAAATGTCCTTGGGTGAGGATTAAAAAACACACAAAGCGAATCTCGCTTTATGACACCCCTTGCCCTACTGCACATTACTTGAGTGCTGGGAGTCTTTGAGACCAGTTCCAGAGCTGACTTCCTAGTTGCAGAAGCAAATAAACTCAAATTTTGGATGTGAGCCACTTTGAGTTGAATTTCTCACCTTACAGTATAAGGACTCTCGCTCGACTCATCTAATGGTTACTAGGTGTTGGACAGTCACCAAAATCCTCTCTCGAAACACCAGGAGTGGGCTCCCAATGAGCTGCAACACCTATTTGGTGGAGACAGTTGGAATGCTTAAAATATGGTTGTAGATTTGAGCTTTTATTTCAAAAGACAGGAAATTTCCAAAGTTTAAGCACTAAA
>NW_006290147.1:957935-1000457 GCF_000327345.1 Myotis davidii | reverse complement strand
TGAACAGGGCCCACCAGTTGGTGGCAGCCTTGCTCTTTTTCAGGTATTTCAGGCTGTTTCTGGGATGCAGTAAAATCTTGGGCATATCTCATAGCAATATTTTTTTTCCTGATATATTGCCATGGGCAATGGAAACAAAATAAACAAATGGGACTACATCAAACCGAAAAGCTTTTGCACAACAAAGGAAACCATCAACACAATAAAAGACAACCTACTGTATGGGAGAACATATTTACCAGTGATATATTTGATAAGGGGTTAATATAAAAATTTATAAAGAACCTATAAAACACAATACTATAAAAACAACCCAATTAAAAAATGGGCCAAGGAGACCTGAATAGACTGTTCTCCAAAGGGGACATGCAGATGGCCAATAGACATATAAAAAGATGCTCAATGTCACTAATCATCAGAGGGATGCAAATTAAAATCACAATGAGATATCACATCACACCTGTCAGAATGGCTACCATCAATAATCCACAAACAAGGGCTAGTGAGGATGTGGAGAAAAGGGAACCCTGATGTTGGTGGGAATGCAGCCTGGTGCAGCCACTGTGGAAAGGAATATGGTGTTACTTCAAAAAATTAAAAATGAGCCGGCCTGGTTTGGCTCACTGGATAGAGCGTCAGCCTGCGGACCGAAAGGTCCCAGGTTCGATTCCAGGCAAGGGCATGTACCTTGGTTGCGGGCACATCCCCAGTGGGAGGTGTGCAGGAGGCAGCTGGTCGATGTTTCTCTCTCATCGATGTTTCTAACTCTCTCTCTCCTTTCCTCTCTGTAAAAACTCAATAAAATATATTTTTAAATTGAAAATATCTTGGCTTGTGGGGATGGTTTTCGTTTTGAATATGTGGCAGTTAACTGGTTAACCACTAGGAGTGTAAAGGTTTCTCTCTATTGCTAATCCCTCCCTGGGGGCTTCACCTTCCCTTGCTGGTTCCCTCAACTTTGCTCCCCAACCCCATTAAACTCTTCTCAGTTAAACCCTGGAAGATGGGGGGGCAAGGGGGGGGTCTTCTTTCCCTGTTGGCCTCCTGACTGATATATAGATGTTCCCAAAGATTTCTTTGGACTCCAGAAAGTCTTATGGTCACAGGTTCATTGCTGACCAGGCTTTTCTGCTTCTTCCTTTTACAGATCTAAACAAGAAACAGCCTCTTTCCTTTTTTAAAAAAAAAAAATATTTTATTGGTTTTGTACAGAGAGGAAGGGAGAGGGAATAGAGAGTTAGAAACATTGATGAGAGAGAAACATCAATCAGCTGCCTCCTGCACATCCCCCTGATGTGCCTGCAACCAAGGTACATGCCCTTGACCAGAATCGAACCTGGGACTCCTCAGTCCACAGGCCAACGCTCTATCCACTGAGCCAAACCGGCCAGGGCAGAAAACAGCCTATTTCCTGATTTCTAAACAGAGCAAAATTACAAAATAATAATAATAAGTCATTCATGGGTATAGTAGAGTTTGCTGGAAAGTTGGGGGTAATGGGAAGTGGTCACATCCCACACCATATAGTCTACAACTTAAAAATCTTTATTAAACACAATCTGTATTGCCAAGTGTTTGAGACCATGGATGCTAGAGTCAACTCAATGAGCCAAACCCCAGCTCTACCACTTCCTGGTTACTATGTCTCCTTGGTTAAGTTGCCTAATTTTTATTTTTCTGGGCCTCTGTTTCTTCCTCCCTCCCTCCCTACCCCCCTTTCTTCTCTCTTTTCCTCTCCCCTTTTTTTTTTGTCAGTTGGGGTTGTCATAGCTCCTACCCACTAGGGTTGTGAGCATTAAACAAGTATATATGCACAATTCCTAAAGGCTGGGCCATGATAAGGATATTGTTTATTAGCTATCATCATATTATATATTATTATTACTAGACATTCTCCCAAATCCTCAGCTGGGTTTCTTGGTTTCTCTCAGGTCTTTGTCAACAGGGCATCCTATTTTTTGCAGCTCTCCCAAGTCTTTTTTTTTTTAATATGTTTTATTGATTTTTTATAGAGAGGATGGGAGAGAGATAGTCAGAAACATCGATGAGAGAGAAACATCGATTAACTGCCTCCTGCACATCCCCCACCCGGGATGTGCCCGCAACCCAGGTACATGCCCTTGACCAGAATCGAACCCGGGACCCTTCAGTCCACAGGCCGACGCTCTATCCACTGAGCCAAACCGGTTTCGGCCCAAGTCTTTCTCTTTCCTCTCATCTTCTCCAGCGCCACTCCTAGAGCAGATGGATATGTGGATGGGGAGGACAAATATTTCTTTGCCAGGCTCTTGTTTATATAAACATTTTGAATCATTCAAAATTAGTGTGTAAGCCCTATACTGGCTACCCAAACTCATGCAATGCTATGTAATAAATTCTGTGCTGAACAGTGGAGATGATCCACTTGCCAACCTTCCTTTCCAGAACTAGGGCCAGGCCCCAAGGTACCCTCAGGCATGAAGTCCCACAAGCTCCTCAGGCATCTAGTCAACCAGTCTAGAGGGTTGGTGAGTGTCCCAAAGAGGGAAATAGGGACCAGGGCTCATAGGGAACCTGGGGCTCCATCAATTGTTAGTCTGGGCTCAGGGTGTCCACCTGGAAGATTCCACCAACCCCATCAGTCCCAGGCAATGAAGGATGACTTAGAAGATATTGAGAATGTCACCTGAGTGTGGGACCCTCTCAATGTGGGGCTGGACTTCCCCTCACCTACTTCCTTCTGGATTTCCCTGGAGTCTTCCCACTTTAGAGAGCAGAGTAATTGAATATTCCACATGCTCCCTCCCCATCAGTCAAGGTGTTGTATAGACAAAAAGGCCTTTTAATTGGCAGGACCAACTCTCTTTATGAGGCACTTACAATGACAAACTTCTAATAATGACAAGTGAGGAAAAAAATAGAAAAAGTACCTTTAATTCTACTATCAAGAGATATGTCCTGGCCATATTTAGGCATGTCGTACACTGCCAACTTAAACAAATGGAGGGACAACTCAATGCAGATATAGGCAGATGTTTGTAATATACAAGACAGGACTCCCAGTTAAAATTGAATGTCAGATCAACGAGTCACTTTTTAGTATAAGTATGCCTCATGCAATATTTGAGACCTATTTACACACACACAAAAAGTGTTGTTTATCTGAAACTCTCATTTAACCGGGCATCCTGTACTTTTTTATTTGCTAAATTGAACAACCCAAGATACATTGTTAAGTGAAAAAGAGCAAGTTTTCAAACCTTATGTTTAGATTGACCCACTTATGTAAATAAAAATTATTCTATATGGAACAGGCTTATGGACACAGGGACACACACACTCATAGATAAAAAGCTCTAGAAGAATATACACAGATTAGTGCCTCTTAGGTGTTGGATATAGAAGGAAGGGGAGGTTTTATATTTTAAATTACACATTTCTATGTGATTTTCATCTTTATACATGAGCATATTTTGTGACAAAGTATGAAATGAATATAATATGGGTAAAACTACTTAAGAAATAAGTGAAAAAGCAAAAAGTTTAACTAACTCTATGTACAGTATAATTACCTCTATAATTATTTAAAAACCTTCCTGCCCCCTGAGAGAATGATGGATTGGTTGCCTCCTATATGTGCCCTCACCACGATTCAACCCCACAATCATTTGGGTATGGGATGATGCTCCAACTAACTGAGCCACACTGGCCAGGGCAAAAACATGCATTTAAAAAGTTAACAAGGGTTCCAGACACAGTACTAGGGGCTTCTATGTATGACATCAGTCCACTCAAATGGTATGTATTTCATCCTCCTGTTTGATTTGCTTTACTTCTCCACAACTTACTGAGAGAGCTGGGAAATTAGAAGCCCACAGAAATGAGAGGGACTACTAGGCAAGGAAGGCTTTAGGCTGTGAGCTCATGGATGAAGTCCAGGGTAGCATTATACATTTGGCTACAACTCCACTTGCACCACAGTAATACCACCAGAAGTCCTGGGAGGAAAGGAACCTAATAGCTCTCTGAAGAGTTAAGAAACTTACAGGCCCCTAACACCATTTTAAAGGCCTATAGCCTGTAGTTTACTCTGAAAACTTAAAAGTGTGTACCAAGGACTTTGCAGTATATCGGAAGCATCATGTAAAACTTTAAAACATTCGGTTGTATCTCATATTGACAATTTTATGTGTTTAAACTAATATCTCCAGGTGTAACATAGCCATGAACTTGGCCAATTGAGCCTCTTTGTTAAAGTCACACCCCCAAACTTCTCCAAACTCCATATGCTTCTCATTACACTTGATAACATACTTTCATTATTGAATCCTCCAACCTGCCCCTTAGAATAGTCTATCAGACAGTCCATTTGTTGTTCCCTTTGATTCTATTTTTAGGGTGGCTTCCCTTTGGGCAGGGCCATGAGAGCAGCTGCAAGAATTGACGTCTGTTCTTCTCTGACTAAAAAACCTTACAAATGAGGGAACGTTAAGGCCCTCCCTGAGCCACTCCGAATGCGGCTGAGCCTGCTGGCTGAGAGATGGAGGGTCCCCTGTACCGAATCAGCTGGTGCTGGATTGAGGGACTGTCATTAAAAATATGTAGGCATAACAAAGGCAGAGGACTAATTTATAGCAGTTAATAGTAGGATTGTCTTCTTTAGGATATGCAATTAGATAGTAGCAAAGGCTTAATAGAAGTAAAGAATAATTTATACCTTGTGCTGGGTTGTAATCCAGGAGTAGTCAAATGTATGTTGTGCTTTCAAGGAGTTAATACAATGAGACACAGTGGCAAGTGCAAGTGATGAATTTTAGATATGACGCCTCGTAAGTTACCTACTCTGCTCTCACTCTACTAAGTAATTGAGCCCATTTTAGTTCACCTTACCCACCTCCCTGTGAAGTGGGTTGCTGCAAAAACGATAGAACCAGCAGTTAGCAGTAGATTAAGTGACCTTTACAAATGTGAAGTTGTGTTTCTTTGAAGTCATAGACTATGTAACCCAATTTTAAATAACGAGTTAAATGGAAACTCGGGAGAAAGGAGGAAATGTGCTGCACTGGCTGGGTGTTTGGTAACCTACTCTGCTCCTCTCCCCGGCCCGCAGACCCCCTGCGCCTCCGCAGACCACCCATAGGATCTGAGACCATTCTGGGCACTTCCCTCGCTCGCTCAGCCAAGATCAGCAGTGTCGGTGCGAGTTTCTGGGATGAGCGACAGAAGAAAAGGGCCAGTTGAGTCAGAAAGGCAGGTAGTCACTGACACTTGCTCCCAGCTCAAAGTCCATGGCAAGCTATTTTTACCCTTGGCTGCCTTAAAGGAACCTTATTTCTTTCCAGAGAATAACTCAGGCCTGGAGAATCTCGCTCATGTAATGTGACTCAAATTATATTAAAGTACTTTCAAGTCATGAATGGCTTTAAGGCAGAGAGTTGTCATAGGATGGACCCATCCATATGCCTCCTTGCTACGGACGGTGACGTTTAGATGGCATAAGCTTGAGCAATAAAATAGAGGCAGAGACTCTCTGCCCACAGTCCTTGGTATCCCGCAAAGCACACAGCAGTGCCAGGGCACACAGTGCTAATTTAATACAACGATGCATCTTGGCTGAATTTCTCGAGTCATAAACATTAATTTATCACGGTGTGTCCTAATGTCAAGAGGGGAAGCAAAGATACCAGCGTAGAGGATGTATTCTATTTTCCCCATTGGCGGAGAATGATAATTTCCATTTATACCCTCCCTTCATACTCTCCCCTCCCCCAGCGCCTGCCATCTGTTCTGGAATATCATTCATGCAGGGTTACCCCTCACCTTGTTAGACAGTGTTTGGTCATGAACTATAAGTAGCAATGATCTAAAAGAGAGACTAGAGATGAATTTACCCCTCATCCCCGTCCTCCTATCTGAGCACAATACTTAGATAGCTGAAGAACACCCCAAAGAAGTGCTTGTGAGAAAGTGTTGTGTAAGTACATCCTTAACATGAGCTCACAGCACTCTTTCAACCAGCGTTTGGTCTTCACTCACCAACAAAAGCCACACACATCATTCGTGAAGTGTTTATTGCACCTCTGTGGGCAAGGAATGGTTGGGGGCACAGGAGTAGTAAAACACAGAGTATTTCCCCGTAGCACTTAGAAAACAACATGGGAAATAAACATGCAATTATAATACAAGCAGGAAGTGATAAAATGCAGAAAGAAAGATACACATGCAGTGATATGGGAGTTCTTGCAAGGAAATAATTTCCTGTGCTTGGGAATGGGGGGTGGGGATGCCTTGAAAGCATTTGAGCCCATCCTTGAGCAAAAGGTAGCATGTAGTCAGGTACAGTCAGGCCCTGGCAGGGAACAGCAGAAGCAGAGGTACAAAGGGAACTGCATGGGCAAGTTCAGGAAATAGCGAGTGAGTAATTTGGTTTCATCAGCATGAGGACACATCAAGAGGAACAAGAAGAGATACAGCTTACATGACTGTTGGATCAGGAGCCCTGTTAAGTTGGAGGCTATACACACACACTTCCTCCACGGGCAGGTTTTTGTGCTCAGACATTAGAGCTGTGTTTGAAGAAGTCTGAACCACTGTGTGACCTTCCAGGAGTCAGGTTGTGAACTGACCCCTGGGGGCTCCCCAGGTGGAAACCAGAGGGCAAGAGTGCTTATTGATGCCTCTGGGGGCACAGAACAGGGTGGGGAAGGGTCGAGTGACTTCTGATGGAGCGCATAGAGGCTGTCCAGCACAGCAGCTATCACAGATGAGCAAACTGAGGCAGAGAGAGACAATGTTGTGTACGTTCTTGTAAGCTGTTAGGATTTGAATCCAGGTCCATCTGACATGCACACTGCACATATCTTATTTTGAAGTAAAAAAACAAAATGGGAACAAATACAATATTTGTATTTGCATGTGGCCCGCGGGCCGTAGTTTGAGGACCTCTGAGGTAGACATTCAGTTGAATTATCATGGCATCCATTTCAGCAGCTAACCTTTGGGTCATGGTGGCAGACTGCAGAGTTTTGGAAGATGTTAAGTGCAAAAATCGCAGCCTGAGCACCAGGTTTGGTAAGGAGAGAAGAGAACCCAGGCGATGTCGCGCATCTATAAAGATGTGGGGGGTCTTAGGTAATGGAAGATAAATTAAAAAAAATACCGGTGTGAATAATAACAGGATTTTAATAAGTGCCAGTCAGTGGTGAAATGCTTTACTTGAATTGTCTCCTTTCACAGCAGCTGGTGAGGTGGATGTAATTTGTATTGCCCATGGCACAGAGAAGTTAATTAACTTGCCTAAGATCACAAAGCTAAGAGAAAGGCAGAGAGTCAGGACACAAATCCAGGCATTTCCAACCTCCAGGGTCTGGGCACAAACCTCCACAAACTGTCCATTTGAAAGATGTCAAGTAACCACAGGGAAAAGACAGACCCTCTAATACAGTAGTCTCCCCTTCTCTGCGGCTTCACTTTCCATAGCTTCAGTTACCCAAGGTCAACCGTGGTCCAAAATATTAAATGAAAAATTCTAGTAATGAAAAATCCATCAATTTCAAATTGCACGCCATCCTGAACAGCGTGATGAAATCTCGTGCCATCCCCCCTGAGAGGTGGATCATCCCTTTGTTCAGAGTCCCCATACTGCATACGATCACCCACCCCTGAGTCACGTAGTAGCCCTTTCACTTAGCAGATCAACTGTCCTGGTATCACAATGCTTGTGTTCAAGTAACACTATTTTATTTAATGGCCCCAAGATGCAAGAGCAGTGAGACTGGTAATTCGGATATGCCAAGGAGAAGCCATAAAGGGCTTCTTACCTATCACCAGGAGGTCAATAGTAGCCTAACACCATGTCACAAGGCCGATGGCGTTCACCTCACTTCATCCCATCAGAGGATTGGTTTATCTCACAACAGCACAAGAAGGGTGAGTACAGTACAATAAGTTATTTTGATAGAGACCACATTCACCTGTTATTACAGTATGCTGTTATAATTATTTTATTAGTAATTATAGTTGTTAATCTCTTACTGAGCATAATTTATAAGTTAAATTTATCATAGGTATGTATGTATAGGAAAAAACATGGTACAATAGGGTTGGGTACTGTAATTTCAGGCATTTATTAGGGGTCTTGGACTATATCCCCTATGGATTAAGGAGGGACTACTGTTCAGAAGAAGACTCTTTCTTTAAATATCTATCGATCGATAGATAGATAGATAGATAGATAGGTAGATAGATAGATAGATATAGCTTCAGAGAGGAAGGGAGAGGGAGAGATGGAAACATCAGTAATGAGAGAAAATCATTGATCAGCTGCCTTCTGCATGCCCCAACCTGGGGATTGAGCCCACAACCCAGGCATATGCCCTAACCGGGATTCGAACCATGACCTGATTCATAGGTCAATGCTCAACCACTGAGCCACCTTGGCTGAACCAGAAGACTCTTTAAGGCTTTGGAGGCTTGTGTTACTGGAAAATCATGGAGCCCAGGGCTATCTAGAGATGACTTCTTCCAAGATGAGCATTCATTATTTCTGTGTAGTCAGTTTGCTTCCTTTAAATTTGCCTTCACAAACTCCCCATGGCCCCTGTGCTAGGACAGTACTGTTAGTACCGGCCACTTCTTACACCGCCATGCCTTCCATGACCTCTTGCTTCCTCTTATGCCTGGAAAATAGTAATTCTGCTTCTGTCATTTTTGGCTAGCAACAAAAAGATTGGGTTGCTTGAAGCAGGAATTTCCAGTGTGCACTTAGACATGTCTCTCTATTCTTAAATAACATTTTCTCCCAGTGAATCCAAGACTTATTTTAATTTGGAAAAATTAATCTCTCATGGCATCACTCCATTGTGGATAGGGACAGTTGACATTGTTTGGGTCCTACTGTGTATTAGCTCATTTAATTCCTATAAATAACCTAATGGGAGCATACTTCTATTGTTGCCAATTTACAGATAAGGAAACAGTTCAGAGAAGTTAATTTATGTCTTGCTGGTTAGGCATATGTTGGAAGCAGACAGAATCCACAGTCTTGAATCCTAGGGTTGAGTTAGGGCTCATTTACGGTTTGCTAGAAGCCTGTGGAGACCCACAATGCTGAGTGCTAATGAGGATGTATCTGCTCTAAGGTGAGGGTTGGTAGCCCTAGTCCTTGACAACATTCCACAAGCATGGAACCCCATTTAAGTCACATTTAAAAAGTCATATTTGTAGACCTGGAGGCTAATAACCCATCTGCCAGAGGCACCATGTTATATGCGGCAGGAAAACTGATCCATATCACTTGCTGGCATAAGCAGCACTGTGTCCAAGCTGCCATGTTGCAAAATCACATTACTTAACACAGTTGGCATGGACAAGCGGTGATTTGTGACTCCCGGACAGCACCTTAAATAACAAGATCCACCAAGAGAAGCGGTTTGGATTAATTTACTTATTTAAAAGTCCATACTTTCTTAACAAATGCCCTTATCATTTGGGGCATCAAGTAACATATTGACCAACCTGACAATGTTTTATTTGTGGTGAGAAGCAAGCCCATCGAGCCACAGCTCCCCAAGGAAACCAAATGATTGCCTTCCCACTGGCATTAATTGATGTGATTCGTTTGAAGAGAAGGGAATATGCCATACTCACCCCCACCCCCGAAAATACTGTGAGATGCCAATATTTTGTTATGGACCTGGGCAGGAAAGATACATCTATTCAAATAAACAAATTAAGTTGCAGACTCAGAAAGAAAAATTAAGAGGAGATTCTTCAGGAATACCTGACTACTAGTCTTCAGCAGAAAAACAACAACAAGGTAGTTGATCACTCACCTCCAATGAGGACATTCTCTATAAAATGAAAGATGTGTTCTTCCCCTCCTTCCCTTTTAGGAAACAGACTTCCTCCAAGTCCAACATCAAACTTCCACTGCAGTCTCATTGGCCAGAACTTAGTCACATGGCCAAGGGAACTTGAAAAAGGTAATCTTTCAGCTAGAAAAGAAAAAAAAAGGCTAGAAAGGAAGAAAGATGAAGAGATATTAGGAAGTGTCTAGAAATATCTATTACAACCAGCAACAATCACCTAGATAAAGTAATGGAAAAATAGATAATTTGTTTTTTTTAAAAGCTAACAAAAATAACACTCCCAGGAGATGCATATTAGTGTATAAAAAACATTAAGAAATGTTATTGAAAGACAGAAATGAGACTTAAGTTAAGGCATTGGATGACTCAGAATTCAAAGATATCAATACTGCCCAAAGTAAGCAATAAAGTAAATATAATGCCAATCACATTTGCAAGAGAATTATCTTATGAAAATTTTCAAAATTGTTAATATGTTTGTATGAAGGATCAAGTTCACAGTATGGAAGATAAAAATTCACAAGAATAGAGTAAGAAACTTTGACAGAGAAAAAATTGCCGTTCCGGATATCAAACATACTCTGAAGCTGTTATAAGGAAAACTGTGTAGTATTTGACTTACGAATAGATACACAGACCAATAGAACATAGTATTTATGAAAATCTATGTTCATTTAATATTTGTTACTAAGAAAGCATTTCTTTTATGTGGTAAAAGCTGCTTTTTTTTAAGCAAATAAATTGAAACAATTGGAAAACAATCAGGCTGGACCTCTATGTTGTCTTATTTAATTCTCAACTTCACCAGTTATATGTTACATTAAAGTGGGGCATTTAACTAAGGAATGACAGGCAGAGAGAGAGGGAATACACTGAATAGTTCTGCTGACACATCCCATTATATTGTCTGTGGCTACCTTTCAGACATATGATTTTCGTGTGATCCCCTGCACTAATGTTATGTATGTTATGCAAAATAGTTCAAACTTTGTTCATTCATTCCTTCTACAAATACTAATTAAGCATCTACCTTGTTCAAGGCACTTCCAAGTGCTGGGAATAAAGCAGTGAACAAAATAAAGTTCCTTTCTCATGGAGCTTACTTTAATAAGAAACAAATAAATAAATAAATCAGAAAAATATGAAATGTCAGAAAGGAATAAATACAATGGAAAAATGTTAATCAGAATAAGGGAAATAGGACAGTACCATCCTTGGACTCAGGTAAGAGAGAACCTGGGCCCCCACCTTATAAGGCTCTTGCTTTCCTCCAGCCATTCCATTTCCCAAGGGGTTGGAAGTCTGGGGGCCAAAGGGTCATGCCCACATGGAGCCCAGGCATTCACACGTGTGTGCATGAAGGCTGCTGGGCCTTTTAATACTTAGACATACATGTGGGCCTCCATTCACACTCTTGCTCTGGCCCTGTATATGTTAGGGGCATGTCTGGCCAGGGGGATAGGATGGGGATTCCTATTTTATGTAAACAGGTCAAGGAAATCCTCTTTGGTGAGATGAATGAGTAGACAGCTGAAGGAATAGAAGAGCAATCCTTATAGGTAAGAAAATGAGCAAGTGAGTTAATCAGATTTGAAGCATTACAAAAGAAAAGACAAATCAGCTTATCCAAACTCAACTGGGAGACACAAGAGAAATGGTGTGTATGTGTTTTTAATGTTTTTGGAAATCTCATTTATATCGATTGTGATCTAGTCAGCCTTTTAAATGGAATTAAAAACTCCTAGCAACCTCCACATCACCTGTGCTGCAAGACAGCCCAGGCCTGGAATGGAATGGCTGAGTGTGCAGTGAGGTCAGCAGCTATGTGTGGTGCGACGGACAGAGGGCTTCGTTACGCTGAACTATAATTGGGTGGGATAAATGCCAGCTAGCTAGACTGGCAGCAAAAGAAGGGACTGAACTGAACTCAATAATGTCAGGAATAGACGTTACATTAGCATTTCTGCCCACTAGTGAGAAGCACAGGGTTCCTTATCAAACACGCAAACCTCCAGCAAAATGGTTTTGGCATATTGAATGCATTTATTCTTTTAAAACATACACTCAGTTAATTATACTGTGTAGAAGAAGCTATCCTATATAATAAAGAGCTAATATGCTAATTAAACCGAACAGCAGAACGACCTTTCAGACGAAGCCAGGGCTTCGAGGGCTGCACAAATTTCCTGCATTGGGCCTCTAGTGTAAATATAAAAAGAACAAAAACAGATACAAGTAAAATGGTAATAGTTGTCCTTAGTTGTTGGGGTCATTTTTTCCTACATTTAGAACTTTTTTCTATTGAGTACTTATTAGTTTCATCGTTGAAAGAAAGAGAAACTTTAAAATGCATTTTTTCAAATCAAAGCTCTATATACAATCAATTAAATTGTTAGACCTTATGAGTCTGATAAGCTAGATAACTAGGAGATAAGTATATTTAAGTCAGTAGCTATTATATATTGTTGGTAATCTACTAAATGATGACTTGGAAATATATATATAAAATCTATTTTCATGACAAAATATAAAATATATGTCCATAAATGGAGAGCTAATACCTTGTTTCTGCATGAGACACTCAATACTATAAAAATGTCAATTCTTCCCATATTAGTAGACCATTAAAGTGAAATTACAGTAAAAATTGCAATGATAATTTGCTTTAGAATTTGAGATGGGAATTTCAAATCCATCTGGGGAAATATAGTAGAAAAGACAGTTGTTTAAAAAAAAAAGAAAAAATAATGAGGAAAAACTTTCCAGAAGTTCTGTAAAACTGAAGAAATTGTGACAGCTTTGAATAGTCACAGAAAAAACAAACAAACAGAGAGAGATCAAAGGAGACCAGCCTGTATATGTATAATTGACTATATGATAGAGGAGGCATTTCAAATCCCATAATAATAATAATAATAATGCCTGTTCAATAAATAGTGCTGAGAATGGTGTGTGGAAAGAAAAGAAACAACATAAGAGCTTTAGTTCAAGTCATAAATAAAATATGCATTTCGCATATGGACTAATGATCAGATGGATTAATGAATGACAAATCTATGCAAGAAGTAAGTGGGAAAACCAGGGATATGTTTTATAATCTTTCTTAAATGAGAAGTCATGAATGAATATTGATAGACTAGACTATAAAATTGAAAACTTCTGTTAAACAAATTGAAAATAGAAAAAAAATTGAAAAATGAATAGTAGGCTGGAAGGAAAATATTTGTAGCATATATAGTAGACAAAAATTAATATAAAAAGATAAGCAACCAAAAGTGGCAAAAGATATAGACAGGCAATTCATGAAAGAAGGCATACTTAAGTCTAATAGATAGATCAGTCTTTCTGCCAGTCATCATGACATGCAAATTACAACATCAATGAACCATTTTTCATATGTGGGATTGGTGAATATTGAAAAGATTGACAATACCCAGTAGTTTCATAAGGCCCCCTGGTGGGAGAAAGAGGTATTTTTATATGTGATGGTAGGAGTGTAATTAATTTAGTGAGCATTTTGAAGGGCAATCTGAGAATAGCTGTTGAAATAACCCAACAGTCCTACATCTAGAAGTCTGTTCTTCAGAATGACTTGTGCACATACACATGGAGTGTGCACGAACATTATTTGTAAAACTGAAAAATTAGAATTAATTGAATATCCACCTATGAGAGATTGGTGAGATAAATTATGGTATTCCATGCTATGGAATACAATGCAGAGTCAATAAGGACAAAGTAGACCTGTATGTGCTGACGATGAAAGAGGTTCTTGATACATCATTGAGCTACGAAATTGTTGCATAAGTGTGTGCAAGTGTCACTGGACAATCAATGGGTCTGTGCTGCCTGTCACTACTTGAGCCAATTAAGCAGACAGGGTTGAACCATAAATGTTTATTCCAATACTCCTAGTAATATGGGAGAGCAGCAGGTCATCCACAAAAATCCGCTCTGCACCCCACTATAAGCCAGCTGCTTATATTGGGTAGGACAAAGATTACATGGGGAAGTAACCCCATGTGAAAGGGTTTGCCATATGGGCAGTTAACGGGTAAGCAGGCTGGAGATTTGCAAAGGCCTGCAGATATGCAAAAAGGCTGGGGGTCTTCAAAGGGCTAGTGATATGCAAGGGCTGGGGGTCTTCAAAGGGCTGGTGGCTCTGGCTTCTGCAACAAAGTTGTTAATCTTACCATGTAATAAGCAGCTCCAAATGGAGAGGATGGGCTGTATTTCCAAGTGAGCTCCCAGGTCCTCTGTGTAACTGCCAGCCAGGTTAGAATGTGCCTTCTTTAATCAGAACAAAACCATCATGGTTAACAGAGCATGATTAATATCTTACAATTCTGACTCCCCAACATTCTATTTCTGCCCCTATCACAAGGACAGCTTGATTTGATATTTGTGTGTGTGTGAGTGATTTGATTTTTTAAAAATTCTTCATAAAATGTAAAGAATGAAAGATTTTTACCTTTTATTTTATAAACTTCTATATTGTTTTATATTGTTTTACTCTTGTCTTTTTCAAATATTTGTTTTAGCTTAAGTATTCAAAACTCAGTATCTCTGTATCAGCCCACTTCTTAACTTTCCTGCCCTCACTGGGGTCTAAGATACCCACCACCTCACCTCTGTTTATCAAAGATCCCCGGAGAGCTTTTAGGAAGGAGCGATGCCTGGGCTCCATCTCAAAACACACCCAGCAGAATCTCAGGGGTTTGCAGAACAGCAGCATCAATAGCATCTGAGAGCTTATTACAAATGCAGAATCTCAGGTCTTCTCACCCAGGCCTGTTTCATCAAAATATGCATTTTAAATCATATCCCCCTGGTGAGTCATTTTCATATTAGAGATTGAGAAGTATCGACTGTTTCACTTATGGGCCTAGAGTTCACTCCACTTTGCTCAACTGTGAAATGCAGGGTGGGTGGGGGCGGTATATCTGTGAAAGGTAACTGAGCTTATGTGTGTGTGCCCAGGGTCCTGCCTGGCACATAGTAGTTTCTCAGTACATGGTAGCTTTTTTATGCTGGCTACTTCAACCTGTTAGAAATAAGGCGAGCCCCCCAAGTCAGGGGTCCTGGTAGAACACAAAACATACTCGGGAGCTAGGCAGCAAGGCAAACACCTTTACTTCTACGTACAAGGGTGTGCACACATGGTCTGTACGCGGGCACACTGAGCAGGTGGTCTGCTAGGGTTTGTAATCCCTGACCCACGTGACCTGTCCCTTGCTCTTGATTGGAGCTCAGGTGCACACTCTTTTGTGATTGGCTAATTCAAAGGGAGAGGTTGGCCTTTGCTGTTTCAAGATGGTGGCCCCCCACAGGGGCTGCAAGTCATGTGGCCAAAATGGCGGCTGCCTAAACTATTCTTTGACTGAAAAGATGGCTTGACAGAAAAGATGACTTGTTTATTCTCACAAACCTTTGCACCTCAGAAGTAGAGGCTCACCCAGTTGACCTCCGGTGGATAATCCTGTGCTCTCCACTCTCTCTGAGAGATGTACTCCCAATGCTCGGGTCTCTTAAAGGCTCACAGTTGAGGCTACTCTCGAGTATGCCCATGGGCTTCTGCTCCCACAAGTTCAATTGTGTGTTTGCCCAGAGGCAGCTGGGTGTGTTCCCAAATCTGTTTATGCCAGCAGTACTTGTATTTGTTACTGAATCACATAATTTCATTAAATATTATATCAATCAATGAAATGTGAGCATAAAAAGGAAGTTGTTTCTATGAAATGCTGTTAAAAGACATGACAAATGCAAGTTTCTAAAAATGAATGTGGGTGAGACAATTGTAAAACACAAGAAACTAAGAAATCGTATACACTTATTACTATATTCAGGTTACTTTGCAAGTTTCTTAAAATTTTTACTCCAATGTAAGGAAACCAAAATTGGAACTCATAGTTGATGTTTTGTGGGCGAGTTTAAGAAAGATCCATTTATCTGTGCTCATACAGAAGGCCTTGGCTCTACACCAAAAGATTGGGGATGAGTATACATTTCTATGTTTTAAGTCAAAATAAAAGGTTTCAGGCATGGCTAGGTATTTCTATTACAGATTTCACATATGGTCTGGTTACCAAAGACATGGCTCTCAACAGGTACAAAGAGAAAGGTCATTGTGTTCTTTCCAACCTCTCCTCCTTTGCCCCATTGAATGGGCCGATTCATTCCCTGTCCCTATGTGAAATCTCACACAGCTCTCCCAGTCACTCTTAGGTGTTAAATGTCCTGAGGTCACCTTGGTCTTAAGGAAGTCTTGTTTCAGTAATCAAAATGTTCAGTGTAGTGTAATAAACAAACTCAAAATTTTTTCCCTTCCCTGAGCTGAGACCTGCTTCGAGCCAAGAAGCCTGGGATGGGGTCTTGGGAGTTAGAGGCACACTGGCCTTTAGAGCAGGTTGGCATCTTTCCTCTTCCAATACCTTCCCTCATTAGCTGCCTTTCCAACCCCTCTAGGGTTGGGCCCCGGCCAATGGGTTAGGACAAAGGACACAGTCTTGCATTGATGGTTCCTCTGTGATCTGATGGTGCTGTTCATTGGACTTGGTGGGTGCTCAGGTTTGATTCTCTTGGGAGAGTCCCCACTTTAAGCTCCATTGGACAAGGGAGAGAACTCCTCTGCCTGTCCACTTTCACTGCCAGGCCTCAATCCTTAGGCTTCTAGTTTGAGCAACCCTCGTTTTTGGAGGAGGGGTGGAATCCTTCTTAAGAAGCCCCCAGGCCAGCTCCCCCACACACAGACCCACTCAACCAACCAGAAACTCTGAACTCCCTGTCCCATTGTTGGTGGAAATACAACTTGCTCCCCATGTTATTGCATAACTGCAGCTCTAGCCACAGTAGCTTGCCTCTTGGAGAGTCAGACACAGTACAACTGTGCAGATTGTAAACATGGTTGTCAATGTGACTGGCACCCTCTAGAGCTGTGCAATGCACAACCTGAACAGCCATCCTCAGAGATTAGACACTAGTCCACTGACTTCCAGAGGACCCAGATCAAGCTTCTCAAGTGACCCGCTCAGAGACTTTCTGACATGGCCTGAGAAGGGAGGAAGCACACCTCTCTACCAACGAAAATAAAAGTGGGAAATGTCATGGCTCTCCAAGGACCTTCTCCATAAAATCCTGTCTCTTTGATCTCTAGCTTTCTTCGCAACCTCCTAGCTCCATTTTAAATTACTTCTGAGGGTCACAAAACAAACAAACAAACAAACAGATTTTTGGCCACCTGATTTGCATGGGACACTTTGGAATATGAGTTTATGTTTGTTCTTATACCTCCCCTCATATGAGATAGAAACTACTCATGTTTCACCTTGAAGTGACTTTCAAAATTAGCTGACCAAATGTGGACCCAGTTGCTGCTGAACATGGGAACACTACGTGAAGGAGGGGGAGCCATCAGAAGGAAGTCAGCCATGCAGAGATACTTCACGGAAATGCTATCTTCCATGAACACAATTGAGATTATCCTTGAAACATCTATCAGAACTAGTCTGGATAGACTGGTAAGGGAGCCAGGCTGATGGTCGTATTAGTGTAGAGATTGACTTTGAATGTCCATATTCACTCAAATTATGTTATCATGTCTGTTAAAACTTGGCCTGGCAGACATCAAAAAGACATAAGAATGGAGTAGTCTGAATGTTTCTTACTGCTCTATCTTTAGAAAAATTGTTTAGGAAGTGTCCGGCCAAATATTTACTAATCTGTGTCATGCAATAGCTCTGAACTCCATCAGAGGAGCATGGCCCTTAAACCACCTAGGATGTGGCAAGAGCCATTTTAATCTTGTAACTACTGTCTGTTCTCTTGCTTAAGTCACCTCATTGCTGACTGGAATCTGTGTCTCCCTCTTCAGGTAATCCTACCATATTTAGAAAATGCTTTTGATAAGAAATAAAACAAATAGTAACTTCTTCATTCGGAGTAGGGAAAATAAAAGATGACATATCACCTGCTCAACTATTATTTTTGAAAATCCCACACTGGAGAAAATTTTGGTGCTGTAGTTCTGCTGTAGGTTTTGGGGAGTGACTAGTTAATTTCCTTTGAAGTTTCATACTGATTCTTGATTTAACATATAAATAGATAAAATTATCAGCATATAAATTGATAAAATTAAATTTTTTTTAAAAATGAGTTTTTCTCTTCCCCTTAAATGACTTAGTCACACAATGCACTTAGCTGCCATAGAAGCTGGGAAATAGATACTTTATTCCAGGTGGCAGTGGGCCTAGCTAAAAATTGCTTAACGCTACCTACTAAGGGAAAGCAGGAAAGCACGTTAAGGGAGGTAAGTATATGCCTTTGCTACAATCCCGGTTCTTTCTCTTTAGTCCTCTCTTCATCCAAACTCCCAGATTTTCCAAATCAAAAGGGTTTTATCACACATGAAGGCATCATTCCTGCAAACTGGCAGAGAAAACGAGAAATTCCAAAGTCTCCATTACCATCATTGCTTTGGTCTTGGTCATATGACGACATGCTGCACCTCCTTGCTGGAGCCATGAGGAGGTTGCTCTCCAGGTCCATGCTCCCAGGCTCAGCAACATTTCCCAAGGCTGAGCACTGCACCAGCATGGCTGAGTCCTGGTGGGTGTCAGCCCAAGTCCACGCTTGTCCAGAGCCAGGCTCTGCCTGTATGATCTCTGGCCGGTGGCCAGACCACCTCTTCTCCCTGTTGAGTTCCCCTTGGGCCCTTGTTGTCCTGTTTGGTCAGCTTTTTATATTCGGGTTAGCACTGCAAGAAACAAATTTCCTTCAAGCCTTTCCAACTGCAGTGAATCTATGTGGCCATTAAGTAGATAACAAAACTTTTCTTAATGGCCTGGAGGTCCTAAGATACTAGAGAGTAGGAATTGTAAATTCTTCTGTTTAGAAATAACTTGTGCAACTGAAAACTATTTAAGACAACACATAATTGACCTCAACTTGCTACTATGTTTTGTGATTTGCAGGTCTTCTTTATATATATATATATATGAATAAAAAATGATTGCTAAAACTTTTTTTTAAAAGGTTCACATCTTTCCTTTGAGCTTCTATACATTTTTTATAATGATAATAGCTTTTGATTATGGTGACAAGGGAGAAATATTTTAATGCAGCTGAAGCTCAGACAAATAGCTGGGTGAGTGAAAAGGGAAAGTTGGCAGGCAACATAGAATGGCACCATCACTTGTCTAGAGCAATGAGGGAAAGCAACTTTTTATTCTTTCAATGAACTTTTTAAGGTAATAGGACAATGCAACTAAGGAGAATGATGAAAATCTAATCTTTAGGATCTTGTTTAATCTTGTTTCAATCTTGTTAAATTCCAGAGTTAGTCATTAATGCAAGCAAACGGGTCATTCCTAGAGTGACAAGCTTTCTTGAGCACTGCCATATACCAGGCACCATTTTTTAAATGGACACTACAAGAACCTTATTTTCCAGGATCTCACAGCAAAGGGAGGAGAAAGGCACATTATCTTGTGTTAAGTGCCATGAGAGACAGCTATACCCATGGCATTATAGGAACATGAGCACCTAACGCAGTCTGGGAGGTGAGTCAGAAAGGGGAGGAGGGAGGTTAGGAAAAGTCTACAAGAAGCAGATAATTGATGGAAAAGATGCACCATTCAAAACCCATCAGTAAAGAAAGTTATATTACTTTAACTCAGTATGGTCACAGAAGCCAGTCGCTAACATTTATTAAACCAACTACTTTGCAGGAAAGCAAGTTCTCCACATAACAGGCTTCTGCATTTTAGGAGGGTTGACGCTTCAATGGTGCCACAGCAAATGAGAGTGAGTCCTCAGTTTCACTTGTGGATTGTTCTTATTTGATACCTAACAGCAGCCCTCAGTGACTATACACTTACAATCCATCGGAGAGCTGCGCTGTTTTTTGATAATTACGTCATACTTTTAGAAGTGATTGCAATGAGCCCAGCTGGTGTGGCTCAGTGGTTGAGTGTTGACCTATGAACCAGGAGGTCATGGTTTGATTTCCGATCAGGGCACATGCCCAGGCTGTGGGCTCGATCCCCAGTAAGAGGCTGTGCCAGTCAATGATTTTCTCTCATCATTGATGTTTCTCTTTCTCACTCTCCATTCCTCTCTAAAATCAATATAGAGAAGCAAAAATATAGAGAAGCTTAAAAAAAACACAAAACCCACAAGGCTTCTCAAGTTCCTCTGTTTAAAAGAAGAAGAAATGCTGAAACCGGTTTGGCTCAGTGGATAGAGCGTCAGCCTGCGGACTGAAGGGTCCCAGGTTCGACTCGGTGAAGGGCATGTACCTGGGTTGCGGGCACATCCCCGGTGGGAGATGTGCAGGAGGCAGCTGATCGGTGTTTCTCTCTCATCGATGTTTCTAACTCTCTCTCCCTTCCTCTCTGTAAAAAATCAATAAAAAAATATATAAAAAAAGATGAAGAATTTTATAAAAAATAAAAATAAAAAAAGAAGAAGAAAGAGAAATGCTTGCAATGAACATGTTTTCTTCTTTACAAGTGTCTTATCTAACAGTACTGCTACCTTAAAATGTCACAACAGAGCATGTGGCTTGCAACTATCCTCTTACGTCAAGAACCTCTTAACTATATTGAGCACAGCCCGAGCACAACTGGCATTTCTAGATGCTATTGGCATAGGCTGTCTAAATTCACTGAATTAACTGCAGTTTCCATAAAGGTTTTTACTTCATTGATTGACCTCATTGTTTATTTTCCAAAAGTAAGAGTTGAGTGGGACCTTTGAACATATCTGTGCTTTTGGGTTGGTCTTATTGTAATCAATACTTCCTGCTTAAAATCTATGTTTGAATAACAAAACATATCCCCTTGTGTCACCTTGAAGAGGCAATGCTTCCAGCCTATGATCTAAACATTCTTGGCATGAGCTCTCCTAGCTCTGCCTGTCCCATTCGTTTTGTGGAGTCACTAAGAACTCCTCTTGCAGGCAAAGACTACTACTCCCCCAGGAAAGATGGAAACAGCATGTGTTGTTCCCTGTGACCGATCCCTGAGCCAGTCCTTCTGAGTGAAGACAAATAGATTAATATTGGTGTGGCCCAGTAGTCAGCTGAGGTCTCGAAGCCTTTTTGATATTTAAAGAAAATTGGCTTGACCTTTCTAAGTCATAGTCATTGGGAAGTTCCATGCCCTCACCAGGATTTCAGGGAATTGCCCAGGGTAATTCCCTGGGCAATTACCTGTGACTCCAAGTTACTGCTCTGTTGAACTCTCCCTCATAGCCCATCTCCACAGCTCTCCTGTCATCTCTATTCTGTGCCAACCTGGGTGACTTCTTTGATTTCCACTCAAAATACCTATGTAGGGCATTTATGTATGACAGACTCGACTGAAACTTTTGTGCCATGGGGGGGATTTACAGTGCAGAAATGCAAGCGGGTGAATATGGATCATTAGGCACCTTTGTTGTTACAGGTCCTTCAGCCACCCTGCCATCAGAAATTCCTCACTTTCCAGACTACAGCATTGTGTCATGTAGTGTAGCCCCTCGTCTTTCACAGGAATCCCACCATCTCTATCCTTCCCTGTCTTCCAGGCTGCCTCCTCTCAGCTTCTCTCCCTTAGTTCCCCTCCTTTTATTATGCAGAAGAGCTGAGCTCCTGAGCTAGTCTACTGAGTAACTAAAGAAGAAAGGAACCCTTTGAAAGGATACTGGCAGCTCACAGAACTAATGCCGGAGGGGAGTGAATGAAAAGCACCTGTAATTTTCAGTGGACTAGCATGCCTGGAGAACCCATACCACAAAATGAAAAGAAGCCTTTGAAACCAAAGAGGCACAGCCATACTGAGAATACTTTATAAAATTCGCTTACATAAACAACAGAAATGCTATTCATCATTCATTGAGCAATTTTCTAAAATTTAGAATCTAAATGAAGTAATCAATTAATTAATCAATCAGATATTGAGCCTTACTATGTGCCAAACACTGTTGATTGGGACTACAGCTATGAACTCAGACAAAGTCACTGCCATCATGCAATTGAGTAATTTAGAGCACAGGCTCTGGAACCTGACAATGTGGGTGCAAATTTTGGCTCCATCTCTGATCAGCATGTGCTCTAGAATAAGTGAAAGCTGCTCCAGTTTTCTTGTAAAACAGGAATCCTGTCTGTTAAAGATGTTATGAGGATTACATTAGTTGATACATGAAAAGCTCATAGAAGGGTACTGTATTAGTTACCAATTGCTGCAAAACATGTATTGCTTCTACATAACATGTTTTAAGCTGTTATAGCTTAAAACAACATCCATTTATTATATCACTAGAGGCCTGGTGCACAAAAATTTGTGCACTGGGGGGTGGAGGGGAAGGGTCCCTCAGCCTGGTCTGTGCCCTCTCGCAGTCTGGGACCCCTCGGGGAATGTCCACCTGCTGGCCTAGGCCTGCTCCCCAGGGGATCGGGTCTAAGCTGGCAGTCAGGCATCCTTTTGGCAGCCCAGGAGCCCTCAAGGGATGTCCACTTGTCAGAGGGGAGCAGGCCTAAGCTGCAGTTGGACATCCATAGTGCTGCTGAGGAGACAGGAGAGGCTCCTGCCACCACCACTGTGCTGGCAGCTGGCAGCCTGGCTTGGCTGAGCAGAGCTACCCATGTGGGAGTGCACTGACCACCATTGGGCAGCTCTTGCATTGAGCGTCTGCCCCCTGGTGGTCAGTGTGTGTCATAGTGACCAGTCATTCCCAGTCGTTCTGCTGTTAGGGTCAATTTGCATATTACCCTTTTATTATATAGGATAGTTTCTATGGGCCAGGGATCCAGGCAGAGCTTGACTAAGTCTCTGCTTTAGGGCCTTTCACAAGGCTGCAAGCAAGATGCTGGCCACTGACATCTCATCTGAAGGCTCATCTGAGGTATGATCCACTTGCAAGTTAATACAGTGGTAGTTGGCAGGATTCAGATCTTTGGGAGATTTGAGACTAAGGGCTTAATTTTTATTTATTTATTTTTTTAGCTGGCTCTTTCTGGCCTGGGCATCTCCAGCATGGCACTAGGCTTCGTCAAAGCCAGCAAGAGAGGAAGACTGCTATTAAGATGGAAGTCAGGATCTTTTGGAGTCTAACCCAGAAGTCACATCCCCTCAGGAAGACTGCTATTAATATGGAAGTCAGGATCTTTTGGAGTCTAACCCAGAAGTCACATCCCCTCAACTTTGAAGTATTCTATTATGGAGAAAAAAAGTTACTGAATGTGAGGAGATCACATAAGTCTATGAATCCCAAGAGGCAAAGATCACTTGGGGTCATCTTAGAAGCTACCTACCACAGAGACCTCGTACAGAATAAGTGCCAACACATGCTAGCTTTTGTTATTTATGTCACATTGTTCATTGAGGATTGTTGAATTGTGACATGGAAGAGGAAATAGAAGGCACTGTGGAAGCATAGAATGTGAGATAAAAATTCAAGCAGGGACTTCTTGTGTAAGTGATATTTAAGCCAAGATGCAAACGATGAGTTAGGAAACCTGAAACAGATTGAGGAGAAAGACCTCTCAGGTAGTTGGGAGAGCAAGTATGAAGACCTTAGGCAGACAGTGAGTGTGGTATATTTGAAGCACTTGGAGGGGACTGGTTTTGCTAGAGCATGAAGAGATTGCAGATGTAGAAGAATCAGGTGGCTGAAAGTCACTGCAAGCCAGAGAAGGATTTGGGATCTTATCCTGAGGAAATGCAAAACTGCTGAATTTTCTGCAGGGGAATTACATGATCACATTTGAAAATATCACTTCAGTTACACTGTGTGGAAAATGGATGGCAGGGAAGCAAGAGTGGACACAGAAAGGCCATTTAGGGGGATTTTGCACTGTTCCAGGTGAGAGGTGGTCATGTCTTGGACCACAACGATAGCATGGGGGCGGGGATTACAGATGTAATAACAGGATGTGGTGATTAAGCAGATGTGGCTATGCAAGTGCAGGGTGGTGAGGAAGAGGTAAATGCTGACACAGATTTACCCTTCAAGGAACTGGGTTGTTTACTATCAAAGCGACTTATAGGAGGAACATATTTGAGGGGAAAGGATGACTTTCATCTTGGAAATAATGAGTTTAAGGAGCCTGTGAGACATTTAAGAGTGTATGAGCTCATCTGCCGGATGCAGTTTTGAGGATCAAAGAGAGTCTAGGATAGCTCCCAAGTATTTTAATCTTCAAGAGTTGGGTAGAAGACCTTCCACTAGGAAAGGAGACTGAGAAGAAATAACCAAGGCATTTGAAGAAAACAAAAACCCATGGGAAAAGAGCATTTTTAGTAGGAATGATTAGTTAACTGTGTGGAATACTTCTGAAAGGTCAAGTGTTGGCAAATGTCCAAAAAAACTTAGTGACTCCATGTTATTTATGACTTTGGCCAACCCACTTTGGTAGAGGGTAAACAGGGAAGCCTGCTTGGATTGAGTTGAGGGGGAAATGGGAAGCAACATGATAGGGGCAGCAGGTGGAGATACATATAATATAGCTGAGAATTTTGCCGATGAAGAAGTGGAGAGGAATATGGCATTACCTGGAGGGGAAGGAGTGTAGACTAAATTAAAAATTGTGTTTGTTGTATTTGTTTTAAATAGGAAAGTTTGAGTACCACTAGTGGTAGAAATTGGCTGGCAGATAGGGAGGGTTGAGTACAGGTGAGTGGGCAGAACTGAACAGGTTGTATCTGTAATCAAAAGCAATAGTAGAGGGGCTGGGTTTAGAAGGAGGGCTGTTCCATTTTAACAAAGTAAAGGAGGAAAGATTGTGGACTTCTTCCAGGTAGATTTGAAGATTTGGTGTCGGAATGTTGAGTGCATTCTGACGGAATGGCTTCTATTGCCTTTTTGACAAATTCTTTCCCTTCAAATATTTAGTAGCCAACTACTCTAAATCCTTGCTACTCTAAGTTTGGTCTTTAGACCAGCAATATCAACATTACCTGTGAGTTTATTAGAAAAGCAGATATTGGGCCCCCTCCAGACATACCTTATCAGAATCGATATTTAACAAGGTCCACAAGTAATTCCTGTGTACATTAAAGTTTGAGAAGCAGCATACAAATTGACTTCCTATTAGTAGTATGAGTTGAGAAATGGCTAAATTATCAGAGCTATAATCTACAGCAGACAGGTATATTTTGATGACCACGGGTTATTGTCCCACTGTTCTTTCTTTTCTTTTTGAAAAAAACATTTGTGAATTGTTTTCCCTGTGAATTGCTATAAGAAGCAACTAGAATAAGTACAAAGCAAAATATCACAATACTTTTCGTCTTTGTATTTTACTCTGTTGTCAGTATTATTTTTTTATTCAACAAATATTTATTGAGTACCTACTATATGCTAAGCATTCTCTTGGTTCTGGGGTTATAGTCGTTAACAAGAAGAAGTCCTTGCCTTTGGGACTTCATTTTCCTCATTTAGCTCACTTTTATACCTGCCATTATAATAGTTCCTGGTTTACATACTCAACTCTCTTGTCCTCTCACTTCATCTTATTCATCTTATTCAATATTCATTAATTCATTCATCCTTTTATCCAGTAATAAACAATTATTTATCATCTACTATGTGACAGGCACTGTTTTAGGCATTTGAGATTCATCAGTTTTATCAAAATAGATAAAGATCTCTGCCCTCATGGGAGCTTATATTTAAGTTTATCTGTGGCAGAGGGTAGCAGGAAGTTGCTGAAGGAGAGATAGGCACTAACAATGAAAACAAATAAATTGCCCACCTTGAAAAATTCCTTTTACAGTTAAATTCAACTGTCCTGTTTGTCTGCAGCTGCATTTGGCTTAAGAAAAACATACAGGCAAGCTGACAGGTCTCAGACCAACAGTCATGGCTGTTATCCTCAAGTTGGTCTCCTATCCTCCCTGGTCATTCTGGCCCATGTTCTCCCTCACTCTTCTAGATAATTTGATATCTTCTCCTCCTCAAACCACTGATACCACCTACTCTATCCCAGTAATTTACCTAATATTTTAATACTAGAGGCCCAGTGTGCAAAATTGCACGAGACCCAGTGTCCCACCATGCCGTAAGACCCATCAATGCACCTCCCGGTGACCGGTCATTTGGTCATTATGGTGTTACGGTCACTGGCCTTTTATAATATAGATTTTCATAAAACTAAATTCTGCTGAGGTTATACTCCCCAAATGCCACAACATTCTTTCTAATGTTGTGGGGAGAAATATGGCATTATGGCACACTTTTCAAAAACATAAACATTAATAAGTAGGCCCCCGTTGCTTTAAGGATAAAAATCAAATTTCAAATACATTACAGTTGTCCAGGCTCCTTATCTGCCCATGTTTCATGTCCCCAATATTTCCAGCTTATCAGCCACAGCAGTAATTGAATGCTTGCATGTGGTAGCTACTCTGTAAATGTGTTTTTGATTGAAATATTTTTTTAGACTTTCCATCTTTGCCATTTACTCTTCCAATTGTGTTCATAACACTGCCTCAAATAATATTCTATTAAAAGGAGTATCTCAGTGTTGTTCCAGTAAAACTGAAAGTAATCATCTTAAACCCTTGAAGGCACTAGTGTTGGTTCCAGCACCTACTTCTTTGAAGGCCTTTCCCATCACTATTCAGCATTATTACAAATACTGATATAAGGCTGATTTTTATCATAGTCAGAGTACAGTTGAATGCTCTGGGCCTTTACTGGAGTTGAAGAGGTGGAAACAAGAAGGATCACTTGGAAATCATTCTTTATTAGCTTGATATAAACCATGAAATAAGTACTCCTGATTTACTTCTGATTCATTCTGAGCTAGAGATCTATGGGTGGAAGCAAAGAATGAAAAACACAACCAAAATAATTATCCCTACTAAAGAGCTGGCTGTAATTCAAATAGAACTGGTAACTAAGATACTATCCAATGAGTTGAGAGGTGTCAGGAGAACTGGAACCCAACACATAGAGTCTTACAGTTTTAGAAAATATCAGCGATGATCCAGTGCAAGTGCCCAGCCAGAGCGAGAGTCCCCTCTATATCACCCCAGTCCCATATCTTCTTTTACTTCCATCCTTTTAGTCACTGGAAACAGCTCCTTTTCTTCATTAGAACCCAGTTGTCATCAGAGTTTTCTTTCCTTATTTTTAAATCAGTTCCCTGGAATTTCTACCATTGGGCCTAATTTTTTAATTTTTATTTTCTTTTTTTTCAATCTTTAATTTCTTTATTGATTAAGGTATTACATATGTGACCTCATGCCCCTATAAATCCCCCCTTGGGCCAAATTTTTGACACCTTAAGCTACAAAAATTGTAAATGAATGTCCTTGCTGTACAACACCCCCTAAAACACTAGCACTCAGAAGTCTCATGTTCCTAGGCCCTCTCTTAGTCCTACCTTTTTGCAGATGTTCCCAGTCTGCACAGCTCTGAAGTTCTGTTCATTCCAGCTATCTCCTTCAGGGTGCAGAATAATTTCTCAGTGTGCCAAGGCATCAAGGCAATACTTAACACATGATCTGACTAGTGAAGAATAAACAGAACATTTATTTTTTTGTGACTTTTATTAATTTTTTTAAATTGATTTTTTAGAGGGAGAGGGCAGGGAGAGGAAGAGAGAGAAACATCCATGTGAGATGGAAACAAGGTCGGCAGCCTCCTACACACCCCCTACCAGGGATGGAGCCTGCAACACAGGCATATATGTGCCCTGATGGCGAATCAAATCAGCAACCCTTTGGTGCATAGGATGACACCCAACCAACTGAGCCACATGGGCCTGGGCCTGAACATTTATTTTCCATGACCTATTTTTCTATTATTGCAGCCTAATATCAGGCTAACTTTTTTAGCATCCACTTCACACTCTTGGTGCCTATTAAAAGCTTGTGGTCAATTATAATCCTCTGAATTTCTTTTTTCACATGAAGTGTTGCCAAAGTAGATATTTTTTCCATCCTGCATGGGTACCAGAGTATGTGTTAATCCTAGACCTCCCCATGAATCACTGAAGAGCTCTTGAATAAAAAAAACAAAAAAACAAAACACAAAATCAACCTTCCCCGCCCCCTTCCACTGCCCCTGGCTGGTGTGGCTTAGTGGTTGAGCATCGGCCTACGAACAGGAGGTAACAGTTCGATTATGTCAGAGCACATGCCCGGGTTGCAGGCTCAATCCCCAGTGGCGGGTGTGCAGGAGGCAGCGAATCAATGATTCTCTCTCATCATTGAGGTTTCTATCTATCTCTCTTTTCCTCTCTGAAATCAATTAAAACACACACCAACAAAACAAAAACCAACTGGGCAGGTCAAGAAACCCAACTCCCCTCCTCCAACCAGAGCTCCGCCCCCTGCCCGGGGTAGTCTGAAGTTGAAGGCCAAAGAGGGAGAGGAGGACTCACACTGCTGCTGGGGCAACAGTGCAGGCTCAGCTGCTTCAGCCAGTGGGACTGCAAAGGGTCACTCTAAAAATTGCTGCTGGGACTTGTCAGGTGGCTGCTGGTGGCTCCCCTTCTCCCTTCTCTCCCCACAGATTGCTTCCCAAGAGAAGTCTGCTGCTGACACTTCATCATCACAAGTCGGGGACGCCACTCAGCACAGGAGGGTAAGGAGCTGGGGCCACACTCTCCAATTCCTGTCTTCCCCATTCTGGGGGTGTGTGGCTCTGTGGGTGGGAGAGGGTGGCGTGTCTGAGTGTTTGCAGAGCGATTTCACTGAAGGCGCCTGCAGCTGGGTCAGATTGCCCAAGTCCCTGATTTGAATTGGGGAACTAGAAGCCATTTTCTTGAAATCGAAGGAGTGTGATACATTAGGCAAAGGTCCTGCGTAGTCATAGAAATTCATGAGAGGATGCTTTAGAATAGCAACGTTACTTGTAATTTCTAACAATCATTTTAAGTCTCTAAAGTCTGACGTATGTTTTTCTTCCTCTATTTTATAGAAAAAAAAGGTGGGGAAATTAAAATTTTTAGTTTTGTTCACAGAGCTTAACATTTCTTCTCCATTTTTTTTTAAAATCAGGAACCAGGTACACATTTGGTACCCAATAATTTTAGGTAAAATTAATTCATTGTAATGATATTGGTAGCAAAAAAAATTTGGAAACTTTTCAAATTCCCAGAAATATAACCTATTGACAAAATAGAAACCTCCCCTTGCAAAAACAAACAAATTTGTAATTTAACTGTAAAACAAGTTTTTGTTCTAAATGTGCACATACGGTTATACGGACATAGGTTTTAGATGAGAAATCATGTTGGCAATGAAATGGTAAAGTGGAAACCCCCCCACCCCCCTTTATGCTGGACTTAACTTAAAATGGCAAGCAGCAGGGCCTGAGCCCAGCGTTTCTATTCCGGGAGCCGGTGCTGATGAGCCGGGACAGATGCAGCGCTTGGAATGTGGCTGGGACCCGGAGCTGGGGCAGCTGATTCGCCCCTTTGGCTGGGAGACATGCTGGGATCCCAGCTCGCTCTGGCATGGGAGTGACAGTGACACTTTAGCACACATGGCTTTTCCGCCTGCCCTGGGTAGTCGCTCCCTGGAGGCCAGGGTGGAGGGCAGCGGGGAAAAAGAATGTTCTTAAATATAAAGTGACAATTCTTTTCTATAATCAGTCTAGGAGTTTTTCATCTGAGATCTCTTTCAGGCCAGGAAGAACTTGATTTCAAGGGTGATACGTTCACATGGACTTGCCCACTTGTAAAAGAGGGTAGAATTATGTTACCCGTTTCGTGGCAGCATCGTGGTTCTGGGTCTGTTTGGGGTTGTGGGTCTTTTTGAGAACCTTGTGAATGCTTTGGGCCCAAGCTACAGAAAAATGCACATAAACACACACGCACAACCTGTTTCATAGTATTCCCGAAGATGTCACGGAATGCATGGACTCACCAACCCAGATAAAGTTTGCTTGATAACATACCGGACAGACACCCAGGTATATTTGAATTTCAGATAAATCATAAACCAGTTGTTAGTATAAGTATGTCCCAAATGTTGCATGGGATATACTTATACTAAAATGTGATTTGTGGTTTATCTGAAATTCAGGTTTAACTGGAAATCATGTATTTTTATTCGCTAAATCTGGCTACCCAGACGCGTATGTGTGACTTCCAGGTGAAGAATCCCCTGTCTCGGTTGGATTACCCATGTGTGAGTCTATTCCTGCATTCTAGAAGGCCATGTGGGAGCGGGGGGGAGGAGGGGTGTGGAGAAGTCATACAGGACCAGACTTCGCAATTCTGACAGCAAAAGCCAGCGTTTATTCTTAACTCCGTGTAAAATTTTAGAACTGGGAGGTACCCATCTCCGCATTTGGCAGGTGGCTAACCTGAAATCCTAAAAGGTTGGGTGTTTTGCTGCAGGTCCATCGGCTGGTTAGAGCAAAGTGAACACTAAAACCCAATTTTCAGTTCTACAAGAACCAAAGAGATATTAGTCTTAGAAACTATATTTCCAATCCTCCCTCCCACCCAACAATCTCCTCTCCCCAACCTTAAACACACGCGGCAGACTAGGAAAAAGAGCTGTTTTAGTAAAATTTTCAACTAAACCCAAACCAAAAACTTAAGCACTGGCTCCTTGCATCGTGTATCCAGGGTTGGAAAATAGAAGTTCACTTGATGTGTAGTCTGTATACTCTATCAGTAAAAGTTAGGCACAGGCCTCTACCTAAGTTGAACCATAAGAAATTGACACTATTTGTCTTTAAACAAAAATTGATAATTCTATATTCGACCTAACACAAGGAAGTATTTATTCTCTGGTCAACAAATTCATAGAACCTGTTTCTATTTTTGGCTTATCCACCTACTGGAGGTTCATATCAATTTTAAAAATTATTATTGATTTCAGAGAGGAAGGAAGAGGGAGAGATAGAAACATCAATGATGAAAGAGAATCATTGATCAGCTGCCTCTTGCATGCCCCCCACTGGGAACTGAGCCCGACCAGAATCAAACCCAGGATCCTTCAGTCTGCAGGCCAACGTTCTATCCACTGAGCCAAGCCAGCTGCAGTTTCACATCTTTACTACCCCTAATAGCGTAACTAAATCCACAGAGTCTGTCCGAAAATAAATGTATCTTACATTTAAAAGGGCAATGCAGCCCTAACTGGTTTGGCTCAGTGGATAGAGCGTCAGCCTGCGGACATAAGGGTCCCAGGTTCAATTCCGGTCAAGGGCATGTACCTTGGTTGCGGGCACATCCCCAGTAGGGAGTGTGCAGGAGGTAGCTGATCGATGTTTCTCTCTCATCGATGTTTCTAACTCTCTATCCCTCTCCCTTCCTCTCTGTAAAAAAATTAATAAAATATATTTTAAAAAATAAAAAGGCAATGCATTTATTTCAATGTTTGAAATATAAAGAACCATTTCATGTTCTCTGTATTCAAATTTTGAATTGATAAATCTCAGTCCTACCTCACTCCGTCTCTATCTTCTCCTATTGGAAAGAGCTAACTTTTTAAACTGCTACAGATTTTAACCTGTCCTGGACTTAAAGGAGGCAATAGAGGGTATCAGGGTTCAATCTGGGGTTGATTGTCACCTTGTGTGACCTTGAGTACATTTTTAAAACTCTCTCTGAACCTTAATTTCTTCATTTGTAAAATGAATTTAATATAACCTACATTTTTAGATTTTTAGTGAGACTTAAATTCAAAAAAATAAAACACTCAGGGCTCAGCACACAGTAAGCCCTCAATTAATGAATGCTAGCTATATAATTATTATTCTAGGTAGAAATGGAGGTAACAATTTACATTTGATTCATCATATAGATTCATGCTTGGTAATTTATATATAGGAATTATTTATTAACATACTTAAAGCTGGAAAATACAAAAGATGATGAAAATTGTGATGGCTCACATAACTGCCCAGCTATTTATTGGGTGTTGAATATATGACATGTTCGTCATAGAAATGACACAAGAGCCAAGATCTGCAGTGGGCAGTGGCAGGAGAGCATAGAATTGCATCTCTGTTACCCTTCTGCCCAGTTCCTAATGGAGGAGACCCAAGAAGCTGCTCTGGGTGATAGTGGATGGCGCAGAGAGGGGAGGAGGCTGTGGTGTCCATGACCAGGGAAGGAGAATTCTCTGGGTGCCCTCCACAGAATGAAGGGATGGCCCTGTCGCATGGGGAGCCTTCTACAGCCCTCTGCGCCCTGGGTAAGGCTCTTCTTTCACTCAAAAAAGGGAAGAGACAGGAAGGGACTGTTAATGCCTCCAAATGGCTGCTTGTACCATTTCACAACCTCAGCCGCTGAGGCCAGACTAATTCTTTCCACCATGGTAGGGGCCGTGTGAAAAGTGCAAGCCACTAGTAGTCTGGGGAGGGGTGGAAGGTAGAGGAGGGCTCTGTATTGATTTTCCTCTCTTTGACTCCAAAGGGCAACTCATTACAGTCCGCTGTGTTGGGAAGAATCAAACCTTTTGTGCTTTGGAGAAAACAGAGAACCAGTCTTAAAACTCTCCCAGCCACGGGCAGCTCAGCAAGGCTTTCCTCCTCACCATCCTGATCGTAACCCCAGTCAAATCCATCCCTTGGGTATGGTAACCATGGTGATTGCCCTGGCTACCAAGCCTGGAGATTCCCTGAGCAGATGGTCACAAAGCAGTCACTTGTTAAAATAAATAAATAAAAAACCAACAATGATAATTAAAACCCCTTCTAATTCTTAGTTAATATATAATTGAATCAGTAAGAATGAAATGCTTTCAGAATTTATTACTCAATATCTAGGCTATGCTCTAGGTTATATATGAATATATACATCATTTTTGTAACCTTGTCCTTGCAGCCACATCTTTACTATCATTGTGACCATCATTGGTGACCACTAATAATATGACCCAGGGATGCAGAGTGAACATTTATACAATTGTAGGAAAAACCGTGAGAGTTACTGTACAAATTGTTTTTTGACTATGTGCTCACATATGACCTAGTGACTGAATAAAACTTTTTTGTAAATATTCAGGTATTTTTCTATTCAGCCTCTATTAGCCCATAATATCAGCCTCAGAGCCCAGCACCAGCACCAAATGAGTAAATAGAAGTGAATTAAATTGTTCCACTTGACTTTCACACATCTACTCCTAGGCTGTCTTTCATAATTGCTTCTTTCTAAGCTTGCCCTTGCTCTTCATTTAAATGCTGGTTGATCAAGTGGCATGGTGAATGTGTGTGTGTGTGTGCCCAGTGTGACACACCTTGTGTCTGTACTCTCCAGAAAGGCCCAGTATGAGGGGCCTACAGAATTCTTGAAGGCTTCTCTGTCTGCTAGTGAGAACAGAGCCTCTTGGGTTTGATCCCCCATAATGAGGAAGCCAGTCTTCTCTGCTGTAGGGCCCGGAGCACACAGTGCAGCTGCCCTTACCGTTCTTACTGGCTTGCAATTTTAAAATACTGGGTCAAGTTTTAAATCCTGCCCAGGTGATATTAATATGATGCCAAAATTGAGAACTTTTGCCCAGCTGGCATGGCTCAGTGGTTGAATGTCAACCTAAGAACCAGGAGGTCACAATCAGGGCATAAGCCTAGGTTGCAGGCTCAATCCCCAGTGTGGGGCTTGCAGGACGCAACCAATCAATTCTCTTTCATCATTGATGCTTCGATCTCTCTCTCCCTCTCCCTTCCTCTCTGAAATCAATAAAAATATTTTTTTAAATAAATAATGTCATGACAGGTCTAGTAAAGACAGATAATTTATGAGCATATCTGGGAAAATACTTCCACCAGGAAAGGAAGTTGTCCACTGGCTGTGATTTTAATACTCTTTTTTTCATATTTACAAAAATTTTATTTTACTAAGTATATGAGATTATAGGTCACCTCTCCTTATGGTAATTAATTAAAAATTCGTCAAAAATCTGAAGATAGGTTAGAACCTCACATCCTACTCACTCCTATTTTCTTAAATTTGTATGATAATAGAGTTTTTCATTAAATTTATTGGGGTTACATTAGTTGATAAAGTTATATAGGTTTCAAGTATACAATTCTATAATATATCATAGTGTATTGTATGTTCACCATCCAAGGTCTAGTCTTCCATCACATTTGTCTCCTGCCGGCTTCTCTCTCTATCTCCACTAAAGAGAGCTAAAGAAGTCAGTTATTTGTACAGAGTGATTTTGAGGACTTTAAAAGCCCTTTCTTATTTTTTAAAAATAGATATTAAAAATACTATTAAAATATTAACTAATAATATTATTAAAATTACATATTATTTAAAGCAGAAAATATATATACAGGGGTGGACAAAAGTAGGTTTACAATTGTGAGTATGCAAAATTATTATTCTTGTATTTATTAATTATTGTATTATTTACCATACAAACAATTGTAAACCTACTTTTGCCAGTGTGTGTGTGTGTGTGTGTCCGTGTGTGCGTGTGTGTATTCCACAGTGGAAACTCTTGGAAATTTGTATATGAGTCATGGAAGGACACTGATAAAATATAAATTAATTTAAAAATCCACCGAAAAGCATGCATATCTGGGAGGAAGAGTATATGTGCTCATTAATTGATTGGCTTGAATCACTTGTCAGGCTAGTTAATGTATTACTGAGTAGGGCCCTGGAGAAATGGAACACAGGCAAGAACATTCAGATAGAGAAGGGCATGAGGGTTTCATGGCAATGCCAAGGTCAGCATGAAGGCCAGACAATGGGAGGAAGAGAGGTGGCAACAGGAAATAAGAGAAGGAAGGCCATGGAAGAACTTTCACTGATTTCATCAGGTTGACCTCTTCCTTCATGGAGATTTCTGAATCCTTCTCCATTACATACTAACATCACGTTCCAGCCCCTCCTGGCATACAAGAGCTTGTATGTCTTGGCCTAATATTATCTGCCCAACTGTCTCCCTCATGACTTCAGGCATCTTCGTCCGCGCATCCTATGCTGAGTCATGCCTTCCTGCTTCAGGTATCTCCTCCACTTCTAATGGCCTTCTGCCTCCTGTACCCATTCCTCTTAAAAACACTTTGGTACCAGGTCTGGCAAGATTCTTATCTGCAAACTTAATCATCCGAACACCACCCCATCAAAATAGTTCCTTCAATTTGAATCTTTAAATCCATAGATTCAGTTTATTCCATGTAATCTGTTGTTTTGCTTATACAACCTATAACCAAATGTCACAGGTTTCCCAAACTTCCAGGATTATCCTTATCATTTATATAAAAATAAAAATAATCTGTTCCCAGCCTATATAATTGCACAAATTCCATTTCTCCCGCTGGTATTTTCAAAAATCCCTTGGAAATGTTTACATATTCCAGAAATTCCCCTGGTTGCCGTTTGCCCATTCTCAAGCTGGGTCACTCTGGACGCTTGTCCCATGTCGCCTCCTCTCCTCATGATTGCTTCTCCATGATGCGGCAGCTTTCTCCGATTGGCTTCACCCCAAAGCTTCAACTTGCTTTACTCCCAAAGAAATAACAAACAAGGGCTGTTGATGTTAATGAAAATGATTCAAATTTTTTTGAACACTCACTTTTTGCCAGATTCTCTTCCAAATGCTGTATGCATATTTGTTCACTGAGTTTTCACTGACAGCCCTATAGGCAGACACTATTATTATCTTCACTTTAAAGATAGGTCAATGGAGACTCTAAGAGGTTAATTTATCTATGGCAACTCACACTTCAGGTAAGTAGAGGAGCTGGTATTTATATTATATTGTATTTTCATTTTTATTCACTTTGAAATATTTAATTTCCTTTGTGATTTCTTCTTTGATTCATGGATTATTTAGAAGTATATTATTTAATATGCAAATAGTGGTAGCTTTTCTAGATAGTTCATTGTTATTAATTTCTAATTTAATTACCGTATGATCAGAGAACATACTCTATATGACTTCAATGCTTTTAAATTTACTAAGACATGTTTTGAGACCCAACACAGAATCTGACTTGGTAAATGTACTATATACACTTGAGAAGAATTGTTAGGTATGATGTTCTAGAAACATCAATTAAGTCTGGGTGATTATAATGTTCAGTGATATTTTTTCTAGTTATTCTATCAGTTGCTGAGAGAGTTAATTAACATTTTAAAATATGACTGAGGAAATGCCCATTTCTCCCTTCACATATATTGAAGCTCTGTTATTTACATATTTACATTATGATTGCTATATCTTCATGATGATATGTTATTATAGAGTTCCCTTTTTATCACCACTAATTATTTTTTTTCTTGAATTATATTTTATCTGATATTAATATAGCCACTCCAGTCTTATGCCTACTATTTCTGTAGTAAATCTTTTTCTAGCCATTTTTCTTCCTACTTGTGTCTCTGTGTTTATAATATGTCTCTTGTAGATAGCATGTATTTTTGGGTCTTGCTTTTTCCTTTTAATTAAAATGCTTCGTCCATTAACATTTAAATTAATTATTAATATAATTGGATTTGGATTACATTAAGTTATTTTTCGGTTTGTCCCCTCTAATTTTTATTCCTCTGTTTCAACTTTCCTGTTCTCTTTTGAATTTCATCTACATTTATCTATTGGTTTTTCAGATGTGCTTTGCATTCTTTAGGAGGTTGTTCTAGGGCTCTGCTGTCCAATACATGGTTGTCAGTCCCCTGTGGCTATTAAACACTTGAAGTGTGGCTAGTCCCAAATGAGCTGTGTTGTACGTATAACACACACTCTGGATTTTGAAGAGTTAGTAGGAAAACAAGTAAACTATCACATTAATAACTGTCTGGCAATTACATTTTGAAATGGTATTTTGTGTATAGTAAGTTGAATAAAATGGTTCTAGGTTGTTTAACTGTGAGTATCTTTGCCACAAACATTTTACCACACAACTAATTGACCATAAGGCAATTTTATAGTAAAAGATAAAAGAATGAAATATAAAAGAGTCACAGTAAAAAAAGACATGAATAAAAAGTTGGCCAAAGGGATTCTCCAGCAGAATAGACAGGGCTTCCTCAAAGATACATTTCTGCTTCTACTCTAGATGGTGGAAACTGCTGTTTGGAAAAAAGAATTACTGCTTTGCTTACCTAGTTTTTTGTTGTCATTTTGTACTTGTCATTTTTGTCTCTCTAACATAAATTACCCCATCAGTCCCAGCACAATGCTGCCCACACACAGGAGGTGTTGATGATAACTGCTTGCTGAGCAAAAGTTTTAAAATTTTCCTCAGAGAAATCCAACAAGGGGACCCTCACCACATAAGTCAAATACATTTGAAGACTAAAATGTCAGTGGGTTAAAAATCTGTTTCACAAGGTAAGGATGCATTTGGTGTTGCCTGCAAGAAAGAATGAGTAAGGACAAATGCGCTCCAGTCTTATAAACAAACTAGAGGCCCGGTGCATAAGATTTGTGCACTCAGGGGGGCTCAGCATGGTCTGCACCCTCTCGCAGTCTGGGAGCCCTCAGGGGATGTCTGCCTGCCAGCTTAGGCCCGCTCCCTGCCCGTCAGTCAGACATCCTTAGTGCTGCCATGGAGGTGGGAGAGGCTCACGCCACTGCCACTGTGCTCGCCAGCCGTGAGCCCAGCTTCTGGCTGAGCTGCGCTTTCCCTGTGGAAGGGCACTGACCACTAGGGAGCAGCTCCTGCATTGATTATCTGCCCTGTGGTGGTCAGTGCACATCATAGCGACTGGTCATTCTGCCTTTCAGTTGATTTGCATATTACCCTTTTATTATATAGGATATAAATGTGAATTTGACAGTTTGATCTTAATGAGAAAGATAAAACGCCCTTATATCTCTATAAGGTGCATTCCTAGATTTAGAATTTTAGTATCAAAGTATAAATATAGTTCTTATTTATAATAGGCTGCCAATTATAATTCAAAAGACTGTATCAATTATATTCCCATCAACCATGTATAGAGAGCACCACATCAATATTTGATGTTATGAATATTTTAAAATATTTTAACCATCAAACAAAATTTGATCACAAAAAATAAAAGGGTTTCAGTTGACAATTTCCTAATAATTATTAGTTCACTTTTAAAAAATATTTATTAACTATTTCTGTTTTATCTTCTTTAAATGACCTAGTTACCTAATCATAGTTTTTGTCTGTTTATTAATTGATTTGTAGAAACTCTAAATATTGTGTCTATGGCCTTTTTTCTGGTAGAAATGTTACCGATGTTTGTTTTCACAGTCTGTTGCTTGTCTTTTAAACACTTGGTGTTGTTTTGTAGAAGTTTTCATTATTTTTCTATATTCAGATAGTTCTTTTCTTTTATGGCTTCTGAATTTTGTGTTATACTTAATAGGGCCTTTCTCACTCTAGGATTAAGGGAGGGGGGGGAGAACTACTTTGCCCTAGTTCATGTGTAAATTTTGTGTGTGAGAGAAAGAGAGAGATTTAGATATTTAACTTATTTGGAAATTATCTCAGTGAATATGTAGAGTAGAAATAACTGAACTAATGCTATCATTACAAGTCCTTCCTCATTGATTTTTAAGTGCTACATTTATTTATTTACATATATATATATATTCTAAATTTTATATGGATTCCTGAATTTTAGTATTTTATTGAGGAAAACTTCAAAATAGTTATAACTCACTATTTCATGAGAGTAAACCAAGCCCTTCAAATGATGTTTAACTACTATTCCATAATTATTGTACAGCTAGATAAGAGAATATTTGGTCCTTTCTGTTATATAAAATTATTTGGCAATATGGCTATAGAGTGGTCTTATTTAATAAGATAAATATTGTCTTGATGCTGAAGTAAATTTTCAATAAAATATGCATCTAGTGTAATGTAAGTTTTTGAATCTATTTTTTAGAATTAAACAAATTTAATTTATTAAAAAGACACATGCTTCATAATGTAGCAATTCAAAATTCAAAGAACAATGAAAATAAACTAACAAAGTGGAGACAGATTTGAGGATACAGAGAACAGAGTGGCAGCTGTCAGAGGGGAGAGGGTGGGGGCTGGGTGAGAAGGGTGAAGGTGTTAAGCAAAGAAAAAGAAAGAAAGACTCATGGAACTGTATGATGATTGCTAGAAGGAAGAGGGTGTGGGGAGGTAGAAGAAGTGAAAGAGGGTATAAATAGTGATGGAGGGAGACTTGATTGGGGGTGGTAAACACACAATACAATATACAGATGATGTATTGTAGAATTGTATACCTGAAATCTGTATAGTTTTATTAACCAACTAGAGGCCTGATGCATGAAAATTCGTGCAAGAGTAGGCCTTCCTTCCCCCGGCAGCCAGCACCGGCTTCCCTCTGGCACCCAGGACCCGGGCTGCTTCCCTCCTCTGGCCGCCACAGGCACCCGGGACCTGGCTGGCTTCTCTCCACCCCAGCTTCATCAGGAAGGACGTGCAGAATGACGTCAGGAAGACATCCGCTCTAATTAGCATATTACCTTTTTATTATTATAGACATCATCTCAATAAATTAAATAAAAAATAAATGAAATAAAATACTATTCCTTTTTTTTCTTTTTCTAGCAAGCTCTTGACTGTGATCGTGTGTTTGCCAACATGGCCCCCAAAAAGAAGACTGTCAGAAAGAACAAAGGAGAAATCAATGAGATGACCATAATTGTGGAAGACAGCCCCCTAAGCAAACTAAATGCTTTGAATGGGATCCTAGAGGGAGGCAATGGCCTTAGCTGCATTTCTTCTGAATTAACAGATGCTTCTTATGGCCCCAACCTCCTGGAAGGTTTAAGCAAAATGCGCCAAGAGAGCTTCCTTTGCGACTTAGTCATTGGCACCAAAACCAAATCCTTTGATGTTCACAAGTCAGTGATGGCTTCATGCAGTGAGTACTTTTACAACATCCTAAAAAAAGACCCATCTACTCAACGGGTAGATCTCAATGATATCTCACCGCTGGGCCTGGCCACTGTCATTGCATATGCCTACACCGGAAAGCTGACTCTCTCCTTGTACACAATAGGAAGCATTATTTCTGCTGCTGTTTATCTTCAGATCCACACCCTTGTAAAGATGTGCAGTGATTTTCTGATGCGAGAGATGAATGTGGAGAATTGCATGTACATTGCTAACATTGCTGAGACGTACTCTCTGAAAACTGCAAAAGCCGCAGCCCAAAAATTTATCCGGGATAACTTCCTTGAATTTGCAGAGTCAGATCAGTTTATGAAACTTACATTTGAGCAAATTAACGAACTTCTTATAGATGACGACTTACAGTTGCCTTCTGAAATAGTAGCATTCCAGACTGCTATAAAATGGTTAGAATTTGACCAAAAGAGAATGAAATATGCTGCAGATCTTTTGAGCAATATTCGCTTTGGTACCATCTCTGCACAAGACCTGGTCAATTATGTTCAGTCTGTACCAAGAATGATGCAAGATGCTGATTGTCACAGACTTCTGGTGGATGCTATGAATTACCACTTACTTCCGTATCATCAAAACACATTGCAGTCTAGGCGCACGAGGATCCGCGGGGGCTGTCGCGTCCTCATCACTGTTGGGGGACGCCCAAGCCTTCCTGAGAAGTCCCTTAGTAGAGACGTCTTGTATAGAGACCCTGAAAATGGATGGAGCAAGCTCACAGAGATGCCCGCCAAGAGTTTTAATCAGTGCGTGGCTGTGATGGATGGATTTCTCTATGTGGCTGGTGGTGAAGACCAGAATGATGCCAGAAATCAAGCCAAACATGCAGTCAGCAATTTCTGCAGGTACTTGATCCTTTGCTAGGAATGGAAATGGTCCAATATGATCAGGAAATTGCCCTGACATAGAAGTAAATTAGTCATGTCTGTTAGCTTCATTCATTAGCTCAGTAAATTAATATTAATAAGGTGACATTTTATATATAACACTTCACATTATGTTAAGTGCATTCGTGTACTGTAGATTTCTGAATAAGCCTGTGAAGTGAGCAGAGAAGAGAGGATTATTCTGATTTTCCATGTGAGAAATCTGATGCCCAGAGAGGTTATACCCCTAGTAAGTGGCAATTCACATTTTCCCATTGCTAGCCTGCGGCTCTTCACAATATCCTGCTTTTCTGAAAGACACTGGGTAGAAATTTAGTTTTTAACACTAATGTGGTAAGAAAGATTAAAATAATACATTTATTTTAAGTGACTTATTGATGACTGTCAGATTTATAATTGGCAAATAGAATGAGCTCATTAAAAAAGTGGCAGCTAATTAATTTAAAATACTTATTTGAAGACTAATCCCAGAGAAAATGTATTTGTGAAGCATGAAGAGTAAAAAACATAGTAAATCCTTCAGAAAAGCCTCAAGTGCCATATTACTTTTGTATACGTATGATAAAAAATTAAACTTCCACAGGTATGAAATGTTCAGGAAGTCATGCTTACAAAGTCGAATATAGCTAATGAGCAAGATCTGAAAATGTGTACAGCAGATGATGAAACAATTCTTCATTTCATTGTGTTACTTTAATGGATTCAAACAATTAATGGATTTTTAGCCTTTAATTTACAACTTTAGTTAAGTTTCGATTTAGGGGTTAAAAGGGACAAAGATGAATGAACGTCAAACTGATGGAGTGAATTCTGTGTTTACAATACTTCAGGAAAGCATATTTTACTATAACTACTTATTTCCCTCCACTGATAATTCAACTATTGGTACTGAAATCACTGTTTTTGCAATATTGATTTTAATGCTTATGGTATACGTACTGTAACATTGAAAACTGAAAAAAATATATCCCTCAACTAAAATAATATTACCTACTAAAAAGTGGTAGAAAATAGACAAGTATCAAAAGTTAAGGCTTTGTTGATGCTTTTGGACACGAGTCCCATTGATCTCATTCTAAACAGATGATAGAAGACTTGGTTGAGTAATTCAGGTTACTGCTGCAGTGGCCAGGACAGATGTATGAGGGGGACTGTGAGACAGGGAGAAATCCAATTAGTCTACTTTTATCTTAATTAAGCAATGAGAATGAGCTAGGGATGTTGGTGTCTGAAGATATGTGGAGTTGACTTCAATGTGGGAGTGTTTCCTTTTCTAATTGCCACGAATACCCAGTTTCCACCCCTAAACCCACCCATAGATGCTACCGGATGAGAGATATTCGAATATAGTGGAAAGGGGAGTGGCAGACCTGTCTCTGTAGGGTCTTCTCCAAGGGGCCCAATAGAGGAAGTAAATTTATCAACAGGAGGAGGGGGTCACCAATGCCTGCCTTGCTTTCCCCCAAGTGTCACACTTTATACCCGTGGTTGAAAGACAAACACCGGCCTCTGGGCGAGGTGCTGCGCATAGTCAGTAGCCTCCTCGCATGGATGGTGTCACAGTTCCCCCGTGGTGGTTCGTGGAGTAACAGGGGTTCCCCGGCTGCCACCACAAGGCTGTCACAATTCCTCTGCCCTTCCCAGATACGATCCCCGCTTCAACTCCTGGATCCACCTGGCCAGCATGACCCAGAAGCGCACGCACTTCAGCCTGAGCGTGTTCAACGGGCTCCTTTACGCCGTGGGCGGCCGCAACATAGAGGGCAGCCTGGCCTCCATGGAGTGCTACGTGCCCTCCACCAACCAGTGGCAGCCGAAGGCGCCCCTGGAGGTGGCGCGCTGCTGCCACGCCAGCGCGGTGGCCGACGGCCGGGTGCTGGTGACCGGCGGCTACATCGGCAACGCGTACTCGCGCTCCGCGTGCGCCTACGACCCGGCCGGCGACTCGTGGCAGGAGCTGCCGAGCATGAGCACGC
>NW_006290147.1:954636-957398 GCF_000327345.1 Myotis davidii | reverse complement strand
TGTGGTTAACCTTTGAGTTAGCGCTAAGGAAAATATGTAACATTTACTGCAACGATCGTATTTTAAGATATATCGAGGCATACGTCTTGATGGTTTTAATTCCTGGTATGACATGATCTACCTCCTTTTTTTTTTCTTTAAAGCAAAATTCTGGGCCATTGCCAACAAAGAAAAATAGAATTTACACCAGCGGCCACTAGAGGGCAGACAGAGTCGTTGTAGGCACTCTTCCCAGTGGTATGTTTCCCAAAGGTATAGCGGTTACACCCACATTTGAGAAGTTCCCTCTTTGCTTAAGTACTTATTACTTATGATGACACTTATGTGAGTAAGTGACTTCATGTACAAGTTTATTTCCCCCTCTCTTTCTGTAGGAAGCGGAAAATAGTCTTTGGTAGGTTTTATTGTAAAATGGAACTCCATAAAGACTTAAGGTTTAATTCCATATTTCAGTGCAGTTTCTTTTCCTGGCCATGACTGAGTGAAGGATGTTGAAAGGCATCCCACGACAACGTCCTAAAGCTTATAGCAGAGTCTGACTGGAAAGTAAGGGGATTCCACCCTGGGCTGTCAAGGTGATGCCCTTGGTTTATCCCTGAGCCCTTCTTCCTGCATGCCTCAAGCCCCAGGGTATTTCCACCATACAAGTCTGCTCTGGAAGAAGGAACTGATGCTAGTCATTTAGTTTCTAGCATAAATTTAATCACTTGTCCTTTCACCTAGAAGTATTTGCACTTTAAGCCATGCTCCCTATTAAAGGAATTGCAAGTATCTTGGGAGCCTTACTCTCACGCTATACCAAGATGATGAAAAGCAACCTTGAACCTAATGTTTGCTCCAGGAAGAACACCAAATAAAACTATGTCCTTAAGAATCATTAACTTCAAGCTTATATACCCTGAAGGTTATAGAAGCCAATAACAATAATTTGATTTTGCCCACTCTTTTACATAGATGAAAATGGAAACATCTGGAATTCTTGGATTTGGCCATAACAGGAGTGGGTTGTCCTGTTGGTAAATGCCATTGTTTCTCATTAATGCCATTGTTTCTGATTTTTTAATTAAAAATATAAAACATTTACTCCGCGCTGCTCGGCCGCGCCTACCTGGTGGGCGGCTGGAACGAGGGCCAGAAGAAGTACAAGAAGTGCATCCAGTGCTTCCACCCCGAGCTCAACGAGTGGACGGAGGACGACGTGGAAACATCTGGAATTCTTGGATTTGGCCATAATAGGAGGAGTGGGTTGTCTTGTTGGTAAATGCCATTGTTTCTCATTTTATAGCAGTCCTCCTGATTTTTTAATTAAAAATATAATACATTTATAGGCCACCGTGGGCGTGTCCTGCTGCACCCTCTCGATGCCCAACCACGTGACCCGGGAATCCCGAGCCAGCTCGGTGTCCTCCGTGCCAGTCAGTATCTGACGCCAGGAAGATGCGGAGGCGCGGCAAGAACAACTCTTTATTCGTGGTTAACCTTTGAGTTAGCGCAAAGGAAAATATGTAACATTTACTGCAACGATCGTATTTTAAGATATATCGAGGCATACGTCTTGATGGTTTTAATTCCTGGTATGACATGATCTACCTCCTTTTTTTTTTCTTTAAAGCAAAATTCTGGGCCATTGCCAACAAAGAAAAATAGAATTTACTCCAGCGGCCACTGGGGGGCAGACAGAGTCGTTGTAGGCACTCTTCCCCGTGGCATGTTTCCCAAACGTATAGCGGTTGTGATGGTAAAACATGACCTGTATGGAAATATAACTGGGTTTTCATTAATCCCATCCTCTCCCACCTTGTGTAGATAGGCTGTTGCTAGAGTTACAATATTTATATTTAAAATATTTTATTCGAACTGTGAAAAGTGGTTCATATAGTACACTTTGTGGAACAATTTTATATCCTTGCCCCTCATGAAAAGTTCAGTCTCTGTGTATTTAATGGTAACACTCTGGTAAAAGCTAAAACACTAAGTTAAGTACAAGACATTATTCATAATTAAAAAAAACACTGGGCTGTTTCTTCACCCCACACAGAGCACGAGGAGCTCCCCCAAGTGCAGAGCAGGTCCCTTGACTTCTTATCCACCCAGGCCGAAAGCAAAGCTGTGTGAGAAGCTAGTGTGTGGAGCCAGTTAAATCACTGAGCTCTTAAATCCCAATGCACAAACATAGAGCATCTTTTATCCTTGCAGCATCATTGGTAAAATAAATTTTTATTTTGGATTTTAGTCATTTAGTTTCTAGCGTAAATTTGAATCACTTGTCCTTTCGCCTAGAAGTATTTGCACTTTAAGCCATACTCCCTATTAAAGGAATTGCAAGTATCTTGGGAGCCTTACTCTCACCCTAAAACCTATACCAAGATGACTAAATGCAACCTTGACCCTAATGTATGTTCCAGGAAGAACACCAAATAAAACTATGTCCTTAAGAATCATTAACTTCAAGCTTATATACCCTGAAGGTTATAGAAGCCAATAACAATAATTTGATTTTGCCCACTCTTTTACATAGATGAAAATGGAAACATCTGGAATTCTTGGATTTGGCCATAATAGGAGGAGTGGGTTGTCTTGTTGGTAAATGCCATTGTTTCTCATTTTATAGCAGTCCTCCTGATTTTTTAATTAAAAATATAATACATTTATTTCACATGGAAATATTAAAATAACATATACCTATTCTTGTATATATTGTTAACCCCATCTGCTCCAAATTAGCTTTGCAAATTAAAGTGTATCCACTTGATATCATTTTT
>NW_006290147.1:951503-953584 GCF_000327345.1 Myotis davidii | reverse complement strand
ATGAATTTGGCAGGCCAGAATTTCTGACAGAGCAATTTGGAACATAAGGAGCATGGAACATAAGGATTGGTGAAAGTTTTATATCCTGGAACCTCCTGCACTGACAACTGAAAGAGGTGAAAATATACAGAATCAAAATATTATGCATCACCTTTTATATGTAAGTGAAATATACTCTTTAACTACTGAAGCAATTGCTCCTAAAAATCTTGCCAGTTTCTTCATGTTGCCCAACTGGAAAATTATTTCATTTTTATTGTGTTTTAAGCTTACATTCAATTACTCTCCCCAGTTTTAGGATCTAACCCTGTAGCTCCCTTTATTTTTCTGTAAGAAAAGGACTTGTTTTTGTAATGCCAGAGCCCTGTGATTAAATAAAAGCATCAGGTCAGTGTATCGGAGAAATAGCCTGTGACCCAGCTGCTGACATAATGAAACTCAAGTTCTCCTTTTCTGAATGGGCCAGAGACCTGGCGTGAGAGTCTCCAGGAAGCCAGATTTAATTAGTCTGTCCATTTTTAGGTAGGCTCTTGGTGCCCAGGTGTCATCCCTGACACCCTAGTTGCTTTTAGTGGCATTGAATGAGTTTTCGTTTCACTTCCTATGTTGTAAGAATGGTTATGAGTAGAAAGTCAGTGGTGGCACAGATACATATAATTCTAGGCGAGGATTAGATGGTAGCGGAACGTTATGAGTGAGGAGGGGTAACTGAGATAATAAGGAAGTGAGATGTACTGAATGGTTCTCTGATTGAAGGCAGAGCAGCAAGCATAGTAAGTGTGTTTCATAAGCATGCATATAGATAGAGGTTTACCTGCAAATAGATATTAAAATGTCAATTTTTTGCTGGTTATCCTGACCAAATATCTTCAGAATATATCCAAGTTGCTAGATAAAAGAAACTGAAATCACTTCATTAATTCTTTCCCCCTGCATTTCAAAGAAATGAATTTCCAGAATCTTCTCTGAATTCTTCTCTGAACAAATGTTCTCTGAGTAGTGAGTTCGATGCCCATCCCAGCCACTGATGACTGTTGTCTAGCACAGAGCAGCATTAAAAGGAATTATTTTTCAGTATCTCTTTTCATACCAATAGGAAATATAGCGTAGTTTCCTAAACACTCCTCCATGGTAATTATGAGAACTGAAGGTTCTAAATAATAAAGAATTACTCTCATGAACATTCAGAGGGTAAAGATCATTTACATTTCCCTCTCAGGGAATCTGAAATAAAATACTTGCCTTAGACACTCTTAAAAAACTTATTTATTCAGCAAATTTTGGGGAATTATTTTTTTTGTTTGCTTAAAACATTCTGGTACTATATAAGGAACAACAAATTAAAATGTATGTAGTGTTTATAACCTCATCACTATCAATAAAGCTGCATTCAAAAAGAGCTTGTTAGTGGTCAAATGGGGAAGGGTGTGAAGTGTATTTTTATGATACTTGGGGTGGGTTTTCCCCTTCTATTTAGTTTTCATGATGATTTACCCCAACAAACACTACAACAACAAAAGAAAAAATGATATCCAGAGACAGAAAAGCATCAAACAAACCATCAAGCCTCAGCGGGAAGGCAGGGGAGGGTGGTGGTGGGGGTAAGAGATCAACCAAATGACTTGTATACATGCATATAAGCATAAGCAATGGACACAGACACTGGGGAGGAGGGAGGTGGTGAGGGCATGTGCTGGGAGGTGGGAATAGCCAGGGAGAGGCCAATGGTGGGAAAAAGAGACATATGTAATATTTTAATCAGTAAAGGAAAAAAAAGAAGGAATGACAAATATTGAAAAGCTGCTCCAATAGCTTGAAGACAAATGAAAGAAAAAGGTATAAAACATCAATAATGACTTGGCTTATAAACTCACACAAAAGCCAATTTAGACAAAAGTTCAAGTCTAGTCTATCTCAGACCTGACCACTTAGAAGTCATAGGTCAAGTGTGGTTTCTCGTCTCATTTCCACCCTGATCACAGCCACCCTGGCACAGACTCAGGCCTATCATCATTTGCAAGGAGACTACTTTCTAGGAGATGAAACGGTCCAGACAAATGCTCGTGGCTTTTCTCTCCCAC
>NW_006290147.1:945051-951378 GCF_000327345.1 Myotis davidii | reverse complement strand
CCTTTTCTTTTTCTTTGAACTCCCACATCGCTCCAAGCTTCACTACAGGTTTGAACTCCCTTCCACATGTGCACAAAATCCATCCAATCCAATTCATGGCGCATGTGAAATTACCTATTGGCACTAATTACATCCATGGCACCCTAGCACATATCAAAGGAATAACCATTTTGCACCCTCTGTATTTGGCAAGCTTGGTAAAGGGTGTCCCAAAATTCACGCAAGAAGTAATTTTGATAGAAAACACAGGTTTATAATTAAAAATTGTAAATTTTTTATTGATTCTTAAAGTATACCGTATAGGGTGATATATGGAATAGCACATCGGTTAAATAGCCTCCACGGCTTTGCTGGCACATACGCAAAGTCGTGGTCTTCATTGGCCTTCATTGTCCCTGCTCCTGGGCCATAATTGGTACTTGGTAATGCTTATCAAATTTGAAGGGATTGAAATCAAAGGGCAACAGATATTAGAATCTGATTCAATAAACCAAGTAAAATTAGGCTTTTTGTTGTTGTTGTTGTTAATGCTCACGCAAAATTCAAATCTTGGGTGAATTTTGGGACACCCTTTAGATAGGCTAGAGACTAAAAGATATTCAAACCCACCTCTAGGCTTTCCTCTCTTCAGGGGCTGAGGAAGTGCATTGGAAGGCCCATTTCTGGAGAGATAGGCCTTGAAGGAAAGAGGAATTCCAACACATGTTGCCTAGAAACACCCAACTCGGCCCCTCTGTCTTCCTGGCTAGCCACAGCCACAGGTTGGTTTATGAACCCAGGTGCAAGCAGCGTTACTCCTCTGCCAGCACCAGTCTCCCGCCAGACATGCTCCTTAGGGAGTGGTGAGGAAGGGAAGCACTTTCCCCCAACCTTTGGAGAGACGAATTAGCCTCTGATTAGCCTAAAGTGCCCACATGGCTCCTTTCTTTATCTTGTCCAAGGAAGTGTGTTATGAAGTCAGGCTGACTCATCCTGGAGAAACTACCAGTCAGACTTTGCCTTGACATTCATCACAGCTATGGAAGTGATTTGCAATCTTCAAAAAGAAAAGCCTTTGAAAATTACCGTTATTTAGCCTAGACAGGCTGATATATTAAAATGGAAGAAGCAAGACCTTGATTATAGTAACGAACATTTCTCTTCATTCCACCCTCATCCCCACCATTAGGAGGGAAATGTCCAGCGATATGAATGGAGACCTTATGCCTTTTCATCTGGCGGTTTTTGCTTTGTGCTCACGTCTAGGTCATCACCATAGGCTCAACATTCAGAAATTCTGTCTCTTTCAATCTTGGGGCTATCTCTACCCTCAATTAGAGGGGGAAGCCGAGCAGAATCTGTTTTGGGTGGGCCAGGTATGGAAGAAGTCGATGTCAACGTCACCCACAACCTGTGGGCCAGCACTAGGCATATGGCCTCACCTAGATGCAAAGAAGCTGGGGAAAAAGAAAAGTTTTCTTTTAGCATTTTCTCTGCATAAGAAATGGTTACATTTTGGAAACCATAGCTCTCATCTGTCCAGGGAACAAGGAGCTTCCCAGGCAAACTGCCTCCCCTCAACCTCGCCCTTCTGAATCACCTCCAACCATAGCAAGTGCCTCCCCTTCCCCACTTTTGTTGAGCCATGTTATATCTTGCCTTTTCCCTTCTGAAGGACAAGTCCAGACAATGCTTGAAGCCTTTCTCAATTCAGAGCCCTTACAGGTCTTCAACGTACATTAAATGTATTCTGTAAACCTTGAGTGTTTGCATAAATCTGGTTCAGCAAACCACTAAGGAGATTCATCTAATCTCAGAACCACCCTCCTGATCTCGCCCTTCCTGAGTCTCTTGTCCCTCTACATCTAAAATACTTTAAATTCTTCTTGATTTTGCCTCATCTAAACAATATTGACTGGAAATTCCTCTCCAGCCTTAAGAGGAGGTCCCAGTACATGATGGTTTTGGGAGAAGAGAACATGATATAGAGTTTAGTTTTTCAAAGAGGAAATACATGCATATGTTCTCAGTCACCATAAGAAGAGAAGCTTCTTCTGGGAGAGAGGGAGAAGGAAATTGAAATGGCTGTAATCTGTCCCTGAAGTCTTCTTCGCCAACCTTTATGAAGTCTTTCCAAGTGGAGAAATGTTTTAATCTATCACAATTCTGCATATGGGGAACAAAGGAAATTCTGCCTGCAGAAAGAATCCTTTCCCTGTTTAGCAGATGCTCATTGGCCATGACCATGCACCAGGCACCCTGCTGGAATACCCTGGGACAGTGAAGAACCAGAATCTCCCCCCACCTCTTGGGGAGACTTTGATGCCTAAAGTACACACATTTTTTTCATTTAGATGTGGCAGAGCCAACTCTACAAACTGCAATTAAATTATCAAGCATTTCATTTTTGCCAAGTTTTGGCTCCTAGGGTCCTGTGGGGCAGAGAAAAGTAAATCCAACTTAGAGCTTGCCCTCAAGGAGCCCAGAGGTGGTAAAAATTTTCCACTTGACTATAATTAGATTCCTGGGAGCAGGGCACCTGCAGCTCAAACCCGGTACCCTTCAGAACCCCCAGACCTGCCTCCATCAGTGGTTCTTTCATTTTCCTTGTGGGTGAAGGTACTGAGGACAAGTCACTTGAGGCAGAGTCCTGGGTAATGAACTGTAAGGATCTGGTCTGAGTCTGCCAGAGATACTGACAGAGTGAGATATAAAAAATAAATAAAAGATGGGAAATTCAGCTGAAAGAAGGACCACCTTCAGAGGCACTCCGCAGAGGCATACTCTGAAGGTAACGCGGCGGGCTGGAGGCCTACCCGAGGCACCGCTGGGAGCCGTGTGCCAGGTGACAAGGCCATTGGAGGAGTGTCTCCCCTCAAGGTATGCTTGGAGTGAATGGAGAAAACTGGCTTCACGGAAAATCCATGAAATGTTAAGATATTGCCATTTCCCCTTGATTTCTCCTGAATTCTTCCAGCTGAAATAAGTTAGTGCCTTTGGAGAAGCCCTTCAGTCCCTTGTCCCTGCCTGGAGGGAGGTTCAAGAGCTTCAGTAGCTGCCGAAACCGGTTTGGCTCAGTGGATAGAGCGTTGGCCTGCGGACTGAAAGGTCCCAGGTTCGATTCCGGTCAAGGGCATGTACCTTGGTTGTGGGCACATCCCCAGTAGGAGATGTGCAGGAGGCAGCTGATCAATGTTTCTCTCTCATCAATGTTTCTAATTCTCTATCTCTCTTCCTTACTCTCTGTAAAAAAATCAATAAAATATATTTTAAAAAAGAGCTTCAGCAGAACCTTCAAATACTACGTGAACTGTACCAAGAATATGTGAGGAGCAGTAGATGAGTGGACAAAAGAGCTGTGGTACATTTACACTATGGAATACTATGCAGTGGTTAAAAAGAAGGATCTCTTACCCTTTGAGGGACCTGGAGGGTATTAGCAGTGCTGAAGGCCTGGGGCAGGGGGCGGGGGTGGGCTAGAAGGAGGGATCAATGGGGATAAAAGGGGGACATATGTAATACTTTCAACAAGAAAGATTTCATTTTTAAAAATAAGAATACGTGAGGAAACTACAGAAAACCAGTCGAGGAGGTAATTTAGAAAAAGAGGAAAAACTTCTGAAAATGCAGGAAAGCATCAGCAGTATAAATCAAAAGCACAACTCCACCAGGACGGTGGCTGAAGACCTAGAGAAAGAATTGAAGGAACAGCTTTCTGCTGCAAAAGCTGGATTGATCATCTCCGTGGGGGAAAACGCTCAAGGAAACTTGTTTGGCAGCTTTGTCAACTGAGAGAAAGGTCAACAAGCTAAGAAGGGGAAGGAAAAAATGGCCACAACAGGCAAAAATTGGCTGCAGCAGAGCTTAAATTCCAGTTTTCACAAGTGGCCCTATAATGGGCTGATTAATGTCCACACCCCAGTGCCTGGATTCTGTGCACATATTATGTTACATGGCAAAAGGGATTTCACAGGTGTAGAGAAGGTTATGGATCTTGAGGTGAGGAGTGGCCTGGATTAACCACGTGAACCCAGTCTAATCACTTGAGCCTTTAAAAGCAAATAAATGTCTCCTGCTGGAGACAGAGAGTGGAAGATGAAGTCAATGAGTTTCCAAGTGTGAGAAGGATTCACTGCAGTATTGCTGGCTCTGGGATGCAGGTGTCCGTGTGCAAAAACAGAGAAAGGCCTCCAGAAGCGACAGCCCCGTTGACAGTTAGTAAGGAAACATAGACCTCAGTCCTACAACTGCAAGGAGCTGGATTTTGCTGACAACCTAAAGGAGTGTGGAATGAGCCTCCCCTTGCTTATCCAGTTCGAACTTGGATGACAGCCTTATGAAACCTGGAACACAGGCACCAGCCAAGCTCACCCAGACTTCTACAGAACTATAAGACTGTAAATGTGTGTTGTTTTAAGGCACTGAGTCAGGGGAGTTTGTCCAACAGCACTAGGAAGTTAATGCCCTCGCTATTCAACAAGCAGCCCTAGTCTCACGCTCCAGAGAATCAGACATTCCTGTTTCATTAGGTCCCAGGACAGGGGAGGGTTGAGCTGTGAGGACTCTGCAGTCCAGGGTCACAGGCAGTTCTGACTCAGCTTTCAAAGCACCTGAGCCCTACATATCTGGTTGCAGGAGATTTGCCTTCTCCTGCTTTGTCATTTTGATTTCTCTTTTTTTTTAGTTTAGCTGCTATTATTTAATTGATGCTACATTTGCTCTGATAGAATTATAATTCCTAAAGCAGCGTTTTTCAAATACAGGAGTGGAAAAATGAGGTTTACAGTTGTCATAGTCATGCAATAAATAAGTAATAATACAAGGATGTTTCACGCACTCACAATTGTAAACCAATTTTGCCCACCCTGTATGATGTTTGTTATAATTCTTATGCATACATTATTTCCACTGCAGTGGACCCTGTATATAGACCACATAAATATTATATTTTAATTAAAATTAAAGGTGGAGACATTCACAAGAATAAAGACCATTTCTCTATGCTAAGAAGTGTTATTAGAAATTATAAAAGTAGGTCAATATTTACCTCAAAAAATATTTATTGGTTTTTAAAACAACACACCTGTGTTTTTGTGCATGCACGCACAAATAACAATACTACCAACAGCTAAACTTAGTAATATTTTTATTATTACTAATTCATAGATTACAGTAGAAGAGTTGATGTTTTGTAAACATTTATTTCTTCTTTTTTTTTTTTTGCAATTTCTTTTATTTATTTATTTATGCTGCAAAAAGCTTTATTGTTTCCATTTGGTTCACTGCATGGGAGAGGGCTTCAGGGTGGTTAAAAGAATGGCGAGTGGTTTCGGGGAGAGGCTCAGGTAAAAGCCAGACAGCAGGGGAATGCAGAGGGGCCCCTCAAAGGCCTGTGGGCTCCAAAGGCTCCTAGTCGAGCTTGAGGGTGAGCCTTTCGAAGAGATACCCACCCAGCCCAGCCTGGGGGCGGCCCAGCCTGCGGGGTGAGCCAGGTGTCACCCATCTTCTTGATGAGTTTCACCTGCTCACCCAGGACGTGGTTCTCTAGGAAGTCAGAGCTGAGGGTCTGAGCTGAGCGGGTGGAACCCAGGGCCTGCAGCTCCAAAAGGGCCTGGCTCAGGTTCCTCCCCAGGGCCGGGCCGGCTGCCATGGCGTCCTGAGTTTTGCCCGCTCATCTCGGGAAGCTTCAGCACATCCTGGAGGAGAATGCGGCCGCCACCGTGCTGGTTTTGTAACTTTCAGAGACGCTCAGCGCCCTCGGCTTCTTCTCCCCCCGGAAAAAGAGGCTCAGGCCCTCGGAGCCACATCTTCATGGTGGAATAGAAGCCCGGAGAGAGGTAGGTATGGGCCCTCAGAGGCAGGTTGGCCAGGCGGTTGACGGCAGCCTCCACCTCGGTGGGGTAATTCTGATGAATTTGGGAGCCATGGTTGTGCGGCAATAAGGCGATAAGGTAGAAAAAAACACGGGGTGTTGGCTGGTCTCAGAGGTGTTCTGAAGGTGGCCCCTGGATAAGACGCAGGAGAGCGGCCAGAGGTTGGAAGAAGGGGATTCCCTGGGTCTGTTCTGTCCAAACACTGTTGAAGCAAGAAGTAGATCCGGGACTGTCAAGAGCACTATCTGTAATTTCTTTTTAACCTTTATTTTGTTGAGGACATGTTTTCCTCTTTAAATATTGCTAAATTATATGGACTCAAAATAAGTTCTTTTATGAAAAACATGAAAAACCTTCGTGAGCTTTTGTTACATCTAGCCACCTGCTAGGTGCTGCAGACCCAAGGTGACCATGGGTGAGTGGGTCAGGGGGAGAGAAATGAGGCTGGGGAGGCGGAAGGGAAAACAAATTATTG
>NW_006290147.1:937166-944697 GCF_000327345.1 Myotis davidii | reverse complement strand
CAGCACTTTTCTTCTTAAGATTTATGCATCTGTTTCCTCTTTGCCTCCTAATGTCTTTCCAGGATAAGCTGGGGCTTGTGCTCTGACTGGCGGGAGGATGAGGAACATGAGGTAACAAAGTCCAGGATCCACAGGGTGGAATCAGGACAAGCTCCTGCCCCTAATTCAGACCATTCCTTGACACACATAGTGCACACAGAGCCAAGTGGGAATGACACCGGGACTTTTTTTTTTAAGTTCTCTCTTAAAAACATAATTTTAAAAATTGATTTCAGAGCAGAAGGGAGAGGGAGAGAGAGACAGAACTATCACTGATGAGAGAGAATCATCGACCAGCTGCCTCTTGCATGCCCCCCGACCGGGGACCGAGTTGGCAACCCAGGCATGTGCCCCGACCACCAGGAATCAAACCGTGACCTCCTGGCTCATAGGTCAATGCCCAACCACTTAGCCATGCTGGCCGGGTGACACAGGAACTTTTTAACAAATTATTTTAGTAGCTGTCCAGAACAGCTAAAGATATATTTATTCCAATTATAAATGCTCAAAGGTAAAGATCATTCTCTTTAATATTCAACTGGGGGAATAAATAAGGTCTCTGAAGTTTAAAAGCAGAAAGCACTGTGGACTGACCACCTCTCCGTGTGCCCGAGGCTCCATCTCCCTCCCAATGGTCAGCACACCTAGGGGGCGTTCCTGCTGCTGTTCTGCTCCTGCCCTTCCAGGCACAGAACACCCTCCCATCTCTACCTGTGGGAATTCCTCCCCTCCATCAGCTCAGCTCCAATGCCAATGCCCCCTGACCTCAGCTGCCAGCAATACCTCCCTCTCTTGAAGTTCCTGGGCTTGGACTAGGGGGTAAGAACCCAGGCCCCGGGGCAGTCTGCCTGCCTCTGAACCTCAGCCCTGCTACTTCCTAGCAACCTCTCTCTGCCTCTTGTCCCTTATCTGTAAGTGGGAGGCTGTGTTGGCAATGCTAATAATAGCAGGATCATTATAGGGTTATTAAAAAGACTAATAAGATAATGCATTAAAGCACACCTGAGGACACATGGCTATAAATATTAGCTGTCAAATGTTCTTCTATTCCTGTGCAGGTGTTTTATCCTGTACCAGGCCACCAGTTTCCTGAGGATGGGAGCTGGTCCCTAGCGCCCTTGCCTAGTGAGTAAGAGTATAGTCCAGCTCTGTCATTTATGAGCTCTGTGAGCTTGGCCTATCATATAATTTCTTTTAAGTCTCTGTCCCTCATGTGTAAAATGGGGACAGAAAAAAATTAAAGCTAACAATATATATTAATGCCCATGGCATAATGCTGGTCATATAGTAAGCAATATATTTTAGCCTTTATTTGTTGTTTAAGAGTCTATATTAAAATTATACTAAGGGTTGATGTGACAATGTTTCTTTTTTTATTTCTAAAATTTATTGAGATGAGAGAGAGAGAAAGAGAAATCCATTTGTTGTTCCACTTATTTATGAATTCATCGGCTGAGTCTTGTATGAACCCACAGCCTTGGTGTATTGGGACGATGCTCTGAGTCTAACCAACCTAACTACTGGCCAGGGCAAGGCAGCTGCTTTATTTTAAACAAGGAAGTGGTATGAGCAACTGTGGCATGAGTCCCCCTAACATGAGGGCTGCCCCCCACTCCCCACCGGTGGTTGGAAGAAGAGTCCTGTCACCTGCTTACACCTGCGCACAGGTGGGCGTGGCCTTGACAGCAATCTGCATAAAGCCTTGGCATCAGGTCCCAACAGGAGGCCAGGCAGAGACACGGGCACACGCGACTAGAGTGGAGTGCGGGTGCTGGCACAAGGCCATTTCTTCACTTCACAAGGGAGTGAAGAAAAGGCATTCCCACAGTGGCTTCTACGTAAAAATCAAGCTTATAGCTCCTTCCACTAAAACATACTCTGATCAGACAACCTCCCAGAGGGACAGAAAAGTGAGGAGGACAAGGTAGGGGTAGGTTTCCTGCCGCTGTCACTCTCAGGATTGTTCAGGGCAAGGGGTGTGCTGGCCCCAGGGACACCACTATGCCTTCTGCGCCAAGAATGCCATGTACTGCCCCTGAGCCTCGAAGTGGTCCACTGGCCGGTTGTCAGACAATATTTTCTAACATATACAGTTGAAATTACAAATCAAAATTGGGAAGCTGGAGAAACAAAGAGAAAGAAAGAGAGAGCGGGAACACATGTGCAGTGTCAGGAGGCTCAGGGCTGGGAGATCAGCAGCTGGCCCTGTTAGGAAATCCATTCTCCGCGAGACACACGGAGCCCTCAGCTCTGCTCCTAGAAGAGGCCATCACCTACTCCCTGATGGGAAGGGAAAGGAGGAGGACATTGGGAAAAGCAGAGCAAGTTGGGGAGAAGGTAAGGGAACAAGCAAGGTGAGGAAGAGTGGTGGGAGAGGGAAAGAAGGGAGGAGAGGGGAGCAAGCGGGAGAGACAGAGAGGACACGGGGCAGGAGAGATTTGCGAATAGGAAAGCACTAGCCCAGTGGTTGGCAAACTGCAGCTCGTGAGCCACATGCGGCTCTTTGACCCCTTGAGTGTGGCTCTTCCTAAGCCTTAGGAGAACCCTAATTAAGTTAGTAACAATGTACCTACCTATATAGTTTAAGTTTAAAAAATCAGGCTCTCAAAAGAAATTTCAATCGTTGTACTGTTGATATTTGGCTCTGTTGACTAATGAGTTTGCCGAGTTGTTTGGAGTACTTTAGCCCATACAGGATATTATGAAAACAATGAAGGGAGGATCTGGTAAATACTGTGGAATGCATGGGATGGTCCCACAACTCAAAGAATAGTCCCACATCCTGCCTACTGTAGAATGAATTCAAGTAGGTGACAATTCCAGGACCTAACTCTATTTTTCACACCAACACATAGTATATTTTGCTTGGTTATATAGGCTGAATATCCCAGTAATGACACTATAGGGAAAATTATGTGTTGATTTGTTGATGACTTTTTTTCTAATTAGGGGACGATTATACATTGTTTTGCTAGCAACTTTACTTAGATTATTCGTACAAGGAAAACTCCTCTCCTGTGGTGAGGCCCCTCGTGGTATGTGAGTCACACACTCTTGACTCAGTGCATATTTACAGATGTTGCATTTGCCAAGTTCGCCTGTGGATGCAAGCATTTGACTCACCGAATGATTTTAACTGTAGTCAACCCTGAGCAGTAAATATCAAACGACTTAAAGTCCATGTTCTCTCCTTTTATTTTGTTTCCTTATGTTTCAGCTGGGACATTATATTGGCCTTTTAAAATTGATTTCAGAGACGAAGGAAGAGAGAGAGAAAGATAGAAACATCAATGATGAGAGAGAATCATTGATGGGCTGCCTCCTGCACGCCCCCTACTGGGGATCGAGGCCTGACCTCTTGGTTCATAGGTGGATGCTCAACCACTGAGCCACACCAGAGGGCTATATTGAATTTTTATTGCATGTTATATTACCTATGAAAATCATTTTAGGATAGTTTAAAAAGTTTAAAATATTTTTGTTAGATTGGAGGGATTGGGTGATGGGATTGAACACTTCCCTATCAGCAGTTCTGACCCATTTTTAATCCTTTTCCCTCTTGACCACCTACCGTAAGAGCTGCTGGCCTGCAGGAGCTCCCAGAACAGGCGCTGGCCTCTAGCCCTCTCTTTCCTGGGTCTCTAACACCCTTCCCCAAAATGTGTGTCCTGTAAATATGTAAGTAGACATAGAAATGGTCACGGACACTGATTTTATTGTATAATAACATGATAAAAAATAAAACATTACATTTTGAGAAAGTTGTGATCTTTTCAGTGAGTGGGCCTAGTTGGAGAAAATGATACTCCTTTACAATGGTGCCCATGTGGCTTTGATCATTCAGAAATCAAAAGCTCTATAACATGCTCCAATCAAAAATCCCCTAGAGCTGGACATCAGAGCCCATCCTATTTCAGTCCCATTCTGGCAAAGGTGGTCCTGCAACCTTGGGCAAGTACATAGTTCCAACTTTTGCATTTGCTGAAAAGGACATAAAGACCACTGATTTTCAGTGAGGAAAATATTATAACACTTAGATCCAAGATGGGAGTGTTTCGCAGGTAGAAAGCCACCAGAATAATGATTAAAAAAGACTTTGCAGCCAGACCACCTGGGCTCATCTTAGCCCTGGCCCTCACCAGCCTTGTGACCTTGGGCCAGTTTTACTTATCCCTGCCATTCAGGTTTCCTAGCTGTAAAGTGAGGACAGCAATAGGGAGGCTCCTGGTGAGAATGAAAAGAGTTAGCTTCTATAAGCACCTGGAAGAGTGTTCGGTACACAAGAATCAATAAATGCTGGCTATTCTTCTTCTTCCTGGGAAATGTCCGTCCTTTGACTCCCCAGGGGGCCCATTGTAGCAGGGAAGGTTGCAGAGTGACTTGGGCAGCGCTTATGTGCGAGTCTGCTATACCAGGTACCTGGTGCTCTTTATAACCATGTCATCAAGTACAGAACAAATTAGAGGGGAAAGCTCTAGAGGAAAACAAAGGCAGCAGAGAAGTGCCCTTTGACAGGCACAGGCTAAGACAAAAGCAGTTATGTGAACACGAGCCGTATATTCAGAAGAGTTCAGACAAAACTGGGCTTTGTTATATTTCATGAGTTCATAGCACCCAAAGAAGGGAATACAGAAGAACAATAGCTGACATATCAGGTTTTCAGTCATATTATCGGGTGCTGACTGTTTGCCAAACTGCCCTCTGAATTCACATGACAAAACAAGGGAAAGTATTAAAGTGATCACTTCCATTTGAGTTTAAGAGTCCAGATTATCTGAAAAATGAACCAAAATAAAGCCAGAAGCTAGGCTGTGCATATGGTGACAGGATGATTAAGTTGATTCCATTGTTGAGGTATCTAAATAGAAGGGGAAGATGCTTAACAAACATGAGCAGAGGGGAACACACTACGGAATTTGAGTTACCATTTTATGCCAGCCCAAGGGTGGTGTATTTGTTTTCTAGAGCTGCCATAACAAATTACCACCAATTGGGTGGCTTAAAACTATAGAAATTTATTCTTTTACATTTCTGCAGGCTATAAGGCCAAAGTCCAGGTGCTAGCAAGGTTGGTTCCTTCTGGAGGTGTCTGAGGGAGTCTGTCTCCTAGCTTCTGGAAGTTACCAGCTATCCTTGGCATTTCTTGGCTTGTAGCTACACCATTCCCATCTGTGTCTGTGTTTTCACCTGGTGTGCTCATCTGTGTGTATCTCTATGTCCAAATTTCCTTCTGATAAAAACGCTAGTCGTATTAGATGAAGACCTACCCTAATGACCTCAACTTACTTGATTTCATATGCCAAGATCCTATTTCCGAGTAAGGTGACATGCACAGGTCCCAGGAGTTAGGATTTCAACATATCTTTTGGGAGGTCACAACTCAACCAATAACAGGTGGTGAACTGGCTAATTGCTGAAAAGAATTAGGTTAAGTTCTTCCCATTGGCCTGAACATCTTTATTCCTTAGATAAGGAGGGCAAACGTGTTTCACCTTTGGACTTGACTCGTGGAGGGGTTTTTCACTCAACTTCTGTTTTGGTGCTTTTTGGGGTTTTAGAAGAAAGGGGGTTCGCCTTGTCTTTATAGCTATTAACTCTTTATGTAGGCAAGTCACCCTAGAGAAGGTAAAATTACAAAGGTGGTTTAGTTGCTCATTGGTGCCAAAGAAGTAGGAAAGAGAAAGAACCCAGGCCACCTGAGAGAAGTTTCTCAACTCTCACCAGGGGCCTCTGTATGCAAAGAACTTCACTAGATGGGAGGGGGAAATAGCAAATGGGGTCCCGCTCTTTGAAGAAAACCTGGAGCAACACATTCCAGCCCTCTGTGTCTTCCAAGCAGACAGGAAGTTTGGCTTAAGGCTATTAGCTTCCACAGTTACAAATTTAAGACAGGAGAGAAATGACAGTGATGTAGAGTTCCGTGCAGGCAAAATGGCCCCTCCTTTCCCCTATCCTTTAGGAAAAGGCAATTAAAAAGAAAAAATCGCTCATGGAAACCATGAAATTTATTTGCTTTTTATCTACTCATTTACTTATATCCTGGGCCAGCCACTGTGGTCCCCATGCCAAATCTGATGGCTGCCTGTTTGATAATAAAGTTTTATTGGAACACAGCCACACCTATTTATTTTATTGTCTATCACTGCTCCCCACTACAATGGCAGAAATGAGCGTTGCCAGCAAAGCCCAAAATATTTACCATCTGGCCCTTGAAAGAAAAAGTTTGCCAACCCTTTATTTATATGTAGGGAGTGAGGAACAGAAAATGCCACAAGGCACCAAACAGACTACACATGGATTTTAAGTAGCAATTTACAGTGGTAAAAGCTCGGCAGTAGCACCTATTGGTGCAAACCAGATAGGGTTTAGACAACTGCAAGCCCCTAGTCATCATAAGAATAGGGTTGCCAAATAGTACCCTCCCAGAACTGATATGTTAGTAAAGGACTGAGTGATAGTCGAGTGTATCCTCCAGCTTGAAGCAGGAGGTAAAATCCTGACATCTGACAGGACTGCTATTGTGGTTCTTGCACTTTGTCCCCTTTGCCGAGTCACCAAACCATGGGAACAACTACCCAAATACGGCTGGAGACTTCTTCCCAGGGTCCTCCCAGGGCACCCCAGACACCAGTGCTCTTTAAAAAGCACCTGCCAGTCTGGCTGTATGCACCAGGAGGTCACAGTTCAATTCCCAGTCAGGGCACATGCCTGGGTTGTTGGCTCTATCCCCAGTAGGGGGCATGCAGGAAGCAGCTGTTCAATAATTCTCTTATTCTCTCTCTTTATTTCTCTCTCTCTCTCTCTCTCTCTCTCTCTCTCTCTCTCTCTCTCTCTCTCTCTCCCTCTCTCCCTCTCTCCCTCTCTCCCTCTCTCCCTCTCTCCCTTCCTTTCTGAAGTCAAGAAAAATATAGCAAAAAAGTAAATAAAACACCCATCATGTCCCTAGGGCTGAGGCCTCTCTGCAGGCTTCTGCACCTGTTCCCAGCCTCTGGCTTTGCTCTGGTATGCCCATATTCTCATCTCAAACTGCCTTTCTGGCCAATCCTTTGGATGAATGCCTCGGTCGAACTGTCTGCCTGGCTTCCCATCAGATCATCTTTACATAACCCAGGCTCTGTGGCGGCAGTGCCAGACCCATCAGTCCCAGTCTGTTCTGACCTCGTCATTTTCCCTTAAGGGCACCATGTCCAGCCTCCACCTCTAAAACACACACTTCTACGTAATATGTTGGCTGTTCCCTTTTTGGTGAATCTGCCTTTCCGTGAACATAACAGAAACTGAAAGGGTCTGCTAATCCTTTATATTCTAAGAAAATAAATAAATTACCAAATACACAGCACTTGGACGTGTACCAGACTATAATAAGCCCCTAATACATGTTAGCTATTATTTTATCAAGGTCTAAGCCAGTGCTTACAGTTTCTTCAGTACCATGTGGTGTCCAGAAAGCAACCATTCCTAAGAACAGCTTTCGTCTTCAAGTTGATAAAAC
>NW_006290147.1:934769-937147 GCF_000327345.1 Myotis davidii | reverse complement strand
CTAGTTTCTCTTTTGCATGTGTCCCCTTTCCTGCTTTCAGATGATGAAGAAGGCTTCAGAAATGTGCCTTTAAGTGGAATGAGAAGGCAAGAATACCTGCATTCATTTTCTTATTTTTAAGCCACTGAAGCCCTGTTTGGTCAACAGTCAGTTGATCCTCGAACCTTCACAAGCTTTGTCTAAACAGAAGCCTTTTCTTTCCTTTTTCATCTCTTAACAGTGTGCCTTTTATAATTTGGCACGCAGGGAGAACTATTCCCCCCAAATACTAGTGCAGAAAGAACTGCTAACAGAGATTGCATATTTATCCAGCATAACTGCAGTCCTCCATTTTCCTGTGCTGCTAAGTTACCCATGGTTAATATGCACTGACTGTTTGCTGATTTCTTGAGCTCAGGTCTCTCCATTATCTGTGTCTTGCCCTTTGAGTTCTTCAACTAACTGGCCCTGGGAGACAGGGCTGCAGGGAGTGTGATAGAAATCAGGAAGCAAAGATGCCGGTTCCCCAGCAACAGCCAGACTGGGAACTGGCCTGTTTCAAAGATCATCTGGGACAAACACAAGCTGTACTGTTCCGGACACCACCTGCCAGGTGTCTGCTCCGGAAGTAGCAATGTGGATGCATAATAACGAATGAGCCTGCGGGGACCAGACCAATAACTTCGGAGCCACTGGGACATTTCAGACAGTGGGCACAATTCCAGATATGAGATCATCTGTGATGCTTAGAGTCAGGTCTCATTCAGAATTATTGGAGCTGGGTCCCCACTGGCCTGCAGGGAAAGGGCGTCCAGAGACTTTTGTCTGACACAAAGCCCAGAAGATTCCCTATGTCTGTACTTGCTTTATTTTTTTATTTTTTAAATATATTTTATTGATTTTTTTTTTCAGAGAGGAAGGAAGAGGGATAGAGAGTTAGAAACATCGATGAGAGAGAAACATCGATCAGCTGCCTCCTGCACACTCCCTAGTGGGGGTGTGCCCACAACCAAGGTACATGCCCTTGACCGGAATTGAACCCGGGACCCTTGAGTTCACAGGCCAACGCTCAAATATGCAATATTGTTCTGTTTCATTGCTACAACATTTCCTTTAGAAGTATTATTTTATCAAAATATTTTAAAGAGCCCCAGCTGGTTTGGCTCAGTGGATAGAGCATTGGCCTGTGGACTGAAGGATCACAGGTTCGATTCCAGTCAAGGGCACATGCCTGGGTTGCGGGCTTGATCCCCAGTAGGGGATGTGCAGGAAGCAGCTGATCAATGACTCTCTCATCATTGATGTTTCTGTCTGTCTCTCCCTCTCTCTTCCTCTCGGAAATCAATAAAAATACATATATTTTAAAAAGTGATTTTTCCCTTCCCCTGCCCCATTCTCTGAGATCTCTCACAAATGTACTGGGAATGTTGGTCTCACTCTTGCCTTACAACTAACAGGCTTGAGGTGCAGGGCCCTGGAAGGACAGTTAGGACTAATGAAACCTCCCACCCACCTGCCACTGGCATGAACTTCCTCTAAGCCTAGATAGAGGGGTTCACTCAAATGCTTGTTGTCATCTATCGTGTCATCCTTTCCTAGAAAAGGAGAAAAGTGCTAAAATATCTGTGTCCCTGAATGTTCTTTATCTAACCTGACCAAAGTATGGACAATGTAGTACTTCCCATGTCCCCCTGACCAAACACTCCGGAAGTATACCCAACTCAAGTCCCACCTTGCAAGTTACAACAATAATACAGACAGGGTGATAAGGCCAGAGTATTTGCAATAGAAGTGACCATTTGCCAGAAAAACAAGACCACTGCAAGTTGTTTCCATCATCCATCCCCTTGAATACTCTTTTTATGTTTTTATTTCTTTTAAGTGAAATCAAATGTGCCTTTCTTTTCCCTTCGCCTCTCACTCTAGATCTCTTTAGATTCGATGCCCTTCATGTAGCTATTTCCAACCCACTGGTTGGTTTACCGTCTGAGTTTGACGTTCTGGACTCTGCCCTCTGGTCTAATTTTTGATACAAGATTAAGAGCAGACTCGATAAGAACCAGAACAGCACACCCAACCCTTACGAGTCACCATGTATGTCAGAAGTAACTATTTGGATGTTATAAGGGTAAACCGAAAAACCTTACACACCACAATCCCCTGGTTAAATTGAGACAGGATTAAAAGGGGGCAGGAAATAGAGGATGGGATAGAAGGGAACGAATTATGAGGTATGCTGGCTCCATGCCACATGCCTTGTGGAGAAACAAATTCTTTGACCACCCCTTAACGATGACTGCCAATTCTCTGGAATCCCGACACCCTATCATTATCCACTTGATTATCAAGTCCAGATATGACTGCCTCCACCCTTGCACTTACATAAAAAAACATACAGC
>NW_006290147.1:930377-934747 GCF_000327345.1 Myotis davidii | reverse complement strand
TTCTTTCTTTTAAATGAATGTGAATTAACATGACTTTTATTGCAAATATTTTACAGCATCCCTTGAAACAACTTGCAAGACCTTGGCTAAAAGGAACCCCATTTAAAAAAATAAACTCAAGCCCTAGCTGGTTTGGCTCAGTGGATAGAGCATCAGCCTCAGTGGACTGAAGGGTCCCAGGTTTGATTCTGGTCCAGGGCACATGCCCGGGTTGCAGGCTTGATCCCCAGTAGGGGGTGTGCAGGAGGCAGGCGATCAATGGTTCTCTTTCATCATTGATGTTTTTATCTCTCCCTCTCTGAAATCAATAAAAAATATATTTAAAAAACAAAATAAAATCAACTCAAGCAGTCGTGAGCTGTTGCAGCACAGTAGTAGTCACTAGGGGAGCATTACTGCAACAGTCCTAGGAAATAGCAGCCAGCAGGTATAACTGTCACTGGACAACCAATGAGTCTGGGCTGCCTGTCACTACTGGAGCCAATGAAACAGAGACAGGGTTGAGTCATATATGAGCGTTTACTCCAATAATATCAGCAGTGTGGGAGAGCAGCAGGTCAGCCACAAGAATCTGCTCTCCAGCCCCCCATAAGCCAGCTGCTTATATTGGGTAGGATAAAGATTATACCGGGAAGTAGGAATTTTAGGCTTGGGGAAGTAGGCAAGGGGGGCTGGGGTAGGACTCCATTGTTTGGGCAACAGGTTGTTCATCTTTCCATGGTAGTAGGCAGTTCTTGAATGGGGATGCACCTCGTTCCAAGGTTGACTTTCAGGAGCAAGGTTGACTCCTAGGTCCCTGGGGGCATACAACTCCCAGCCAGGTTACAATGTGCTTTCTTTAATCAGAACAAAACAATCAGGGTTAACAGAGCACGGGTAATATTGCTTATTTTATTTCTTAGTCCCCAATATTCTATTTCTGCCCCTACCATAACCTCCATCTGGGAGACAATGTGCAAGAGAGAGAGAGTCCCTGGAAGGTCCCAGAAGCACTACCTCCAAAGGTATTCCAGGAGTAATCCTTCCAGTAAACCCCCTTTCATAGGAGCTAGTTTCAATCCTTGCAAACAAATGATTGTTGTCTAGATCCTGCCGAATTGGCACTCAAAAAAAGGGTACATGGAGACCAGTAAGCAGCTTGGCAGGCCCATCTCCTGCCTCCTCTCTGACCATCAGAGCACCCTGTGGTGAGAAGAGTGAAAGAGAGCAGTTACCTCAGTTCTGCAATCACTGATGTGCTGCCTCCTTTTATCATAACCAGATCTTACACTCGCCTACCTAACAGAACCATCTACCCATATTTGCAGACTTAAACTCTGGATAAGAGAAGCTATTTTACCTGGCTTCTTTGACTGGTGTCCTTGGATGGAGCAAAGGAAAAAGAGACATTAAATAACAAGGAGAGGAAAAATAAAGCCATGCATGGAGACATGCAGCAATATATTCCCAGACACGCATGCTCCATTCGACAGAGCCCACAAAAGACCCCCGATTTGGGAAAAGACTCTGTTTCATGAGAGTAATTCTTCCTGGGCTTTTCAATAAAAACATTGTTACTCTCTTGGACAGTCTGGCACCTAATTTCTACTATAAAACAAGCTCCAACTTGGTCTGGCAGTACGGGGGAAAAGTGAAGTTTGAAAAAATAATTTTCCAGCCCCACACCCCACTTCATTGTGGTACCATCCTTGACTCTCCCTCCAGGAGCCTGTAACTGCTTTCTGTCCCTTGTGCCTAAGGCCTGGTCAAACACAGTGGTGGTGGCCCTGTCCCCAAAGCTCTGCTTTCTGCCATGTGATGGGGGTGGTGCTATTCCTGCTTCCGTGGTGTAGACAAACGCTTTGGGTTACACAGGCTGACCGCACACAGCTCCGTAGCCCCGTGGCTTCTCAGGTCTGTTTCCTAACGTATAGAACGGGTATTTCTTCCCTAGTAAGGTTGTTGACAGGATCCAATGAGACAGCAAATGCTAAGCTCCAGGCTGGGCACAGGCACAGGGAAGGCTCCACCCTGAAGATCCTGGGCTCACCCCTACCTCCCCGGGGTAACAAAGTACTCGTCTCCTTAGGGTTAATGTAGTGGCACCAAAGGAGCATGGAATTTAAGGACGAGTTTAAAGGCTGTGACAAGTGGGCAGAGGATGAGGACTTGCTACGGGCCCCGATCCCCCCGACACATGACCCTCCACTCCCCACCCGGCCACTGATTGGCCGAATGTGCTTTCATACCACTGTGGACTCAGACCCTCAGAGAGGGTTCAGGAAGCCATGCAGCAGAAAGGCCGGAGGAAGGGGACCGGTAGAAAGCACAATTCTGCATAAAGATCAAAACTGAAATTCTACTGATAACATTTTTTGTTGCTAATCCTCACCTGAGGATATTTTTCCCACTGATTTTTAGAGAGTGAAAAGGGGGGAGGGATAGGGAGAGAGAGCTAGAGATAGAGAGAAAGAAAGAAACATCAATGTGAGAGAGACACATCGATTGTTGCCTCCCGCACACACACCCCAACTGGCGCTGGGGATTGAGCCTGAAAACGGTTCAGTGTGCAGGCCGACACTCTAACCACTGAGCAACCGGCCAGGGCTCTACAGATAAATTTTACTGTGAAAGAAAGATGGGTGCATTAATGGGAGTTACGATTTGATGAAGTTAGGATTAACTGCTGTCTTAGCTGATTTTTAATATCCTGAGTTGAAAGAAAGTTTAAAGTCATTCTTATTATTAAATGCTTAGCCAATTCAGAGTTCTTTGGGTGAACTAAAATATCTTTTAACATGTCAGGGAAATTAAATGACTTTTTTTTAGAGCTTACGATAAATCTATTTGACTCTTTGTTAGCAAAAGCTTTAAATTCATCATTCATTGAAATTAATCTTGTTCATTCAATAACTTTTAATTCCAAGAAATAGCATACTTATTAGATTTTAACCATACAGACTTAAACAACCAAATCCAGGCAGTGAATCTGAGTAAATTTAGCTGATGATGGGGCTGGGAATTTCATTCCCTGAAATATCTTAGAAAATAAAGCCTACGATTGTTAATGTGAGGATAGCAATACATGTGTACATTATTGTGTCAACCTTTAGTTTGTTGTAGTTTTTAAATTTAACTCGTTAGTTATTCCCACACCATTTTGCATAAAGAATAAAAGACCAGCCCTCGCAGGCTTGGCTCAGTGGATAGAGCATCAGCCTGAGGACTGAAGGGTCCCAGGTTCGATTCCGGCCAAGGGCACATGCCTGGGTTGCAGGCTCCATCCCCAGTGTTGGGTGTGCAGGAGGCAGCCAATCAATGATTCTCTCTCATCATTGATGTTTCTCTCTCCTCCCTTCCTCTTTGAAATCAATAAAGAAATATATTTTAAAAAAAAGGAATAAAAGACCACTTAGAAGGTTTTTTGAAATATAGCTTGATAACGTTACACATAGGCGAAAAGAGTGGAAAATGAAGATAAGCACGTGAAATAGAGTCCAACAAAAATGTATTCTATATTTAGTCACTTTAGTACCAATTTTTTAACCAGATTTGGAAAAAATAGTATGACTTTTTATAAGTATAAAATGTTTAACTTCCAGTTTAAGCTTCGCCTACTTGAAAGACATTCTGAAAGTATTCCAGTATACATCTCAGAATTTCTAAGGAATCTTCTTAGAATCAAAATCAAATCTTATTGTAAGGTTAAATTACTATTTTTCTGCCCGATCACTTGAAAACAAGGACTATCATATCATTAGAAAATCCTGCAAGAACACAAATCTCCTCATAGTGTAAACTCCTGGTAAGTGATAGGATTTTCTATTTTAGGGACTAGTGTAGACATAATCTACATCCATATTTTTAAAGATGGAAAATTTCTGTATTTTTTAATATGGAAAATCGCTTGCAAGTTTATGTTTCTAGGCTTCTAAGACTTCACCCATGTCCTAATCCTTCACTTAATAAACTATCTTTGTACTTAAAAGATTTTCCCAATTAAAGCTTTATTTTTATCAGCAAAAATAGTCACCTTGTAAATTGCAGAAACACCTAGCTCTTCGGGGGATTTAGCACTCACAATCTTAGGTTTTCTAAGTCTTAATTTTAAGTATTCTGTCCTATATTCTGTACCACTGAATCACCAAAATCTCCCCAAAATGCCAGTGTTTTGGCAAAAATATATATTATACCAGTGGATAACTGAAGCTTAATTCTTTTAGGAAAAAGGTACACACACACACACACACCTCAGAATTAACCCCCTGAGGGTTGAAGAAGCTTTATTTAGCCAGTGATGAAGGGCTGCTTCTGCAGCAGTAATTGCCTGGCGCTTCTGTTCTTCCAACCTTGCAAAATGAGGAGAGCAGCCTCCCATGGTGGGGGGCGTG
>NW_006290147.1:927525-930337 GCF_000327345.1 Myotis davidii | reverse complement strand
CTTTCTCTCCTTGCATTTATATGGTGAAGAAATTGGGTCCCTTTGTCCTGTAGACTTTCCGACATTCTGGACTTTGTTGATTGCATCCACACAGTGTCTTAATATGTTTGTTGTCCCCTGCATTTCCTGCGCTCTAGCGCTCTAATGGACAGGTTGCTGTAGACTTGATCAGGTAGCAGTTTGGATACTTTAGCAAGAAGACATCATTGATGATAATGGCAGGACTTTTCATTAGTGGATACATATTGTCCAGCTGTCTCTCTTTGTGTGATGTTAGACATTTAGCCAAAGTCCATTATTTCATTAGTGTACAAGTGTTCTAATTCTCATTCCTTATTCATTTATTAGCAGAAATACTTCTATGACAGAGAAAGTTCCCTGGCCAACTATTTGGTTATTCTGTGATACTCTTAGTGCAATAAAGGTAGAATAAATGTTTGATCCTTACCTTGCATTTACCAATTCTCACAATCCTCTATAGGTAACCACGAGTTCTTTATTTCTTATGAACTCATAGATTTAAACATATCTGCTGTTTCAATCTATTGCTCAAATTGTTCCATTTTTGACCAGTGAAAACGCATTCAAACTGGCTTCTGAGTTCTTTTTTTGTTACTACTTTGGTGATCATTGAAAAGTTCTTGCTTTATTATTTCACACTATGTTCCAGGACCTTCTTGAATTTTTCCTGCCCCAGTCTTGAAATTAGCTGTTTTGCATTGTTTTTCAAGAATCTGGGTTCCTCTTAGTAGGAAATAGTAATAGAGACCACAATTTGGGTGCCATGAGAGCTCAGTGCTGCTAGACTAGTCATGGTTTCTAGGTCTTGTTGATGGGCGAAGCTAAGAGACATGTAGTTGTTGGGGTTTTTTTGTCCTTTGTTTTGTGTTTTTAAGAGAACTACATCCTGAGCTCATACTGATGTTTTCAATTCAAGTTAGGACTATAGGGTTTTCATTTCTTTTACATCTTTTTTCCCCCCCACATACTAACACCTTGATTCTTAATAATATAAATATAGTTATTTATTTGCCATATCTTATGTCATATGCCCTAGTTTCAGAACAGCAGTGCTAATATTACTACAAACAGCATGATAACTGAAAGTAGATTAAAGTGTATGTCCAATTCTTTTTCTTCTTAGGTAAGAAAGTTTATACATTAAATTAGTCAATAGAAACAATTCTTCTCTGTGTAGTTAAGTCACTAACTCAATACAGTAATCCGATTTTGCTTTCTGTTCTTAGGAATTATTTTTAAAGTTTAATTTGATTATATAATTATGAAAGATCTTTACATGGTTCCAAAGTCCAACTTATAAAACAAAGTATAATCAGAAAGTACAGTTTCTATCCATGTTTCCTCTATGCTCTTCCCAATATAGGTAACCGATTTTTAAATATTTTCTTTGTTTTTAAAATTATGCTCTTCTGCCCTGGCCCATGTGGCTCAGTTGGTTGATCATTATCCCACGCACAGAGAGGTCACCAGTTAGGGCACATGCCCAGATTGCAGGCTGGATCCCCAGTAGGGGGCGTGCAGGAGGCAGCAGATGCATGTTTATCTCCCTCACCCTCTTTCTCTAAAAAATAAATGAAAACGTATTTTTAAAATAACTAAATAAATAATAAATTATGCTGTTCTTTCATTGTTGTGATTTTATATATTCCTATCCCTGCCACCTTTTTAAAAAATAAATGGAAGCATATATTTTTCTCCATCTATTTTTTCCAGATAATAATGCTGCACAGTATATCGAGGTAACAGCATAGAGACATTCCTAGTTTACAGCTGCATGATTATCCATTGGTGGTGTCAGAGTCCCCTGTTGGGTTATTTCCAGCATCTTGTTGTAATGAATAGCGTTGCAATAAATATCCTCTAAGTTATAAATGGAGTTTGAAGTTTCAAAAACATAAATATTCTAAGACCTTATTTTGGAATTGGTCAGATAATTAGCAGGTTGAAGAGTTTTGTTTGTTTAAACTGTTCATAATATATTCTAGTTATAATCTTATAAATGTGGCTTCTACACTTTCTCATTTTTATTATGCAGTAAAATTCCCTTGTGTTTTAGCATATGACCAGCTGCTGCAAACGGTCCATGGATGCATGAGAAAGGTATAGTCTCTGCTGTGAGACTCAAGCTTAATATCTACCTACCGACTCAATTCTATTTTTCAGCATTCACCAAATGTTGTGAAAGATACGTTAGTGCCTCTTACAACAATTATATTTCTGTCCCTTTCTCCCTAATTTTTCAGAAACTATTTTCCTTTTTCAAATTGATATTACTATAATGGCTCATGCATTTTCATTGTGAATTATATCTTTTATCAATATAAAATGATCCTTGTTTTTCTGACAAATTTTGCTTTGAATGACAGTAATATTAGTCATTGGCTTCTTTTTTCCCTTCTTTCTTCCTTTTTAAAATTTTTTTATTATTTACCGCTTTATTTTTAACCTTCACAGCAGAACAGCTGCTTTTTTTTCTGGCTAATAATGGTCTCAAGATACATGTTTCTCTCTCTCTCCCTCTCCCTCTCTCTCTTTAAAAGGGAAGTAGGCAGGGGACTCTCTCAACCTCCAGCAATGCTTTCTGTGTCTGGGCAAAGCTTTGATGGCTCCTGACAGGGCTTCCCAGTCAAGCTCCATAAAAATTTCCACTTAATGATGTTTCCTCTCAGAATCTGGCTGTCGCTCAAGCTTCACTTCCAGTGTCAGGGCTGTGCAGGTGCACCATTTTCCGGTGTCTGGAAGAGACCACGGATGTATAAAGTTAGAAAAGTGCGTGGCGAAGTGAAGGTTG
>NW_006290147.1:909461-927446 GCF_000327345.1 Myotis davidii | reverse complement strand
CACGCGTGTCGCCCTGCGTGGGAGGCCGAGCCCCCGAGGAGGCGCCGCTCGTTGAGATGCCCTGTGGGGAGGACTGGCTCAGCCACCCGCTTGGGATCGTGCAGGGCTTCTTCGCCCAAAATGGAGTTAATCCTGACCGGGAGAAGAAAGTAATGCTCCTAAATGGGTACCATCATTGAATGAGGTTCCTCTTCATTATTTGAAGCCTAACAGTTTCGCCGCATGATTCAGGACCTGTTTGACCCTGGGTTTTACCCGGGAGTTTATGAAACGGTGGACCGAAACACAAAAGCACGTGTCCTTCCTTCACTTTGGAAAATATAGAGCTATAGCAGAATGTGGGCCTCAACAAGAAGTTGATTTAAACTCTCCATGAACTACCGCTTTGGAAAGACAGAATTTCTGTTGTGTCCCAGTGCCTGGGGCATCTGTGCGGGTAAAAGAAGCCTATATTAATGCAAACCAAGCTCGAGTCAGTCCTTCGACATCTCACACTTCCAGTCCTCACAAGAGGGGTTATGAAGATGATGAAGACATGGACCTACCGCCTAATAAACAGAAAGAGCGGCATGCGGGTGCCAAACTAACAGGGAGTGTTGGCGGTCTTCAGGGGTGTGGCGAGCCAAAACATCCAGAAACTGAAGCTTCTACTGGACCACAGCTGGGCTCCCTGAACCTCTCTTCTCCTTTCGACCTGAACTTCCCACTGCCGGGAGAGGAGGGCCCTGCATGCCTGGTGAAGGTCTATGAAGATGGGGACTGTTTCAGACTAAATGATGTTGGTGAGTCGTATGGCATCCTCTCCGTGGATCCTGTGCTAAGTACACTGAACAATGATGAAAAGGACGCCGCGTCTCTCCTGGAGCCGATGGAATGCACAGACACAGCCGAAGAACAGAGAGTGCACAGTCCTCCTGCTTCGCTAGTGCCAAGAATTCCTGTGGTTTTAGCCCAGAAGTTGCAACACATCAACCCACTGTTGCCGGCCTCCCTTAACAAAGAGGAGAGCAAAACCTTTGTTTAGAGCTTCATGTCCGAATTGTCTCCAGTCAGAGCAGAATTGCTTGGGTTCCTCACACATGCCCTTTGGGGAGATAGTTTGGCTGCTGAATACCTTATATTACATCTCCTCTCTACGGTATATACAAGAAGAGACATGCTTCCACTAGGAAAATTTACGGTTAACTTGAGTGGTTGCCCACGGAATAGTACCTTCACAGAACACTTGTATCGAATTATTCAACATCTTGTTCCAACATCTTTTCGTCTGCAGATGACTATAGAGAACATGAACCATTTGAAATTCATTCCCCACAAAGACTGGACAGCCAATCGCTCGGTCAGTGGGCTCCTCCAGCTTCCCAGCAACACTTCCCTTGTAATCGATGAAACTCTCCTGGAGCAAGGCCAGCCTGACACCCAGGTGTTCATAATGTGACGGCCCTGAGCAACCTAATAACTTGGCAGCAGGTGGATTATGATTTCAGTTACCACCAAATGGAATTCCCCCGCAATATTAATGTTTTGATTACTTCGGAAGGGCGATCACTCCTACCCGCAGATTGCCAGATCCACTTACCGCCACAGCTAATTCCCCCAAACATGGAGGAGTACATGAACAGCCTTCTCTCAGCCGTGCTGCCTTCTGTGCTAAACAAGTTCCGCATTTACCTGACCCTTTTGAGGTTCCTGGATTATAGCATATCTGGTGAAATAACCAAGGCAGTTGAAGATGACTTTGTGGAAATGCGCAAGAATGACCCTCAGAGCATCCCTGCTGACTGTCTCCACCAGCTGCCCATTGTCGCTCGGTTTCTGCAAAAACCAAGGACTTTTCCTGAAATCAAGCCTGGTAACATCTGAAGTTTATATAATATTCAGTAAGGGCTTTTACCTTACTGATTTTATGGAGCTTTTGGAGTTTTTTTTATAATTATATAAATTAGTAATGTACAAAACTGTATTTGATATTAAAAATTTAATATTGATAACAAAAAAGAAAAGTGCATTAGAACGCATTCCATTTTAAACTGGAAGTCATGTTTTAAACATTCCCTGCTACTTGATAATATAATTTTAATTAACTTTGCATTATAAAAGCTTATCTTAAAAAGAACTTAAAACTGAATATGACACACACACACAAACTATATATCATAGGTGATAAAATTTACTTATATATTTTTATTCTATGAATATGACTATTTCAGAACTAAAGAAAATACATGACTTTGTCCTTTTACTTTTAGGTATTTTTATATTAAGAGCGTATTTTTAATAACATTTACAATTTTATATTAAGACTTCAGATGAATTGGAAATTTCAACAATAACTTCATTCCATTACTCTGATATTTGCAAAAAAAAATGGGGGAAACCTAGTTATTAAACAAACTGACTTCTTCAAACAATACAAATGGATCTCTAGCCATTTTAAATGACTTTATAATAGACAAATGAGAATTCAGCTCTTCTATTAACTGATAAATGTAGTTTATTAAACTTTTCTTCTCATATATATATTTAAATATATTTTATTGATTTTTTACAGAGAGTAAGGGAGAGGGATAGAGAGTTAGAAATATCGATGAGAGAGAAACATTGATCAGCTGCCTCCTGCACACCCCCCACTGGGGATGTGCCCGCAACCAAGGTACATGCCCTTGACCAGAATGGAACCGGGGACCCTTGAGTCCGCAGGCCGACACTCTATCCACCAAGCCAAACCAGTTAGGGCATTCTCATATATTTTTATTCTTTTCAAAAGAACTATTTTACTAATGTCCCTTAACTTGTCATCTTTAGAGATTTTTATATTAAAAACATTGAGATCTCTCAGACAAAATTTTCCAATTTGCAGCTCAGAAAATATTGTTATCATTCCTAAAGACCATAAATTGAAATTCATCCATATTTCAAATTGGAAAACTGAGTCTCCAAATCACAGGACTATTTTTTTTCACTTTTTATTTTTGAAATAATTTCAAATTTATAGAAAAGTTGAAAAAATAAGAGAAAGAAAATAATAGGGGAAAGAAGCCTGTATAACCCACATTCATCAAATGTAAACATGTTTTCACATTTACTTTCCCAATCTTACTTCATCACTCTCTTTTTCTCTCTCTCCATGTGTACACACATTTACACATAACACACATCACAAGAATAAGAACATTTTCTTACACAATCCCATTCCAGTTATCACAATAGAGATTTAACATTGATCTAATAATCATTATTACATCAGTCAGTATTCCAATTCTTCCCACTTTTCTAATGTGTGTTATAGCAAGCCAGGAGCCATCACAGGACCGTGAATTGCACTAAGCTGCCATGCCTCTTCAGTCTCCTCTGACCTGGAGTAGCTCCTCAGTCTTTCTTTGTCTTGACATCAACAGCTTTGAAGAGTGCAGAGTGTTGTAGAATAGGAACTAGTGTTCATTCTTCTCCACCCATTCTGGAGTTGGCTTTGCCTGCACCGATAAAACTTGCTGTGTGCTATTTTAACCTTCCAGAACCTATTCCTTAAAGGTGAGTAAACATAACCTGTGGTCATGAATCTTTATGTGTTGCATCTGAATCGACATGCACATACAAAGACTTAAGGCAAATGTAAAAGGAGTGTGGCTGAGGCAGCGAGTCCTCGCATAGGCTTACTCTGTTACGTACGGTACATTCCATCCTCACAGCAATGCTAGGAGATCACACAATTATCATTGCCCCCATGTTACAGCAGAGGAAACTGAGGAACAGAGCAGTTAAGCAAGTTCGCCAAAGTCACACAGCTAGAGTATGGCAAAACCTGAACTTCAACCCCAGCAATCTGGCACGAGAGGCTTCTGTGGGCTCCGTCTCGCCCAAATAAATCTCATCCCCTTTTACAAGCATGCGGCCCGGTGAGTACTTGGTCTTTACGATAGGTTGCCATGTGTTGTAGGTAACAATGCATGAGAACAACATCCTGCTCTACTGTGCAAGCCCCGGGCTCCACATCTGAGCCAGGCAGGATAAGACCAGGGCAGCAACAAGTTAGCCACGGAAACAAGTGAGCTCCCTGAAAGCAGGAAATGGCAGTGTCTGGACAAATGGTCAGAGTCATACTAAGAAAGTTAAATATTTACTCAGCTGGCAGGAGCAAATATTCCATTTTTAATTGTTATCCACTTTAGTCCATATTTAACTAGTGTCCACTGTGTAGGGCAAACCGTAGAATGCATTCTAGAAAGTACCCAAATAGAAGACAGGGTCTCAGGGAGCAATAAGAATTCATGAAAAAAGCAAAAGCTTGAAAATACTTACAAAGATGTATACGGGTGTTGATAAATTAGTGTGCTACAAGGAAAGCACTGTTCACACAACCCTAAGAAAGCTATTAGAGTAGGAAAAGTTTAAGAAGATAAGTTTTTCCTTGAAGATGTAATTTATAAATGGGTTTAGGAAACCAAGGGGCCATGTGCTGTTAAGAGTGTCCAGAGGGGGTACTGACTGATCCAGAGCTGGGAGGGGATAGGGAATGGGGTGTTGTGGGCCTGCAGAGAGAAGAGCGCTCTGGGCTCACCTCAAAAACGGAAGGACAGGAACAGCCAGCGTGACAATGAAAAGTCAGCATTAACGCATTCGCATTCGTTCCCCAGATGGGTGAGAACCTGCAGGTGAGCTCAGGATGGGGACATGCAGATGCTCCCAGGATCACAGATGTCAGGAAGCAGAGGCTCTCGCATAGGAGGGAAAGCTTTTGGTTTGGGTTTTGTTGTTGTTGTTGTTTTAAAGAATGTTAAAACAAGCAAGTAAGCAAGAAAGAGGGCTATGCAAATAGCCCACTGGATCAAGGTCAGAAGAGAAGCACCAAGGGTTTAAGAAAAAGCCCCATGTTCTGATAAGTGATGATGCTAAAGACAGGAGGCAGCGAGTTAAGGTGGAAGAGGGTGGGGAGAATGAGGCGGACATGAGGAAGTCCCCCCCCCTCTGTGCGTTTTGTTACAGATAGCTGTGGAATGAGATGGTAATTGGATGTTGAAGCGAGGTGGTCAAGAGAGGGATATTTTTTAAGAGGGAGCTTACAGACTGGCTACAAGGTCTGAGATTGTGCCTACAGAGCTGTAAATGAAAAATCAGCTCCCAGGGACTGCTTGTCATGACTTCAGTCACTGGGAGACTGTTCAGATGAAACAGGAACATTTGTGCAGAAAAGAGAGGGGATCATAGCAATAAACTTCCAAACTGTTGTACAAACTGACAGGGCATCGAACCGTCACCTCCTGGTTCATAGGTCAACATGCAACCACTGAGTCACACTGGCTGGGCAACCTTGAGTGAATTTCTTAATCAGCTGTGAAATTAACACAGCTTGCTCTCTCTCTCTCTCTCTCTCTCTCTCTCTCTCTCTCTCTCTCTCTCTCTCTCTCCTCCTCCTCCCTCCCTCCCTCCTTGGTTCATTTACCCAAAACTCAGTGTCCTGATACCTGAGCATCAATCCTAGCTCCGCCACATGACCCCTGCCTGAGGTTCACAGACAAATCCAGTCCAGAGCCTTGGAGGCAGCCAGGCAGACTCCGTTTACATGAGGTGTTCGGCCTGCCTTGTGCTTGGTGTTGGTTATGTCGGAGGGAAAACAGCCTAAATGTGAGCTTTAGTGAAGGGAAGGTGATCATGTGGCAGCGTCTCCAGGACTAGTTCAGCAAAAGAAAGGAATTGAAAGTCAAACTCTGCACACATGCATTAGAGAATCACCAAATCACAGTGACTCAGCACATCGGACTTATTTGGTCATTGGTACCTGATATTATGCCATAATGACTCAAACATTGCTCCAAACTTGTTGCCTTGTCACAACTCACCATGTGGCCAGGAAAACCTACTCAATGCGGGTAAACATGTTGTTACACCAAAAGCAAAGGTAGAGATTGCATGGCGGAAGCAGGCAGTGATCTGGTAAAGATCAAAGGTCCCTTTTAAAAGGAATCTGTCATTGGCTCCCTCCCTCACAGTTAAGCTCCTGCTGACTTATTGTACACTACTCAAAGCTGCACCGAGCTAATGTTTAGAAATTCATTGGGAGCAAAGTCTGATATCAAATATTTTTAAAGTATGTGACTTGCCCTACTCATGCCTAGGTATATATTCCTAGGTATGTACTTAGTAACGAGTACACCCACCCACACACAGCATGATTGTAGAAAAACAGAATGATAACTGAACACCAAAATGAGGCATGGGGGTTCAGAACAAGTCACCCCAAGATGTGCTTTTGTGGTATGCAGATTATTTTTGAACTAAAGGCAACCAAAACCCTTTGGACTCAAGAGAAACTTTGCCTTTCCTCTCATCCCCAATTATCTAGAAGAATTTAAATTAGGGTCTTGCTCATAATGAAATTATCAGAGATAACTTTATGGCCTATCTATATGATAGAGACAACTACTAATTACTATCTGCTCTTCTTATCATCCCACAATGACCTTTCCCCCCTGAAACCCTTGGGAGCCTTACCTCATCCTTAGCCCAGAGTGCCATGTAACGTCATTTTAACTTCCTGTCCTATATACTTCTTGTGTGTGGGGTTTCTGACTGATTCCCATATCTATGTACGTAATTAAATTCGATCATTAATCTATCTCATGCAGATTTAATTATTAGACCTGCCAAGAGAACTTGGAGTGGTAGAGAAAAGTTTCTCTCCTCCACATAGATCAATAAAGGATTATTTTTTAATACGAAATAAGAAAAAACAGTAGAGATTGGCCACAACTGCTCTCTGCATTGATATTCATATGTATACATACACATTCTCACAGGAAAACTCTTTTTCAAAAGCTTTAAACCAAATGAAGGGTAACAGTTAAAACTTTAAGACTATACGGAGTTTATAAAATATTACTATTTTACACTGTCTCACGCAGTATAAAATTATTACTATTATGCAGTATATTATTACTGTTTAGTTGTATACAGTAGACCCCTTTATCCATGGCTTCACTTTCGTTAGCCTCAGTTACCAGGGGTCCACTCTAGTCTGAAGATATTCAGTGGAAAATTCCAGAAACGAGCAACTCATACATTTTAAATTGCATGTTATGAATAGCATAATGAAATCTCACGCTGTTCCTCACCGTCCTGCTCCTTCCCGCCCTGACTGTGAATAATCCCTTTGTCCAGGCTAGTCATGCTGTATAGGGACCCGTCCCAAAGGTCAGGGTATCACAGGCTTGTTCTCAAGTAACCTTTATTTCATTTAATGACGGCCCCAGAGCCATGCACATTACTTTTATTACAGCGCATTGTTGTAATTGTTCTATGTGATTATTGGTTATTGTTAACCTCTTACTGTGCATAATTTATAAATTGAACTTTATCAGAGGTGATAACCTAAAAATAAAAGGCCAAAGCGAGAGGCAACGCATTTATTTGAGATCCAAAAGAACAGCCATTAGGAAAGCACTGTTTTGGGCAGAAAGCCAGGTAGCGTTCCGATTAGAAGGTGAAGGCAAGGGGTGTTCATGAGAAAGGGAGGGGGAACAATTACATGAATAGAAGGAAGGACTTTCCATGGGTGCAGATATGCGAACATAGTGATGTTAATTCGAAAGAATGTCATTAATTTTAAGTCTTCCTCATAACAGACAGTTGTTTGGAATACTGTGCTGCTTCAGGCCCAGACCAAAGGTTAATTTGCCCATTTTAACATTCCAAAGGTCTGATGAGTAAGACATGCAAGGCAGTTTTTCAAGAATGGCAGCTCTGACTCTATTTTATTTTATTTTACTTTATTTATTTATTTTTTTATATATTCGATTGATTTTCCACAGAGAGGAAGGGAGAGAGACAGAGAGTCAGAAACATCGATGAGAGAGAAACATCAATCAGCCGCCTCCTGCACATCTCCCACTGGGGATGCGCCCGCAACCCAGGTACATGCCCTTGACCAGAATCGAACCCGGGACACTCCAGTCCACAGGCCGACACTCTATCCACTGAGCCAAACCAGTTTCGGCATCTGACTCTATTTTAAAGTGACTCCATTTTCACTATTTTTTACATAGGTATGTATGTATGTATAGGAGAAAACAATGTTTCTAGGGTTTACTACTATCTGCGGTTTCAGGCATCCACTGGGGGTCTTGGAATATATCCCCACAGGTAAGGGAGGACTAATGTATATCAATTTCCTTTCTCATTATTCAAAGTATATACTTTCTAAAATGTATTGAGGTGCAAAATACATACGGTAGTGTACACAGATGTTACATGTGGAGTCGCTGAATTTCTCCATGTGCATTTACCTGTATAACCACCATCTAATTAATTCAAAATAGGGGACATCTCTGCTCTTCTCCAAGAATGCTTGCCCCTTCCCGGTAAATATCTCTCCATAGAAGTCATATTGTGACCTGTATCACCACAATTTGTCTGTTCTTGAAATTTGTATAAGTTAAGTCTATAAGAAACATACTTTTAAATTAATTATTTTAAATACAATATATTCAAAAAGTAGAAAGTCTTTTTTCTCTCCCACCTCTGACCTCTAGCCACTTAGTTTTTCTACCCAAAGGCAACAAAGCTTCTTGTGCTTCTCTAAGAAATATTTACTCATATCCATGCATATGCATATGTGTATACATACTATTCTCCTCTCGCATAAATTCTATGAATGTAATATACACATCCTATATACACAGTGCTTCATACCTTGCATTTTACACACACACACACACAGTAAATATTGTTTCCTATTCAAGACTTTCCCTATTTGTACTCTGTTGCTGAGTATTCCATTACTGACCCAATCCCCTGTTGATAAACATTTAGGTCATTTTTGTTTGCTATGATATACCTTTTAGATATGTTATTCCACGCATGGAAGTAAATCTATGGGGAAAAATTCTTAAAACTGGAACTGCTGGTCAAAGGACACAGACATTTGCAATTGTTATAGATTTACTAAATTATCCCAATGACATAGAAGTTGTTCCATTTAAATTCCAATATAAACTCCACGGGCCTGTTTTCTCATGTCTTTTCCAACATAGGGTATTATTAAACTTTTGGATCTTTGCCAATCTGATAAGGAAAAATGGTTTCTCTGAGTGTATCTAATTTGCCTGTCTCGTATTGTAAGCAAAGTTAGCATATTTTCATGGGTTTAGGAGCCATTTGTATTTCCCTTTCTGTGTTCTGTCTTTTTATATTTTTTGTTCGTTTTCTTATTTGATTGTTGGTTTATTACTTTGAAGATGCTTCTTATCTGTTAAGAAATTTAATTGTGAAATGTCTTACATTTTCCCTAGTTTATTGTTTATCCTTATGGTGGCATTTGCCATAAAGATTTATGTAATTGAATTTTATGGTATAGCTTCTGACCTTTCCACTAAAAGATTATTAAAGAAAATTCCCCCAGGGATTCTTTTGCTGTTTTAATAGTTTGGTGTGTTTTTTTTTTTCTGTAATTTTAAATGTCTGCTTTATCTAGAATTTATTTGGGTATAAGGTATAAGGTATTGATATGACTTTATCTTTTTCCAGTTGACTATTCAAGTTTACAAATGCCATTTATTAAACAACTTCCTTTTCTCTCTTGACTTGAAATGTCAAATTTATCATATCCTAAGTTCTATTTTGGGGTCTATTTCTAGAGTTTCTGTCTCCCATTGTAGATCTAGAGTTTCTATCTTCCAGAAGTTTCCAGTACAAAACTGTTTTAATTATTACCTTTTAAAATATTTTAGTAGCTGATAGAGATAGCACCTTTATTCTGCACCCTCTTTCATTGTCTTTTTTCAGAAATTTTCTGTTTATTTTTGCTAGTTGGCTCTTCCATATAAACTGTGGAATCAGCTCGTCTAGTTGGAATCTTTATTTGGATCTCATTAAATTTGTCAATTAATGTAGTATTTATGTTATCTGTCGTTATCAAACAAACTACCCCAAAACTTAGTAGCTTACAAATTTATTATATTTTCTCATAATTATATTGGTTAACTAGGCCCCTCAGGAAAATTCCCACTTATGTTGTCTCAGGGATCTGCAGTTGGGTAAAGACTTCTTCCCTCACATATTTGGTGTCTGAGCTGAGACAAGTAGAACAACTGGGGGCTAGCCGAATAGCTCTCTCCACAGAGCTTGTCCACATGATTAGCTTGGGCTTCCTCACAAAATGGCAGGATTGAGGTATTCAGACTTCCTACATGGTTGCTAAGACTTCCCCCAGGCCAAGCATTCCAAGAAGCACAGGCAGAAGCTCCAGGGCTTCTCGTGACCTCGCCTCAGAAGTCACACAATGCCATCACCTCCACCACAATCTATATTCCAAAATAAGCTACAGGGATCCAAGTGGAGGGCACCTCACAAAAGTGTGAATAAGGGGCCATTTTTTTTAAGATTAGCTTCCCTATTTAGGGAGAATGACAACATGAATGTTTTTAAAGGAAGTTGTCTGTAAGCTTTTATTTTATTTGGCTCATGCTCATAAGTAACTTTTAAGCAAAGAGAGTTTTCCATATAAAACGCAAGACAAACATTCATTCACAAGTACTAAGAAATAATTCTGAACTATAAAAAAAGAAACTTAGGGAAATGAAAGTAAAACTATGCATAAAATGATACTAACACTTCAGTAACACTTGATAGTCCCCACAATGTTTTTCTCCCCAATCTCAGTTGATTTTCATTTCGATACTAGGCAAGTTTATTGTTCTGGTTTCACGGGTGATTAAACTGAGGCTCAGAAGGTTTCTAACTTGCCCAGGCCCCCACAAGTTGCTCTGACTCTAGAACCTCTCTTTCCTGCAGCAGAAAAACTCAAGTGTCTGTAGGAGCCAGGCCGATAATTCAAATGAGTTAACTGGCCCACTTGTGTTCTTTCGAAAGAGATATTTTGTCTGAATTTTATGTGAATGAGATATATTTTATTTCATCAAATAATTATTTTCCCATGCCTAGTTAAACATGCTGTTGTCTTCATCTACCTTTGGTTTCTCATTATTGATAAAGACAGGGTTGCAAGAGATAGTTCACTTTCTCCTTAAGTCTACAAAAAAATAATAATAATACCACAAACATGGTGATAAGTGACAAAGGAAGGCTTTGTCATTGAGAGTTAAAAAGAGAGTAGAAAGACATGCCAACTGGAAAGGGCATCGGAGTCTAATGAAAGCTGCTTCATCTCTCCAGGTTGCTACGGAGGATGACGGGCCCAGTGTTCAATGTCTTTTGATTTTCAAAAGCTGTTAGAAGTCCATATTTCAAGTGAAGTAGTCTGAAGAGGTAGAAATATTGCCAATAAATTCAAAAATTTTTTAAAGACTGAGTGGGCTAACACTGGGTTAAACAGACAGAACATATCTGAGGGCTGAATAGCCTGCAACTGCTAGCTTGCAAACTCTAATTGGATTCCTATCCTTTATCACGGCACACGTAGGTACCTAAGTTCTCCCAGTCTCTCTCCCCACAGTATGAAATCCTCAAACCAAGAGACAAAGGTAGAAATGTATGCAAAAACATTGAACACCATGGAACCTAGCTTAGTCTGGTCAGGCTGCTATAACAGAATACCATAGATTGGGTGGCTTTAAAAGAACAGAAATTTGTTCCTCACAGTTATGGAGTCTGGGAAGACCCAGATCAAGGCACCGGCAGATTCAGTGTCTGGTGAGAGCCTTCTCCCTAGTTCATAGATGGCTCCCCTCTCACTATAACTCTACAGGATGGGGTATTTGTTATGAGGGCACTAACCCATTCACGAGGTCTCTTTCACCCTAATCACCCCTAAAGGTGCCACCTCCAAATACTATCACATTGGGGATTAGCATTTCAACATGTAAATTTTAGGCTGACAAAAATATTCAGTCTGTAGCAGAATTCCAACTAAGACAACAAAAAATCCAACGCATAAAGGTTCTTCTAAATAGAAGTCACGATTACCTCTGAAGATCTGCTCACAGGAAGTGAAAGGCCAAGGAGAGAATCAGCGGACACACAGACGAGGAATCACATTCAATGAACAATACACAATAGAACAATCTGAAAGGAACTGTAAAATGCTTCAAATGTCGAAGAGATAGAGGAAGAGAATCTATAAGGCAAGAACAAAACATTTTCAGAAAAAACCAAGCATATTTGAAAGGGACTCAAATGGAATGGATTGATTTGAGCTGAATCAAATACTAAACTGACCAATTATTAACTAGTTTTGTTGTTAATATTGCCTAAGAATAGAAAAAAATAGAGAAAACAAATATGAATTTGCCAATTGAGTTTTTCTTAGTCTAAAGTTATTTTGAATTTTTTTAAAAAATAATTCTAAACTTTTATCTCAACTTCTAATTGTTTGATAGTGATTTATATTAGAAGAAAAGGGGCATCATTTTACCCGAGTTAATACATGTTTAAGATCAGAATGACACAAAAGATGAGAGAAGAAGCGTTGTGTAGTAATTCTTCTCTGTAGATTAAAGGTAACCTTGAAACTGACACAAATTGAAGGTATCTCTAATTGGTAAGGTAAGTAATAATGGGTATGGACATAATACTGAGCTGTAATTATCATTCCTGGGAGTGCATGTGGGTAGGGTCAATTTTCGTATATATGAATAAATGAGAGAAAAAAGGCAGTGACATAGGGTAGCGTTTAGGGATGTGTGTAGCTACAAATAACAGAAACTCAAAAACAATAGGTTAAGTAATAAGCTTGCCCCGTGTAGTGGAATTCTGGGGCCGTCCAAGACTACTAAGGAGACTCAGCAGGCTTTTATGTTTTCTACTTCCGCCATCCGGAGAATGAGGCTTTTGTCTTCATGCTTCTCACCTTTTTGTTGCAAAATAGTTGCTGCACCTCCCGTTATTACATTTGCATTCCAGGCAGTGAGAACAAGGAAAAGGAGGGTGGGAAAGGGCTGAATCTGTGGCAGGAAAACAAAGGCTCTCAAAGAAAGCCTCCACTTATACCTTGTGGGACACCACAGGGTCACCTGGTCCCTCTAGCTGCCTGACAGTCTGGTGAAGCTTTAGTTTGGCACATTGAATAATATTAGGCTCTTTTGGAAAGAGGCAATGAGAATTGGCATCAGCAGATAAAGTAGTGTCAGGCCCAGCCTCACATATTATGACTATGTTGATTAAATATTGAGTAGGTTATGGACTAAACATAATGAGAAATCTTAATTTAGAATAAACTCCTATTCACATTAATTTTTACTAAGTCCTTCATGCTTGCAGGAAAAAAAAAAAGTGAACCAAAGCTTTCCAAGATTTTCTTTTCATTTTGTTATTATTAACAAGTTTCCCATTTTTTTAGCCGCAATTGCAAAATGTAAAAAATGACAAACAAAAACTGTGAAAACAAAAATATTTTTGTAACCAAGGCAAAAAAAGAAAGAAAAAGAAAAAAGTAATCGATGCAAAAACTTGATCTAACTAGAAAAGAGGCTATTTAGAGTCTTTATTTATATGAGTTAGTATCAATGTTTATTTTATATGTGGCAGAAATATTAATGTTTGATTAAGGGGTGGTGCCCCAGGCCCTCTTCAAAATATTACATAATAAATAGTCTCTTTTAAATGTGTTAATGTAGAAAACATTGAAATCTCTAAAGAATTTTTTGTGAGTTTGAGCCAAACTGTCGAAATATGCCAGGAAGCAGAACCTCAATGAATTGAGATAATGCTCTGGAGAATGGCGGGTTACATCTGTATTTATACATTGCAATCAAAGGAAAGGGACGTAGGTGGGTTACCTAAAATCCATTGGTGATAGATTAAGGAGGTGGGATAAAGCAAAGCAGGGAAACCTCTGGGATAGGGTAAAAAGGGAATGATGGACATGTGCTTCTTTTACACAGATGGGTACAGGATACCTTAACATAATTAACAGTTAATTAACTTGATAACAATAACAATGAGGGAATGTCCTGGTGCTATTTGTTGTGCCCTAAGGGGTCCAGAAAAAAGGGAAGTTACAAGTTACCCAGTCATTTCATCAATATGTTATCTTAGAGGCAAAAAGAAAAAAACAAATGGGCTCAGTAATGATCTAAGTTGATCTTTATCAGGGAAAATACTGGCCTAGGACATGACTACCCACCATAACCTGTTTGTAGCTAAATATTTAATTTTCAGATAATCTTTTGTGGTTATTTTAGGTCTTTGAGTTTGTACAACTGCCACCCAGGTTTTGCCTGAACTAGTCAGGTTAGCCAATGGAAGCGTTCTGCCCTAGCTGATTTGGCTCAGTGATAGAGCGTTGGCCTGGGGACCAAAGGGTCCTGGTTTTGATTCCAGTCAAGGGCATGTACTGTGGTTGCAGGTTCCTCCCTGGCCCGGGCCATGGTCAGGGTTCCTGCAGGAAGCAACCAATGGGCTCTGTCTTTCCCTCTCTCTTCTCTCTGTCTTTCCCTCTCTCTTCTACTCTCCCTAAAAATCAATGGAAAAATACCCTCTGGCGAGGTTTAACACCATCAAATAATAATAATAATAATAATAATAAGGAGGAGGAGGAGGAGGAGGAGAAGGAGGAGAAATAGAAGAGTTCTGAGTTCCTATAGATGGCTAGGTCCAATGGTTTGAATGGAAGATTGTGGAACCATACTTACAAAGATGACCTCAATGTAAACACACAGTTTGGCAGAAAGCAAAGGATAATCACATAATAACTTTAAATTAAGAGGCAGATTTTTTTTTTAATTCTGAAAAAAATCCTGACATTAAAAAATCCTGGAATAACTTACAGTGGCCTTGAGAGCCCATCTGTGAGTGGCTGTTACGGAGCTGCTAGCTACCGTGGCCAGAACAGCATGACTGGATATGACTAATTTTATATTTTGTGGACGAAAGGGGCCATATGCTGACCTGACAAGCTCAGGGGAGGCCTGCATGGCAGTCTTGCAAACTCAGAGACCTAAAGTAACCACAAAGGATGGTTAAACTTTCTGAAATTAAACTTTAACTAAAAGCAGTTATGGTGGGCAGTTACGTCCTAGGCCAGTGTCTTCACTGATGAGATCAACCTTTACCTTAACTGAGCCTATCTGTCTGTCTTTTTGCATCTATGATAACATACCCTTGAAATGTCTGGGTAACTTGTAACTTCCCTTTTTCTGGAGCCCCTGGGGCACAACCAAATGTGCTGGGTGCCAGGACAGATACCACAAATTCCTTCATCATCATGTTAATTGATCCTGCACCCACCTAAGTATATGTCCATCCTTTTACTTTTTATCCAATCCCAGGGGTTTCCCCTGCTTTGCTTTATCCCTCCTCCTTATTCTGTCACCAATGAATTTCATGTAACCCACCTATGTTCCTCCTTTGATTACAAATTTATAAATACAAATGTAACCCGCCATTCTCCGGAGCATTATCTCAATTCGTTGAGGTTCTGCTTCCCGGCATATGTTGACAGTTTGGCTCAAATAAACTCACAAAAGTTCTTTACAGGTTTCAATGATTTTTACGTTAACAATTTTATAACGCATTTGAGTTGTTATAACTTTTCATAGGCAACCAACAAGCAGCGAAAAGCAGTTATTACTCTAGAAGAAGCTCTGGGGACCTATTTTGCACCATGAGTTTGTGAAATCTGGATTAAAAAGTTACCTCTTCAGTGTTTTCTCAGGCAAACTTTCTTCTGGCATTTGATATTGAGTAAACTAAAACTGTTTTCAGTTTTTGGGCTTTTTGTTTTTTCTTCAATATTTTGGTAGTGTATTTCAGGGGGTGATGTTATCTGACTTCAAGTAGTTTTAAGTACATCAAATGTGGATCTTTACAGCATATCACCATGAACACATTGGGGAGATGAGATTTTTGGGAAACTCAAGGTACTAGATCCCTAATTCAAAGAGGAACATTTCTCATGTTTGTTCATTCCAGTTTATTTTCACTTAAAATCTCTTAGGTTGCCAGAACCGGTTTTGGCTCAGTGGATAGAGCATCGGCCTGTGGACTCAAGGGTCCAGGTTCGATTCCAGTCAAGGGCATGTATTGCGGGCGCATCTCCAGTGGGAGATGTGCAGGAGGCAGCTGATCGATGTTTCTCTCTCATCGATGTTTCTGGCTCTCTATCTCTCTCCCTTCCTCTCTGTAAAAAATCAATAAAATATATTTTAAAAAAATAAAAATTAAAAAAAAATAAAAATAAATAAATAAAAACTGAGACACATTACTAATAGTGTAGGAATTGGTGAGGCCTTGACTTAAAGCTTCCTTTACTGTGATTTCCTTTTGGGTGTATTTTGCTAAGTGAAATTTGTTTAAAAAATTTTGTATTTTTGTTAACTAAGCTTTTTCCTTAAAATAAAGACTTTTCACAATGAAAAAAAAATCCCGGAATACGATCAGATGAATATGTTGCTTAAATACGAGTAATTTAAGCATTTATATAAATCAGTCACTTAAGATAAAGAAATCAAGAATCATTTCTAAATTCTAAACATTATACACTATGAATGCTAAACTGGTTCCAGGACTAGTCCTAGAAATATCACTGACCAGAATGACTTCATATTAATACCTGTCCCCCTTCCCAATATCTCCACAGGATGTCACAAGGATAAGGGTACAACAATTGCACAAGAATTCTTGGCCATTGCTTGTTACTCTGAGATGATTTTCTACCTGGAAATATGTAAGCACAAACTTCTCAGCATTGGAATACAAATGACATCTGCTAGCCCCCTCTCAACACTTGAGTGTGCTTATCAAACTCCTTCCAAAACACATTTATTTACACAATAAATGATAGTCAAACTATTCAATGTATTATCCTGTTCAGTAGCCATATTACAGTGTACAAGCACTGTATTATACAAGTGTTGTATAAATAGTACTGCAAGGTACAAAAATACAACAAATCAACCTTCAGCTCTTTGCAGGCCTGCGGTGGCAGAGCTGAGCGCAAGGTAAGTGACTAGGCCAGACAGCAGTTACAGCAGTGCTCCCCTGCTTTCAGTGTGCACACAAATTGGGGGCACAGGGGATGTTAAAAAGTACGTGTTCTGATTCAGGAGGTCTGGAGCCAGCCCAAGACTGTGCATTCCTCCCAGACTTTCAAGTGACAACGTAAATGCCGATTGATGGGCCACAGTTTGAATAGCAAAGCCCTAAAGCTTCTTCCAACCCGGAGTTTCCATAATCCTCTGTAAAAGGTTTCACATAATCTATCTGTGAAATGGACCATGAAAACATAGAGTAAAAACAGCTTACCACTGTTAGTCTCTTAGGACGAAACCACCTCTCGGGATATACAAAGTTGAAGAACTCCATGTGATTTAGAAACCCAGCCTACTTGCCAAGAGGATAATGAAAACATAATTGAGATGTGGACAGAAACCTCCGAAGACTAGAAGCCTTTGCTCTGACATGCACCCAGAATAGGGTTGTCCCTCCGCCAAGACTTTACTAAAAGGTAATTAAGCCCAACCTTGAGGAAACATGTGTTCTAAAGAGCCTCTTGAACTCTCAGCCTAGCAGAGTTAGGCAATTCTGGAGGACCCGGAGAACATCTCAGGTCTATTGCTTGCAAGGAACATTCAGAGCCCATAAACAAACAAGATGTTAGCTAGATAACAGGCCATAAAAAAATGTAGAGCAAAGTTGAAAATACAAAAATCAAAGACAAAAAGCAAGTCAGAATGAACAGTTTCTACAAAGGATAGCATACTAGGTTTAAACCAGTGCCCTTATCTCTGGAATCTTTTTATATGAATTTAAGTGTTTTACTATAGCTGAAGAAGTGCCTTGAGTGCAATTGTTTTTAAAAAAATCCTCACCCAAGGATATGTTTATTGATTTTAGAGAGGAAGGAGGGGCGGGGAGGAGAGAGAGAGAGAGAGAGAGAGAGAGAGAGAGAGATAGACTGAGAGAGAAAAATCAGTCAGTTGGCCCGGCCGGCGTGGCTCAGTGGTTGAGCGTCGACCTGTGAACCAAGAAATGAAGGTTCAATTCCCAGTCAGGGCACATGCCTGGGTTGTGGGCTCAATCCCACTGGGGCACATA
>NW_006290147.1:896837-909432 GCF_000327345.1 Myotis davidii | reverse complement strand
TCCCAGTAGGGTCATGCAGGAGGCAGCCTAAGAATGATTCTCATCATTGATGTTTCTATCTCCCCCCCCCCCTTCCTTTCTGAAACAAATAAAAAATATTTTTTTAAAAATCAATCAGTTGTCTCCCTTATGTGCCCCTCCCAGGGATTGAACCAGCAACCTAGGTATGTGTCCTGAACAGGAATCAAACCCAAAACCTTTTGGTTCATGGGATGATTCTCTAACCAATTGAGCTACCCAACCAGGGCACCTGTAGTTGATCTTGATGCTCATCAGATAGCTGTAATACAATTCTTAGAATAGACTTAATGTTTCACCTATTTATTGAACTCACACACAAAAAAGTATATATGCTATGTGCAATACTAAAAACCATTCATATTTCAATTCACAGTGGCAACAGTTTTGCATATTAAAGATTATGAGCTGAGTACTACAGAAATTTGGCATAATCAATTTGGGGAGGAAATGATGGCTTATACACCCTTGTACACATCAGCCATGTTTGCTCCATATTATATTCCTGGCCATCAGCATTTTTATGTTAATATGACTTTTTCAATTTATTAATAATTTTACAAGCTTACCATATCAAGTTTTTTCATTTCAATAAAGTCAATATAACTTTCCTTTGTTGATTACATTATTCTTTTTTTACAAGTTAAACTTATTTAGGTAACATTGGTTAATAACATTATATAAAGAGAGAAATTTGTACAATCATGGTCATAGCAGCATTATTCACAGTAGTCAAAAAGTTTGGAAACAGCCCACGTGCCCATCAATGGATGAATAAACAAAATATAGTACATACATACAATAGGTATAAGTCAGCCTTAAAAAGGAAGGACATTCTGATACCTGCAACAACATGGATAAATATTGAGAACATTGTTAGAGGTATTTTACCACAATTTAAATTTTCTTTTAATTTATTAAAACTACAATATATTCTGAGTGGCCAGATTATTATGACAACCCCATCAGTACTTCATTGACACTTCCAAAAATACTGAATATTGAAAACTTCCTAAGCAAATACTCTCAAGGTTTTATTATTATTTGCATAACTAATTCACTTCATTGTACTGATGGGGTGGTCATAATAATCTGGCCACTCAGTGTATATAGCAATAATTACAAATAGCAGAAAATTACACACCAAGTTTCCAGATAAATTAGTGAAAGAAAAAATAGTGAAAAAATACTTTTTACATAAAGATATGCAAAATACAGTAAACTACTCATTACTATTTTAAGTAAATAAAGTGTAAAAGTTTCCTGATAAGTTTGTTATTTTTCTGGTTAAAAATATATTCTCATAAAATGTCGGGGGGGGGGAGGACTTTTTTTATTAATGCCTTTTATTGATGCCTTTATAAGTGACTGTTTTATATAAATGCTTAAATTTTATTTCTGAAAAGTAAGATATATTCCTATATAAAATTTATACACCTTACCTAACTGCTCTTAATATGTTTAGAATCACACAGACATGTATTAGTAATAAGACTTTCCCTTTTACCCTGCAGTACTATGGACTACAGTTCTATGGGGAGAACCTGTCAAATTCCATCATGTGGGAACAATGATCACGACTGTCAGAAAAAAACAAAAATGAGACGCATTTTTACTTCCTTGCACCCGCATCCCCAACTTGCATAACTCTCAGGGTCATGTAAGTACATTTTTAATATTTTGTTCATCATGGATTTTTGCATTGATTTTGATTTTTTAAAAAATATTGCATTAGTATTATTTATCTTGATTAGTGAGTGTTTGCTTCTCCTAAATTCTGTGCCTGAGGTGAGACTCTCACTTGCCTCACTGTAGTCCTGAGCCTGTTTTATCAGATGGAGATACCACAGTTGATTTGTCCAACTGAAGGTGAATTTTGTGTTGTTCCAAGTTTTGGGCAATTATGACTACAGCTGCTATAGGAGTAAAGACTTTTGTGAGAACATATGTTTTCATCTCATTTGAGTAAATATCTAGGCATAGAATTTCCTGGTTGTATACAGAGTGTACATGTAACTTTATAAGAGACTGCCAACTGCTTTCCAAGCTGGCTATAACATTCTGCACTCCCTCCAACACATTATGAGAGTTCCAGGTGCCCTGGATCCTCGTCAGCACATGATATTGTCAGGTTCTTTTAAATGTATCTGAGCCTTCTAGTAGGTGTACAGTGGTATCCCATTGTGCTTTTAATTTGCATTTCTCTAATGATTCTGGTTTACCCAGGTAGTGTTGTATACCATGTGCCAGTTAAGAATATGGCATATGTACATGTGCTGGGAAAGATGTAAGTTTAAAAAGCAAGTTGCGGCCCTAGCTGGTTTGGCTCAGTAGATAGAGCATTGGTCTGTGGACTGAAGGGTCCCATGTTCGATTCCAGTCAAGGGCGAGTGCTTGGGTGGTGGGCTCAATCCCCAGTGTGGGGCTTGCAGGAGGCAGCCAATCAATGATTCTCTTTCATCATTGATGTTTCTATCTCTCTCTCCCTCTCCATTCCTCTCTGAAATCAATAAAAATACATATTAAAAACAAAAGCAAGGTTCAAAACATCACATAGTAAGGTCTTTTTTTTATATAAATATATGTACACACAATTGAAAGTGCTTACAAAAGTACATAAGAAATGTTAACTACTTTTCCTTTAGAGCAAAAAGAGACTTTCGCTTCACACCTTTTGGATAGTTTGAATTTTTTTATAAGCATGTGTTATTTTAATGGCTAAAAAACTGTTCAAAAAATAAGTAAAATCCAGGCCTCTTATGTGGCAAATTATATAAAAACCCATAAAAAAAACCTCAGCACTTTTCTCATCTCTGGAGTTGAAATCAGTGCCGTTCCTAATGAAGTCTTAGGCATGCAGGGGCACCAGCAGGGATGCAGTGGGATCCAAAGAATCCCCGTGTTCACTGAGGGTAGCTTAGCAGTTCCTCAAGCGGCAGCCCACAGACATGCAGCTCCTCACAGATGTGCCAAAGCAACATCGCCTGCGCTAAGACAGTAAAGGGAAGGCAAAGGGCCCTGGCAGTCACACCTGTCCCTTTTTATCTACTAGAGTCAAAGCCATTTCATCGGCCTCATCTAGACCACTTCTGCCCATCGCTCTTCGCTACCACTAAGCCATGTGGCCGCTCCTGTCCAGCGTGACTGGACACTGTGAGGTGTAGCTGGCTACTGGGTCAGCCAACCAACAGAGTCTGCAACACTGGGAGGTACGTGTTACACGTACTTGAAAAATTGGGTTTTTAAGTGCTGCCCAAGAATATCTCAAATAGGGCTCCTTGAATGTCTATTTACAAATAACTGAAAACTCAGTAAGAAAAGAAACGAGTGTGCCATAGAAACAGCAAGTAAGACATTTTCTCAGGAAGATAAGTAAATTGTCCTTATCAGAAATATTTGTAGAAAATAACACTTTATTCACAGGAGTGTTGTAAGGTCGTTGCTTTCCCATGCCAGGCCCTCTGCCGCTCCCCCTACTCTGTAAGAGTCTGAGAACAGCAGTATCTGGTTACTGGAAAATAAGAACCTTGTCATTCCTGGACATAAGCAAAGCCTGCTGTGTTCACACTGTGCTGGGCACCGAGGAGTTTCCAACCCACCTGCGGATACAAGAATCACGTACATGAAACGAACACTAAGCTGCGCCTGCGGGAACTGAATCTCCTGCCAGATTGTGTGGTTCAAGGTGCAGTAGGTTGGCCCTGGCCCATGCGGCTCAGTTGATTGGAGCATCCTCCCATCAGGGGGCTTAATTTCAACAATTTACAGAAAGGAACCTGAAAAGGGGACTCTTAGACTTCCTGTTAATCTAGCAACTAAGCTTCTCCAGCTATCTTAAACGCAATGTGAAAATCTAAAAGAATGTGATTAATTGTACTTAAATGCACGAAGCAGGTAAAGCTGGTTACACATATAACACAACCCTTGTCTGAATCAATATTTAAAGAAATATCAGTGGCATTATAAGTTAGTGGTTAAAGGCATAGTCTTTGAATACAGACAGGCTGAGATCAAGTTCTAGTTCTGCCACTTATTTGGAGGTAATCCCTGGAAACATCAGAAAGGGAGTGAGGAAATGAAACAGGAAAGGGGAGGCAGCTCATAAAGGGTATTTTCAGGTCAACTACCACAGGGGGCAACTGGAGCACAGTCCGGGAGACAGAACAGCTCGGGGTTGTCCCAATCACTGGCTAGGAACCTGGGGCGTTTACTCACCAACCTCTGCTCACCACTGCTGCAGGCTCTTCCTGGGGGTACCAGCTCTCTGGCAGGTCCCACATGCCCCTGAGCACGTTTCCAAGACCAGAGCAAAGCCCTCAGTGGAGACGCTCAGGTATTCACAGTGAGCAGGTTTGAGCATGAAGATGAGCGTGTCAGGGGACATCACAGTGGCACTGTCCCCGTGAGCCACTCAGGGTAACAAGGCTCACCCTTGAGTAGTTCAGAATGCACTTTCAGAGATGTTACCACGTTTTACCTTCACTACAAGCCTGAAAGATTAGTTTTTATTATCTCCACTTTTTTTAAAAAAAAAAATCAACGATAGCAATCCATCATATAAGTTGAGTTTAAAAAGATGGAAAACTGCCCGGCCGGTGTGGCTCAGTGGTTGAGCTTTGACCTACAAACCAGGAAGTCACAGTTCCCCTGTCAGGGCATATGCCGTGGCTGTGGGCTCGATCCCCAGTGAGGGGCATGAAGGAAGCAGCCGATCAATGATTCACTCTCATCATTAATGTTTTTCTATCTCCCTCTCCCTTCCTCTCTGAAATCAATAAAAAAATAATATTTTTTAAAAAGAATGATAAACTATTTGCCCAGGGCTGCTAAAGAAGTAGAGTCCACATGAGAACAAGAAGGCAAAGAAACTATTTAAAGTCTGGTACTGTAAGTATGTTTTCTGATGATGGGTTGTGAATTCCAGAGGAAATGCAGAAGGGTTTCAGAAGTTGGGGGCGGGGCATAGACCAGAAGGGAACAAAGGAGAAGTACACAGAACCCTGTCTGATTCTTAGATTTGCCTCCTTTCCTGTCACATCTCCTCCCTCATTTCACCTCCACACTGACCTCCTTGCTGCCCCTTGACCCCTCTAGCCAGCGGTGCTCCCTGCCCAGTGCATTTTCACTGGGTATTTGCTTTGCCTGGAATCCAGCTCTTGCCTCACTCAGCCTCTTGGGCTGAATCACTCACTTTTTTCAAGTCCTTGCTCAAATCCCTCCTTGTCAAGGAGGCCTAACTAACCACGCCTGGCATGTCCTGACCATGCACCAAACCTCACACTCTTGATTCCATTGTAATTTTTCTTATTGAAGCATCCATCTTATGTAAAAACTGCTGTTTAAAATTTTAACCCTGCTACTCTGGCTTCTGTAAATGCTTGCTTGCTTAAATAATAAGGAAAATAAGACTACACCCATTCCAGAGAGGCCATAAACTGTGCCCCAGACGGAGTTGTCAGTGCTGGCACCAGGCCAGGCCTTGGGATGTGATCTCATGGCCCCTTCCCAGTACACAGGCCTTCTTTCCCAGAAGGTCCAGAAGTCTCATTCCAAATTTGGGAGACAAAAAACTAGAAAAAGTATAAATAGGAAAAGCTTCCTCTATGTTTTTGGGAAGGGGGAGGGAGGAGTCAGAATTTGAAAGACATTTTTCTCTGGGCCCGTGTGTAATAATAAAGTGTAACTCCATTTCTCTAAGTGTTACTTGGTTTTTCTCCGGTCTTCTGTAACATTATTTCCCCCTAACACTTCTCAATTACCTCTACTTCCTACAGAATTACTCTTTTACTGTATGTATTGCGTGTCTCTCCTTGCTAAAATGTGAGCTCCACAAGAAAAAGCCTCTTTGTTTTTGATGTTTTTTTTTTGTTTGTCTATTTGTTTGTTTAATATATTTTTATTGATTTTCAGAGAGAAAGGGAGAGATAGAAACATCAGTGATGAGCGAGAATCATTGATCGGCTGCCTCCTGCATGCCCCCTACCTAGGATTGAGCCCACAACCAAGGCATATGCCCTGACCAGGAATCAAACTGTAACCGTCTGGTTCATAGGTCAATGCTCAACCACTGAGCCACACCAGCCGGGCAAGGCTCTTTGTTTTCGTTGTTTTCACTGATGTGTCCTAAGCATCTAGAGCAGTATCTGGCTGGTGGTCAGTGCTCAAAGAACATTTGTTGAAGAATGAATGAATGAATGTCAACATTCAGATAAGCCCACAAAGGACCGATCAATGTGCCATTCCACACATTCACATAACCTTAAGCCCCATGCTTCCAAAGAGAAAGAAGAGGCTTCATTTCTCCCGTTTCCTGTGCCCCACCTCTTACGTGTTCCCCACTTCCCCAGCCCCGGTCTCCTCTCCCCATTTGGGCTAGCAACCAGGACCCTCTGCCTGTGAGAGCAGGCATTGTCTCCTCAGCAGACTTTCAAACGGTAGTGCTTTTGTTTGCCTTGTGAAGCCGATGGCAACAGTTTATGTAATAACTGGACTGTCTTCTTTTTTCTTTTTCGGACGCGGTGGATGGCATGGAGCCTATTTGCTCTTGGTTGTGTTTCTCAAAGAGAAGGTAGGATCTGCTACGTGGTCAGCATTAGGTCTGGACGCGGCTCTGACTTGTCCACACTGTGTTTACTTGGACATATTTACAGTGTCTGAAAACATTTGCCCCAGTTCCAACAGTCAAGGTTAAAAGATAAGGATCTGAATGCGAGAAGAGGATGGGAAGCTGCCCGTGTGTCAAATGTCGGGGAAAGGACACAGCTACTGGCTAGACAGTAACAGAAGCTTACTCTAGAATGAAATCACTCATAACATAAAATAAAGCAAGGCATTTAAATAGTTCTGATATGTGGGCTGATAACTAAAAATTGTATTGAAATTTGTGGAGCAGCGCTTAAAAATGTGATGTACCTGGTGAGGGTTGTATTGTTGAGTTTAGGATTTAATTAACGAAACAATAACTAGCTCCATTTCCTGAAACCTAAAATCATAAGCAATTAAGTATGTGAAGAACATAGAAAACACACAATAAAGAAAAATTTTCAATGACACACACTTTTAGTCTTTTATTATTTACTATACCTTTTTCACACTTTTAAAAATTGAAGTACGATTGACACTAGTTTCAGGTGTACAACAATGATTCACTATTTATGTATTTTGCAAAGTGATCACCACAATTCTAGTTAACATCCATCACCATATATAGATAAAAAATTGTTTTGTAATGAAAACTTTCAAAATCTCTCTTAGCAACTTTCAAATATATAATACAGTCCTATTAACTATAGTCGCCGTGCTGTGCATTACAACCCGTGACTGACTTATTTTGTAACTGGAAGTTTGTGCCTTTCGACCCTCTTTACCTATTTCATCCCCCACTCCCTGCCTCGGGCATCCACCAATCTGTGCTCTGTATCTATAAGCTTGTTGATTCTTTCTTTCCCCTTAAGATTCCACATCCAAGTGAGATAATTCGATATTTACCTTTCCCCTGGCTGACTTATTTCACTTAGCATAATGCCCTCAAGGTCAATCCACATTCCTGTACTTTCCGTCTTCAAGATAATATTCCCATGTAGAGAGAACAGAGGCCGAGAGAACTCCTCAGGACACCAAAAAGTCACTGGCGGAACTGTGTGCACTGGTTAAAACATGGACAGGCTGCACAGCTAACGAGAGTTCATCGTGTTTGTCCTTCAGATCAAATAGATACATGAGAATAGAACAGTTCACCATAACTATTCAGTCCCTCCATCCATTCATCCATCCATCTATCTCCACACTGTGGGTGCTGACTTAAGGACCAGGCAAATGAGCTTAAAGTTATGGAAAAAGAAAGAACGAAGCAGCCCCTGGACACAAGGAGTTCCAGCAAAGTAGGAAAGATTAGTCCGGGAGTTTCAGGAAAATGCAGCCAGGGAGAGCATCACTGGCTTGTGTGCAATACCTGTGTCAAAGCGCGTGAGTGAGCACCCATACTTCTGCAGCCTCTTGCTTTGCCACATCTATGACTTACAGGGAGTTCGCATTTACATATTTATTTGAATCAAGTTACTTCTTTTTTGACTAGTTCATAAATGGGCCATTGACAGAGTAAAAGAGGGTATTTTTTTGTTCTTCATATTTTATTTTCTTTATTCCTCTCCAGGAAGCAATTAGGATTTTCAACCTTGGCCCTGAATTGCAACATTGCCAAAACAGTCAAGAAACGATTCCATTAATTAATTAGATGCCTGCTTTATAGATAACAAAAATTACATTCCAAAGTTTGCTCAATGTCACCCACGAACAACTGTGCAAAGATTTTTTTTTTTTTTTTTTTTACTTTTTGCTCCTACTTAATGTAAAAAAGTTATGGGGTTTCCACAATGCTGCATTATTCTAGGAGTGAGTGCCATTAAAAATGACTCAGTCTGATCCTGTCCATGGGGTACATTGTCAGCTCCAGCAAACAATTTGTGGGCACATGTGAAAGAGGTCAAAGTGCAGCATTTGATAGAAAGTCTAGTTAAAGATGCAGGATAGCCCTAACCGGTTTTGCTCAGTGGATAGAGCATTGGCCTGCAGACTGAATGGTCCCAGGTTCGATTCCGGCCAGGGGCATGTACCTTGGTTGTGGGCACGTCCCTGGTAGGGGGTGTGCAGGAGGCACCTGATGGATGTTTCTAACTGTCTATTCCTCTCCCTTCCTCTCTGTAAAAAAATCAATAAAATATATATATATATATAAAGATGCAAGAGAGTCAGTAGACAGCATTTGACCTAGTTCATTTTTGCTTAAAACTGCACTAGGTGCTTTTCTACTATACAGTGGAAGAGCAGGTAAACAAGGGTTATGACAGTGTTTCATCTAAGACTTCCCCCTTATTGGAAGTTGGTTCATCTGGAAAATGGGAACTTAATTATGTCACTGCTTTTAAGATGGATGAATGAGCAAACTCATTGAGGATGTGAAATAAAATCTAAATTCTTATTATGACAGACTCTATGGCCCTCGCTGCATGACCAGGTCCTTAGCCCCACCTCACTGACTAGCCTATCCTGTTACCTTTTTCCCCCATTTCTGGGCTGCATTAAATTCTAACCCTACCGCCACCCCATCGTGACAACCAAAATATCTCTAGACATTGCCAAATGTCACTCAGGGGTATAATCACCCGAGCTGAGCATCATTGTTCTAGCTGGTCCCAGCTCATCCTTCAGGTCCCAACTTAAATGTTACCTCCTCTAAGAAGCCTTCCCTGGTTATCTAGTCTGAAGTAAATCCCCTTATTATTCCATCACCGCCGTCCGTTCCTCAGTAGACATTTGCACAAGTCATAATTACAGAAGTATTATCTTATGCACTTGCTTAAAGTCTAACACATTCTATTGGAAGCCCAGTGAAGGCTTTGACTGTGTATATTTCATTTGCTGCCACTCTCAGCAGCTGGCACAGTGCCTTACACACACAAAAAGGTCCTCAGTTAATGTTGGCTAAGTAGATATTTCATACTAATGTATCATAGAATTGTGAGTTTAGATATATTTTGTATCCAAAGTCCCTTAATAGACCCAAATCTATGCAAGGGTAGGTATCTATAATCTAGGATATATGATGAGTAACAGTTTTTTTTGTAGTAGCACTGGAAGAAACACTGGGCACAAAATTAATTATAAAATTAAGCAGTTTTTATACTTTGGACTCAGAGGGGTCTGAATGCAAAGCCCAGTCCTGCCACTTACCAGCTTCACTTCATTGACCTAACGTTTGCTCTGTAAGGAGTAGGGGTATTGCTTTAAGGTGTCTGTCACATAGCACTTGCTCAATAAAATGGCCGGTGTCATTAAATATGTTTCTTTTTAAAAAAAATCTTTATTGTTGAAAGTATTACATATGTCCCCTTTCTCCCCACCCCTCCCAGGCCTTCACCACCCTATTGTCTGTGTCTGTGGGTTATGCATATGAGTTCATTGGTTGATATATCTCCCCTGCCCCTCTTCCCTGCTTTCCCTCTGAGGTTTGACAGTCTGTTCGATGTTTCGATGTCTCTGGGTCTATTTTTGTTCATCTCAAATATTTTTCTTAAAAATAATATCAATAGTAACTTAGTCCTGTCAATCCTAGGCCTCACCAACTCAACCACACTCAGTTATCGCCATTCAGCCTCCAACTGACAAGCTCAGTCCCAACAGCTAAGTCAAGGTTATTGAAGACCCTGCAAATGGGGAGGGTCTATAGTTCACTTTCCTGAGCCTTGACCCCAACCAACGGCAATCTGTCCCTCCCCCCAGCCATCCTTGTCCAGTCTGTGTAATTTGGCTTTTGCACACATTTCCTGGCTTGCACTCTAGCTCCCTTTCCAGGACAAACTTTCCTTTGGGGCCCACCCATTATATTAGGGTTCAAACCCTCTCCTTGTTATTTCGAGCCCCCTCTCTATGCCAATAACCACAGCCAATCCAACAACACAGACCAACCCAAGTCACAGTAACAATTCTAACATCAGCACTATCTCACAACTCCTAAGCTGCCCCTTATCCAGTAATCAGACCAACTCCTGGCCCAATTGGCCTGATTTGAGCCCAAATTCCCCTCTGGAGAGTAGGATATTGGCTGTTGAAGCAAACTCTGAGCTGGGATAGGCTTGAGGAAAAGGCATGTGGATTATTTGGAAAGAGAAGGAGGGATAGGGTGTATGATTAGAAATTGCTGAATCACAGCCCCCACACATTCACTCCCTGCTCTCCCCTCCCCTCAGTGGCTCCAAAGGTGCCAGGGGATCCCCAACCCAGTAGATGATAATATCTGTGGCAAACTCTTCCACACACACCCATGGCTTTGAAAGTAGTTCAACATAGTCATCACTATTTCTATATTCCTGAACAATTGCATTCATATCCAGATTGAGGTCACAACCTCTAGTGTCGTGACAGTGGTGCTGGCAGTATTTCAGCAAACTCTGCCTGGTACTTAATTTCACCAGGTGGGGCTGACCCGAGCTAGTAAAAATGTAAACCCTTTGCTGGTTGAGCAACATGCTAATGCCAGTCAAAGAGAACCCGCTGACACTTCTGCCTTCCTCCAGCTCCACAGTCAGCAAGCTTTTTCTGAAAAAGGGCCAGATAGTAAATATTTTAAACTTTACAGTCCACATGTAGTTTCTGTTCCTTCTTCCTCTTCTCTTCCTTTTTCTTCTTCTATTTTGTGTTAAATCCTTAAAAAAAAAATAATATGAAACCGTTCTTAGCTCCTGCGCCACACCGAATTAGTCGGTGTTATAGTTCATGGAGCCTGCTCTAAACCAGCAGCTCACAAATATATCAGTGATGGCCTTCAAATTGAATTACAAGCCAAATCTACGTATTTTATTTGGGATAATGTGCTCATTGGTAACATTTCCATTATCTCTGAATAAGCTCCCTAGCATTTATGAAAACTCAGAAGTTATTGTTATTCATTGAGCTTACCCTTAAGATTTGTGCATTCTACTATATGAAAGTTATATCACAAATTTTTAAAGTTTTAAAACATCATTAGTGTGTCTGTTGATTTAACTTCTATCTGTGTCGATCTTGCATGCCTTTTTATTTCCAGAATCATGCCCATCTTAAAGAAGGCATTCATTTACAGTGTGTTACGTAGAAAAGAACAGAAGGGAGGGAGAACGTTGCTGAACGTGACACCCCAGGGTGGTAAACTAAGCTGCTCATAAGTAAATGGCTAGATTTCTTGACAAACACCGGTGACATAGGCAACATGAGGCACCTGGGGATACCCAGTTCCAACAAACAAATGCTATTATTCTGTGAGAATCCTAGAATGGCTGTGTCTGTGGCACAGGGCTCTTGCCAGTCATCTCGTGTGGCATAAGGCAGGAGTCATGTCAGGTTTGTCAGGAAAGTGACTTTGGAAGTCGTGACCAACCAGTCTACAAAGCCAGGAGAGAGGTCTCCAAGATTCAATTTGATATCATTTTAAGCTCTACAAGTTTCCATAAAATGAGAAGTACTACAGAGTCCAAATACATTTATTAACAAACTTTAGGAGTCGTGGAGAGAGAGGTGGCAGACTTCCCTGAGGAGAGAATGAGAAGTTTGGGGGCTAAGTGACCGCCTGGCTCTGGAAATCACAGTCAAAGACAAGGCTGCAGGAATCAGGCTTAGTGGGTCTCATCAAGTCTCCAAAGAGAACACAGAAAGCCTCCTGGCTGAGAGTTCCAGTCATGAAGCAACCCCAGGCAAGCCGAGGCAGTAACCCCTACATCCCGTGGGAGGATGGAATTGCTTCCTTCGTGGAAAAGCACCTTTCAACTCCAGGAAGATTTGGAATTGAGCACAGAAATGTACCAGATAATCAAAGCCATATGTTGCTCTGTTGAGACCAGGGGATATGAGCAAATTTAGTGTTTTCTGCATTGAGAACATTTAGGAGAATTGTCTATCAGTCTCGACTAAAATGATATCTTATAATAAGACATATATAGCTCACACTCCACAAACATGTACAAAAATTCTAAAGAACATAGAGCATGATTTATAGCATGTCTAGTTCCTCTCCCTTTAAATCCTTAGTGGAGCAAAGACACACACA
>NW_006290147.1:889026-896048 GCF_000327345.1 Myotis davidii | reverse complement strand
AAGAGTGTTTTCTCTTGCACTTTCAGTTTATGTATCTGCCACAATGTGTCAGCAAGTTCCTGAAGACACCCCACACTGCAAGAACAGAGAAGTAACAGACCAACAAGGCATTGCGTCTTGTTGCTGATGTCAGATGGGGCACACAAAGTGTCCCATTTACACAAAAAGTACAAACACACCCATATAGTCTATAACTTAATTCTATTCCTCAAACAGCTTTCAAATGGTACCACCAACTTCTATAGACCAATAGGCTGCCACATAGTGCCTAATAAGTATTTAAAACAGGAAAATAAGAAGAATCTTTGGAGAAGATATTCTCATAACCCATCTTTTTTTCTCATTCCCAAAATATTAGTGATATCTACACATGGAGATTTTCCAAGTGGTCCTCTTGACTTTAATTACCTTTTTGAGCAAAAAAAGGGGGGGGGTGGAGATAGTAGAAATAAGCCCTTTTCAGAGTTAAAAAGCAGACAAACAAAAACTGTGAGCAATGAGGAATCACAAGGTAGTGGCATTGTAGGCAGCGGGAATGACACCAGGTGTCTGACCAGTGGGGTTAGGCCAGACGTGGGTTCAGCAACCTCCGTAGCTGAGTTCTGGCTAGGAAAGCATTTAGACCCAAACTGTAAGCGAACATTTATTTGGTAAATCACAGAGGGAGATAAAGTAATTTCTAGAAGAAATGGGCTTAGGAAACAAGTTGTAGATGTAAAGGAAGGGCCCTTGGAGCTTGAGAGTGAGGAAGGTATGGTAAGGAGGGGGAGTGAGTGGAGAAAGGGAAGAAAACGGCAGGACATGCTCCCCAGAGGGAGAGCCCTGGGTCCTCTGTCCTAAGGGTTTTAAGGTGGAGATTTTAGGGGAGTCCCAGAGGGAGAGCTCAATAGAATAGTGAACGGTTTCCCAAGGGTGTCCTTCAGGGTTGTGTTCTTCACTGATTGATGGCCTGGCACCAGGGCAGGGGCTCATTATTCAGGGCAGCTGGTCCTGAGGTCAGCAGTGGCTGGTTTCCTTGCTCTTCTGGGTCAGGAGCTGAAATACAACTGAGGTCTAGATGTTATCTCTAGGGAGGAAAGGTCACGAGGTCCAAACCCCAGACCCTCGATATGCTAGGGGAGGAAGGTTCTCCCTGGGGGCGAGGTCCCACCCTACATTTGGTCCTTTGCTAGGCACCCAGGGCTCTCCACCCTGATGACCCTCTGTACCTGGCCCATTGTCTTCGCTCTGCTTATGTCTATGTAACTGCCTGCCACAGTTGAAAATATGATCTTTTATTTTACAAAGTTATAATTTTGCTGTATGCTCTAAGCAGCATGGGGTTGAAAAATGCCAACCAAATGTGGGGATGAAAAATTCCAGAAGGCTGGGAAAATATCTTTCAAGCATGTGTGAGAAATTAGAAAACAAACATTTGATTTCAACATAGGCAATTCAAAGCTAAAATTACTGAGAGGAAAAAGCAATCTGTGCTATTTCCATGATTGTTATCAACTACAAAGTACATAGATATGGAGCTTTGGAAAATAAATGGAGAAACAATTAAGTTGTAGAAATTATGATAGACACACCTGGACAATATTTTTAAATAAAAGAGGTTCCCATGCACCCTCCCCCACCCCCTCCCCTCCCCCCTTAATGATATCAAATTGAATCATTATTATACAAGAAAAGGGCCTATGAAAAAGGGCTAAGTGTTTTTATTTGGATGTAAAATATTTGATGTTTATGTAGCATATTTTCTCAAAATCTGGAGTACTTTTTAATTCAGTAGACTTCTGATATCTTTATTCATTTTCACTCAATCATTTTCTAACTCCAAAAATTATAATTTATCCCAACCATTTTTAAAATTTACAATGTATCATTACTAACATGTCAACCTTATAGATTTCTTAAGTCAATTTAGCTTAATATTGAAACTCAGAGGAGCACCTCACCCCATCCTACAAGAACACTTGTTTTAGTTCTCTGGCACCTTACTGACCATTGTCAAGGCACTTTCACACACATCAAATGATTTCATCCTCACAGTGACCCTGTGAGGATAATAAAATAGACACTCGGATCCCCATCTTACAGGTAAGGAAACTGAGGCTCACACAAACTAAGTAAATTGCCCCAAATCATGAGGCTAGTAAGTAAAAACAAAAACTCTCACTCTGCGTCTTCTGATTCTAGTTTTGTTCTTTCTACCATCCTGTCTCTCCTATCACTCTGTGCACCCAATTTCTGTACAGTGGGCCAGAACAGGGCTGTGTCTATCAAAAATAATGATTAGGCCCTAACCGGTTTGGCTCAGTGGATAGAGCGTCGGACTGCGGACTCAAGGGTCCCAGGTTTGATTCTGGTCAAGGGCATGTACCTTGCTTGCGGGCATATACCCAGTAGGGGGTGTGCAGGAGGCAGCTGATTGATGTTTTTCTCTCATCGACGTTTCTAACTCTCTATCCCTCTCCCTTCCTCTCTGTGGAAAATCAATAAAATATATTTTAAAAAAAATAATGATTAGTTGGCTTAAACACATCTTTCATGCTACTTTCATTTCCCATAAATGCCAGCCAAACTGTGTCCAAACCTTCTGCATGCATAAAAAGTATGAAAACAAAACATTATGAGCCAGTAACACACACACACACACACACACACACACACACACACACACACACACGTCCAAAGTGTGTTCCTAGATAAATATGCCAAACTTTCTCCTCCCAATATCTCTAAACCTGCTCCTGTGGGAACCACACTCTGGAGAAAATTGAATTTCATGATCACTGTGCGTTGCTCTGTGTCTAATGGAAAGACATGTTCCCACACATTGATTAATGAAGGAGTGAAAAGATGGAAGGGACTGTTATGGGTCCCTGCCTTCCCATCCTGTGTTCCCTCTGACCATCAAAATGTCAAAGGGTACAAATATTTTTTAACATTCTTGATTCATGTTGCAGAATCATGTTGTCAATCATGCTTTGATAGGAAACCGGTTTCTCTAGTAAGGCACATAATCTATTTTGAAGACATCTGAAACTTGTTCAGCATTAAACATGAATATCTGGGAGTCCGGTGCCCAAACCTTAGTGAATAAAAGAGATAAGGAGGTTGGTGGACAACAATAAAAGGTAAAGAGATAGCATAGCCAGATAGCATTAACCTCAAAGGCACAGGAACTTTACATAAAGGTTGAAGAGTAAATGTCGGGAAACTTCAGGGAGATGGGAAGAGGACTGCAAACTGGCTCCAGATTCCAACACCCAGGGATTGTGGGAAAATTGCACCCTGCATTCGAATGGTCTGCATGGAAACACTGTCTTCAGAAACAAGCAGAGCTTCAGGTAGGGCAAAGAGAGGAAGGGAGGAAAGGGTCGAAAGGCTGAAAGTATAGACGAGATTGTTGATAACCTCTTGGTGAAGAGCTCTGACAGAGGCAATGGGAAGATGAGAGAGGGATGGGGGAGAGGGAAGAAAAGGGAGGAGAGGTTACGTCAGAAGAGAGAAATCAGGAACAATTAAGAGAAAAGAAGACACATTTTAGTGGTGACCAACACCAATGGGCATGCCAAATTAAACAAAAGTATCTTGCCCTAGCTGGTTTGGCTCAGTGCAAAGAGCATTGGCCTGTAGACTGCAGGGTCCCGGGTTCGATTCCAGTCAAAAGCCTGGATTGCAGGCTCGATCCCCAGAGGGGAACATGTAGGAGGCAGCCAATCAATGATTCTCTCTCATCATTGATGTTTCTATCTCTCTCTCCTTCTCCCTTCCTCTCTGAAATCAATAAAAATATATTTTAAAAATATCTTGACAACACATTAATGTTGAAGGTTTGAATGGAAGTGGAACTACCTGAGTTCCTCTGGATGATGGATGGACAATGAGCATATGGCAGTGGTTTAAACCTTAAGAGAACCGTAGAATCTCCTGAAGAGTTTAATAAAACACACATTTCTAAACGCCATTCCTAACCAATTAGAAGTATTGGGAGTAGAGCTGAACACTGGTAATTTTTGGCGATGGTATCCTTTTAAAGAACCATGGCTATATGGACTATCAGTGTCAACTGGGAACTTGTTCGAAACGCAAATTCTCAGGCATTGCCCCCAGACTTACCGGATCTGAAATCTGACAGGGGCCCAGCAGGCTGTGTTTTAACAAGTTCCCTGGGTGATTCTGATGCTCACTGAAGTTTCAGAGCCACTGGTAGACGGGATGTGCTGGGGTGGGCTCACCTGCTCCACAGAGGCGCTCCAGCTGCCTCTGTAACCATCCTTCAGGGCCAGCAGAACTTCTGTTTCCGCCAGCATTTTATGAGAATTCTTACTGCCCAAATCTTTTTACATGTAATTGTTGGCAGCTTGATAGGCACGAAAAATTGTTTGTCTTACTTAAGACTGAACATTTTTCATATGTTTATAGTTAACATAAATCTTGCATGTTACAGTTCAAACTGTTTTTTAACATTTTAGTCTAAAATGAAAATAGACCCCAGTCAGTCAGTCACCATCGAGTGGAGGGGCAGACACACGGACCAGTTGCAAGAGGGTCAAAACGCTCCATGTAGCCTGCTCTATGAAGAATCACAGGATGAAGATGGTTTTAGTTACCAACCAGATTATGAATATACCACATAACATTTGTTCATGGTCTCTATTTTTACAAATAGAGAAAGGGGACCACTCTCAAAAAAACTGAGGGAAAGAAAACTAAGAAGAGGAAATTCCTCAAACTAAACAAGTGTCAATATCAGTGGTACATGGAATAAAACACACGTAAAAATGTGTATATTTCCTGAAAATGTTAGCTAGTCAGTGCAAGGGATCATGTTTCTGCATTTTCTTAAACAGAACTTGGCGAATTCAGGGTGGTCCATATGTTTTAAATAATAACAATTTGCTCTCCAATCTGGCCTCATTTAGCTTCCTTTTTCACATCTCCACTGTCTGCCAGTGCTTAGTTTGCAATTCACTCCAAAACAAAACAAAAAGCAGTTAAGAGTAAACATACTTAGAAAAAAATAGAAAAGAAAACAGCAGCTTCTTCAAGGTTGGGCTCAACTAATAAATCATTTCTACAGAAAGGCAATCTTCTCTCTTCAACCTTAGTTCAGATCTGCATTACTGCTTACCTAGACTAGTACCTGTGTTTCCTTCCTCCTTTTATTGCACTCTGTTGTGAAGTTAATTTCCTCACAGCACAACTCAGAGGCTCTCAGTAGCCTATCTGCTGCTGTTCCTGTGATGTTTACCAAGCATCAAAGATGTTTACCAAGCATAGGACACAGGGAATCCGCTCTGGGGAAACAAGACGAGGGAAGAATGCATTTATCTTAAAAACTGAGAAACTCCTGAAAAGACTGAAGGTTATTGTAAACCTTGAGTGGAGGGGCCTGCAGAGGTGGAATAACAAGTAAGCAGAGTGTTCTTAGGTTCTGCTCTGCCTCTTTCAGATTTCCTTTGGATCACTGCCTGTTCATTACTCCTATGAGTCAGAAGGTAGCAACAACAGCCCACATAATGTTACCCTGAGCGCTCATTCCTCCCACCCTCCTCACCAAGCCTGCATCAAGGACGGTGGGTCACCTATGAGATAACTGTCTTCTCCTTTTAAAACTTTCGAGGAGAGCCCTCATTAGAGGAATGCCTAGTGGAGGGACAACAGATGGGCTGTTGACTAGTTCTGTTGTCTGGGACTCTCTGCCCTGGGGCTCATCCTCTAACCTTTTCTTAAAATCACAAGGAAGCCACACCTAGGGCCTGAGCTTTGGTGTCTCATCCTGGCACCTGATAACTCTCAGGGAACATTAGCTCACAACCTAAAGTACTTGAAATCAGAACCACTCTAGTTATCCAGCAGAAATACTGGAACAGATTAGAATTGAAAATAAACACAACTTATGATGTTGAGGATACTGTAATATGAAGCAGGAAGAAAAGAGACGAATGGAAGATTAAGTATAAAACACACACACACATCTGAAATAAAGTAGGTGGGATAAATAACAAGCTGAATATAGCCAAAGAAGACATTGCAGAATGAAAAGAGCAGACAGAGACAATCTCCTAGAAGGCAGGAAAAAGGGTTAGAGAGATAAACATAGAAACAAAAAGTTAAGTGGAAGGGAGGATAACAGTAGATATGCCAACATATCAAAAATGGGAATCCAAAAGGAGAGAAAAATAGAAGAAGGGGGAAATATTTAAGAAAATAATAAAAATAAATATTCCTGAATTAAAGAAAGATGAAAGAACTTAGATGGAAAGAATTGTGTACCAAATAAGAGAGATTAAGAACTCAGATACAGTACTGGGAAATTCAGTACATCAAAGAGAAGGAGAAAATTATAAGAGGTTCCTACAAAAGTACAAGAATCAATTGGATCAGGTTTCTTAACGGCAGCACTGGATCCAAATATTTGGGGATTTTCCAGATAGCATTCCATCATTGATTTCTAATTTAATTCCATGTGGTCTAAAATTATACTTTGTATGACTAAATCCTTTAAAATATATTTTTTATTGATTTCAGAGAGGAAGGGAGAGGGAAAGAGAGATAGAAACATCAATGATGAAAGAGAATTCTTGATTGGCTGCCTCCTGCACTCCCCCTAGTGGGGATCAAGCCCGAAACCCAGGCATGTAAAGAGACAGAAACATCAATGATGAGAGAATGCTCCCCGGCCCGCCTCAGGCTTCCCATCAGGGATGGAGCTGCAACAGTTGCATGACCGGGAATGGAAACTCGACCTCCTGGTTCACAGGTCAAACCTCAATGTAGGTCAGGCTAAATCCTCTTAAATTTATTGAGACTTGTCTTATGGCCCAAAATATGACTTTTCTTGAGCAGATGCTTCACCAAAGAAGATATATAGATGGCAAATAAGCACATGAGAAGATGCTCAACACAATTAGTCATTAGGGAAATGCTAATTAAACCGTAATGAAATACCTCCATACCCCAACCAAACTAAGTGTCGCCAAGGGTGTAGAGGAACTGGAACTCTCATTACTGCTTCCTGGAATGTGAAG
>NW_006290147.1:886175-886765 GCF_000327345.1 Myotis davidii | reverse complement strand
CCTTAAAAAATTAAACATATACTACCAATGATCTAGTCATTCCACTCCAACGTATCATTAGAGGAAAATGAAAAGACTTACGCATGAATGTTTATAGCATATTTACTGGTAATAAACCCAAAGAGAAGCAATCTAAATGCTTATTAACAGGGGAATGGATAAACAAATTGCAGTACATTCATATACTGGAATACTCAGAGGTCTTAATTCAGCCCTACAGGGCTCCTTTTCCAAATTTATAAATTTTAATAATTTCAATCTCTTGTAATATTTTGCAGAAATAGTGGGGAAATAGGAACAATACTTATTAAGAAAGAATCAATGAATTTTCACTACTTTTTTGTTGTTGTTAATCCTCACTCTAGGATATTTTTTCCATTGGTTTTTAGAAAGTGGAAGGGAGGGAGAAAGAGAGAGAGAAATGTCATCGATGTGAGAGAGACACATCAATTGTTTGCCCCCTGCATGCCCCCCAATCAGGGCAGGATCCAAACTGCAACCCAGGCATGTGCCCCTCACTGGGAATCCAACCCACAACGCTTCGGTGGGGGGTGGGGTGGGAGGGAATGACAATCAGGACACAGGCCAGG
>NW_006290147.1:881907-885531 GCF_000327345.1 Myotis davidii | reverse complement strand
ATCGATGTTTCTCTCTCATCGATGTTTCTAACTCTCTATCTCTCTCCCTTCCTCTCTGTAAGAAATCAATAAAATATATTTTTTAAAAAAGTCTTATATTTAAAACATTCATACTGAAATATTTATAGAAGAAATAATATGATGTCTGTGATTTGCTTCCAAATAACTTCAGGGGAAGGATTGTTAAAGTAAGTTGGGCTATAGATAAAACAAGATTAGACATAAATTTACAATTATTACACATGGATGATACACTGTTCATATTCTACTTTTTTATGTTTGAAAATTTCCACAAAGACTATCTTCAAAAGCATGCACACAGTAGTATTTATATAATAAAAACACTTACCAAAAGGACATGTGCCCCTCACTGGGAATCCAACCCACAACCCTTCGGTGGGGAGGGGGGGGGGCGGAGGGAGGTGGAGAATGACAATCAGAACACTGGTCAGGGCAATTTTCACTACTTTTAAAGATTTTGTTTTGCCTTAAAGTTTTGTTTCCTTAAAAAGTCTTATATTTAAAACATTCATACTGAAATTTTTATCGAAGAAATAATATGATGTCTGTGATTTGCTTCCAAATAAATAAATGAGTACTCATTCATTTATGTAAATAAAAATAACATTAAATATTAATTGCAAGTAAAGGCCAAACATAATTGCTAAATAGATGTTACAGACAAACTGTAGGGTGGGGGTCCAAAGAAGGGGACATTAACTGGGTCAGAAAAGAAAACTTAGTCTTTGCAGGAATGATGTAAGTAGAAAGGGCATGGGGAACATGAAAGGTGAGAATTTACAGATGGGAATGTTAATTACCCTGAGCAAAGGAACTATAAGAAAGCTGTATTTAGCCCTAACCGGTTTGGCTCAATGGATAGAACGTCGGCCTGTGGACTCAAGTGTCCCAGGTTCGATTCCGGTCAAGGGCATGTACCTTGGCTTCGGGCACATCCCCAGTGGGGGGTGTGCAGGAGGCAGCTGATCGATGTTTCTCGCTCATCGATGTTACTAACTCTCTATCCCTCTCCCTTCCTCTCTGTAAAAAAAAAATCAATAAAATATATTTTAAAAAAAGAATAAATATCAAGTGAATTAGCATGGTTGGTAAGAGGAGGAGGAGCACCCTCATCCTTTGGAAATGCTACAGGAAATAGGGAAACGGTGGGGAAAGAAAGGTCCCTGACCCCGATGTCCCAAGAATCAATAGCTGACTTTGCAGGAGAGCCCTGGACTCAGTGCCTTGTTCCCCTCTGGAGCTGGGGAAAAGCAGATGGCAGAGGGATGCCTGGAGAAGCAAGGTGGTGAGCACGTGCATTTGAATTGGGATTCTGCCATGTAATAGATATAACTTTAAAAAACATGCTTACAGCCTCCAAAGGTTGCTTTTACTCAACTGCTAAATGGAGAGATATGATTGCCCACCTCATCTGCTGGTTGTGAGAATCAAAAGAGAGGACAAGTAAGAGTTTGAACACAATGACAGACACACACTATGGCCTCAACCAAGGGAACTGTCTCCGTAATGATTGGATCCTGGCCTTGAATTAGATGAATCAGCCCCCTTGATCTTTTCCTGTCTTGAAGAATGAATCATCTACCCAATTTCTTTCCAAACAACAAGATAGCATATCTTAAATACGCAAAAGTATAGCTTTTTAAAATTTTGCCATAAACACTAATCAAAGAGATATTATTCTGCTGCTACTGTACCCTTATACTAGTACACTCAACTTGAGTACTGGACACTCCGCACGCTTTCTCACAAGACAAGGATGTTTATGCTTACTCTCTGTGCTACAGGCCCTGGGTCCCACTTGTAGGCCCTTCAAATACCTCAGATAGGGTTTTAGAAATAAGATGATAAATGGACCTGTGCCTTTTATTAATAATATCTCGAGAGAATTTTCTTCTGTAGAGAATTTTCACAAAGCACTTTCATATATGTTATGTTGTTTAACCCTCACAATAACTGTGAGACAGGGCTGGAATTATTATCATTTCCAGTTTGTTTTTTCTTACATTTTTATCGTCATTTTCCCCGCTGTCCCCAGAACCCAAGCTCAGAGGTTAATTTCTTGGCCCAAAGTCATATCACCAGCACACTAATATTTGAAAGAATGAATGAGTTAATTAATGAGCTAGTAAGCATGGAATCCACGACACTCATCCATGCTATCACTATTTTCTTTCTTTCCTTTCTCCTTTTATCTCCCCCTACCTGCCCCCTATTCTTTCTTTCTCTTTGCCTCTTTCTGGTAAATTCTCACAATCCACACCAGTTTTTATGTCCTTCCTCTGGGACTCGGGAATGCAACTGTAATGCGATTACTAAACTACAAGCCACAGAGAAAACAAAACATAGTAGCCATTGTTTTTGCTTATTTCAACAGTGTTTTTTCTAAGTACAGTTGAAAGCAACCCAGCCTTCGTTAATCATGCAACAACATGTTACCTCAATGGAGCCGTTAACAGACCGTAAATGTTGAAGTAAATATTTTCAGGCTTACGCTGGCATTTCTTCTGCCTTTTAAATAAACTACCATATAATCATCTAACTATAAAACAGCCCTAAAACTGTATAAACGAGACATAACTTGAAAACGAAAACTTGGAAACCTCTAAGCATATCCCTTTAGTTTAAATGTGATGGCCCTGACTCTCCTTTTCACAGCTAGAAAACAAAAAAAACTGGTAAAGGAGAGAAAATTTCGTTGAGGATTCCAACTTCAAGCAGGATTTATGTTGTTTTATTCTGAAGGGAAGAAAACAGGATTTATAAGCGGCTTTGAGTGTAATATAATTACTGTGAGGTAAATTCCTTACTTATTACAAATTTGATGTCAAATGTACCAAATTTCTAAAAACAGAACTATTTGGACTGTTCTCTCTTGTTTTACCTTCTAAATGCCTTCCACCAGCCTGTGCTAGGAACTTGACAGCAGTATGGTAGTGTAATATTATAGTGTAATATTAGCAAAGGCATGCCATTCAGCATGGTTTTCATCCCAAGAAAATTGGGGGAGGGGGAATAAAAATCTTAACCATATCACAACACAAATCAACTTAATCAACAGCCTTCAAATATCAAATCAAATATTGTTTGACATTTTGACACATTTTGGCTTTCTGAATAAATCCTACCATAAATCCCTCATAAACTCTTCTGGCTTTGATATTGTTTAAATATTATGTTTCTAAGGATCTATAGATTCATAACAGGAACTAGGGACTGTCAAAAGTAACTAAAACATGTGGTTTTCTTTTAAAGAATCATCTGTTTTTATTTTTATTTTTTATATACTTTGTAAAAAATTGATTTCAGAGAAGAATGGGAGAAGGAGGGAGGGAGGAAAGGAGAGAGAGAGAGAGAGAGAAACATCAATGATGACTGAAAATCATTGAATCATTGATCGGCTGCCTCCTGCACACCCCACACTGGGGATTGAGCCCACAACCCAGGCATGTGAACTGACCAGGAATCGGACCGTGACCTCCTGGTTCATAGGTCGAAGCTCAACCACTGAGCCATGCCAGCTGGGCTAAAACATGTTTTTCACTAACCTCCATAATGATGATCTCATTTTGAAGGAATTTAGAAAGCTATATGCCCTACCTGAAG
>NW_006290147.1:880324-881889 GCF_000327345.1 Myotis davidii | reverse complement strand
ACATTAGAATCACCTGGGAATCTTTTTAAAATCCTGATTTCTGGGCCTCATCATTAGTAACAAAGAAACAGAATTTCCGGAGGATGAGGCCCAGAAATCAGGGTTTTAAAAAGATTCCCAGGTGATTCTAATGTGCAGCCAAGGCTGAGAACCACTGATCCAGAAGGAAAACTTCAATGGAGCAGAAATGTTGCCCTTCCCACCCACCCAGTATCCCAGCACCAAGAACGGACCTGCACAGAGTGGGTACCTAGTGAATATCTGCTAAATAACCAGTACGAGTGCAATGCGCTTGGCAGAGAATTGCCTTAGTTACATAATCATGGATATTTCTATGTTGTCCAAACTGCCAAAGTTATTGTAGCCCAGATCAACACTGGTACTAATTTCACAGCTAGTTTATGGACATATTTAATCCATGGTATTAAATATTAAAAGACATCTGTAAAAGATTTCTTAGTTATTTGTTTTGCACAGTGAAAACAAAAAGATAGTGCCTAACCCTAACTTCAATAATAATCTTGCCTTCAAGGACACATTCTCATGTTCAAGGTTTTGGCTTTTGCCATTGCTATTGCAATCTCATCATGACTCAGAAACCTACTGAGTTTCGCCATGTCACTTGCCAGTAACTACAGAACCGTGCCCCTGACCTTACTGAGGGTTGTGTGAACAGTTTTTGAAAATGATTCATGATTGCTCACAAAAGTTGTATTTGGTTTTCCTGGAAAAGCGGCTTTGCTGTGCACTTGAGAGACATCTCTGGACAGAGAATTTTCTTTTCTTTTTAGTGAATGATCTTTCTAAATTACACTAAAAAGAGTGGCCTGCTTTACATCCACGGGTTTACTTTAGTGATCATGCTTAATGAGGGTTTCCCTTTAAAAAGAAATCATCTCTTAAGGGACTTCTACCTGCACTAGGTCTCCCAGTAGAAACTCTCACCTCTCAAGCCCTTTCTTCACCTGATTGGTGATTTCACTTCTGATCTGCCTTTTTCTTTCTCTATAGCTTCTTCTCCCAGCACATGACATCAGGGATGGAGCTGCAACAGTTGCATGACCGGGAATGGAAACTCGACCTCCTGGTTCACAGGTCAAACCTCAATGTAGGTCAGGCTAAATCCTCTTAAATTTATTGAGACTTGTCTTATGGCCCAAAATATGACTATTCTTGAGCAGATACTTCACCAAAGAAGATATATAGATGGCAAATAAGCACATGAGAAGATGCTCAACACAATTAGTCATTAGGGAAATGCTAATTAAACCGTAATGAAATACCTCCATACCCCAACCAAACTAAGTGTCGCCAAGGGTGTAGAGGAACTGGAACTCGCATTACTGCTTCCTGGAATGTGAAGTGGTTCAACAGCTTATAAAAAATAGTGGTTCAACAACCTTAAAAAATTAAACATATACTACCAATGATCTAGTCATTCCACTCCAACGTATCATTAGAGGAAAATGAAAAGACTTACGCATGAATGTTTATAGCATATTTACTGGTAATAAACCCAAAGAGAAGCAATCTAAATGCTTATTAACAGGGGAATGGATAAATAA
>NW_006290147.1:870431-876617 GCF_000327345.1 Myotis davidii | reverse complement strand
GGTCCTCATCCTTGGGAAATTCTGTTTCTCTGTGATGGGGTGGAGCCACAACATTAGCAACAAAGAAACAGAATTTCTGGAGGAGGAGGCCCAGAAATCAGGATTTTAAAAAGATTCCCAGGTGATTCTAATGTGCAGCCAAGGCTGAGAACCACTGATCCAGAAGGAAAACTTCAATGGAGCAGAAATGTTGCCCTTCCCACCCACCCAGTATCCCAGCACCAAGAACGGACCTGCACAGAGTGGGTACCTAGTGAATATCTGCTAAATAACCAGTACGAGTGCAATGCGCTTGGCAGAGAATTGCCTTAGTTACATAATCATGGATATTTCTATGTTGTCCAAACTGCCAAAGTTATTGTAGCCCAGATCAACACTGGTACTAATTTCACAGCTAGTTTATGGACATATTTAATCCATGGTATTAAATATTAAAAGACATCTGTAAAAGATTTCTTAGTTATTTGTTTTGCACAGTGAAAACAAAAAGATAGTGCCTAACCCTAACTTCAATAATAATCTTGCCTTCAAGGACACATTCTCATGTTCAAGGTTTTGGCTTTTGCCATTGCTATTGCAATCTCATCATGACTCAGAAACCTACTGAGTTTCGCCATGTCACTTGCCAGTAACTACAGAACCGTGCCCCTGACCTTACTGAGGGTTGTGTGAACAGTTTTTGAAAATGATTCATGATTGCTCACAAAAGTTGTATTTGGTTTTCCTGGAAAAGCGGCTTTGCTGTGCACTTGAGAGACATCTCTGGACAGAGAATTTTCTTTTCTTTTTAGTGAATGATCTTTCTAAATTACACTAAAAAGAGTGGCCTGCTTTACATCCACGGGTTTACTTTAGTGATCATGCTTAATGAGGGTTTCCCTTTAAAAAGAAATCATCTCTTAAGGGACTTCTACCTGCACTAGGTCTCCCAGTAGAAACTCTCACCTCTCAAGCCCTTTCTTCACCTGATTGGTGATTTCACTTCTGATCTGCCTTTTTCTTTCTCTATAGCTTCTTCTCCCAGCACATGACATAGGTATTATTCTAAAAAGTCCAAAAATTATAAGCAAGGGAATCAAAGCGTATAGAGAGAAGAGTTTCTTTTGTATAGTCCTCTTTACCCACTATCTTATTTTGAAAGTTTCTACTGGATGAAATTGCACCCTCGCTCACGGCGCAAGGAGTGTCCTGAATTTGTAGTCAAAAGTCCTGAGTTTAAGTGCAGGTTCTATCATTCAACTCTTCTCCAACTCTTCTCATCTCTAAAATGAAATTGTATTAAAATGCTACAAGATTACACGACCCAGTTGTGAAAACAGAGCATATTAAATGGAGCATATATATTAAAGTTGGCTATAAAATATATATGTAAAATACTAAGGCAACCTACATATTAAGACCTGCAGGCAGAAGATCAGATGAGGGTACTGTCAGGGAAGACTTTGTGAGGAGGAGGGGGGGTGAATCGGGGCAGCCAAGCCATTACCCTGAGAGGGATGCTGACCTCACCACCTGCCCCCAAGCCAGCAGCTTCTCTACCCAGAAAAGAAAGTAATTTTCTGCACGAGCCTTCTTTTGGTATTGGTTCTTTAAAAAAAAAATACAGTTGACTGAGGGCAATTTTTAAAGGGGGGAGGGAAAAAACTATCTGCTAAACTTCAACTCTTGAAGAACTGGGTTTGTGATGAAATACTCATTGATCAATGTCCACTGCCAAGTGCTGGCAGGTTGGAGCAATAATGATAAGTGCCAATCCCAGCTCGGGCGTGGACTAGCAACAGGACTTTCGGGCAAGACTAGTAACCTCTCAGCCTCAGTTTGCTCCCCCGCAAAATTACCCCCCTACACAGGTGTGTTATAAGAATAAAAGGAAATTAGTCCGACGGTTGTGGGTTATTGTTAAGCTGATTAACATTGTTAAGCTGATGAAGAATAAAAGGAGATCAAATATTTGAAAGCTACACTGTCCTACACAAATATGAGTCCAGTTCTTAGAAGGAGTGAGGTTTAGAGAGAAAATTATGAAAGGGCGCATTGAATTTGTAAAACACATGAAAGCTATCTACTATAAGTTTATACGTAAGAAATTAAAACTGTTAAGAAAATTAAATCAAACTGTTGATATGAAGCACTAGATGTAGTGTAGGTTTCTGGGTAATAATCGTTCCCTCATCCCTTAATTCCCCCCTTTTCTCATAGTCAAAACACTCATAGGCCAGGAAGGCTTAATCAAAACATAGGTATTTCTGTTTATATGGTTTTGTTTTGTTCTTGCAATGTGAGGGAAGTGGAATGAACTTGGACTGTGAAGGCAAACAGACTTGAAACAAATCCTACTTCTGCTGTTTACTTGCTGTTTATAAGTATGGCCTTTGGGTGTGCTTCCTAATCTGTGAGCCTCCGCCTCCTCCTCTGTAAAATGGGTTAATACCTCACAGTAGTCTTTCCCAACCTTGTTCATAACATTGCATTCCTTGAAAATGAGAATATTTTTACCTCACAGGATGTTGCTGCCCACAGTGAGATGTAACCAGAACAGGGGCTCTGATCACCCAAATCCGGTCCTGCTCTGCCATCGCAAGGGCTGCGGGAGTGGGCGTTTTGGCACTCCATTGCTCCTCGGGGCACATTAGTATCTGGACATACTCTTTGGGATGCTCTGCATTATTTGCTTTGTGGAAACGAATAAATGTGAACCTTCCTGATCCTAATAGATGTTAAGTGATTTCTTAGTTTCCCTCCTTCCCTAGATCAAGGACAGAGCAACCCACTTAGCCGGTACCCATCACCCTGGCTGAACACTCCTCTGAAGGCGGACGGTTGGACTGTGTCAGAGCAGAGATGCCCACACCAAGTGATGCTTCATAGCAACTCCTCTTTGGTGACTGGCTTTGTTTTTGCAATGTGAGGGAAGTGGCCCACCCTGCCCTGCACCCACCTTGAAGCATGATTCTAAACACCCCTGCCTGAGGCCATGCAGGCAGCTGCTGACTAGCAAGTTGTTCTCTTCTTTGTCCAGGTTGCTACCTGGGGAGGAAGAAGATGGAGGAAGGTTTGCCTGAATGACACTTGCAAAAAACCAGGCAATAGTCACCAAAGCTCAAACCTTAAAATGCCAGAGAGGCAGCTATTGGTGGCCAGCAGAGAGCGTGTAACCCTGACTTTCACAGGAGCTGGGCTTTTGACTAACAGGTGAGTGTCTTTTCCAGGAAAGTCTAAAAGTTCTTACCATGGCAGCAGCAGAAGCATCCGTGCTGGGAGATGTTTTCTGAGCTTACTGCTCCTCCTGAAAGTCCTCCCTTGCCTTGACTGAAGCAAGGGTAGCACCATTTAATGAGTCCCCAATATGTACCGGATGCTCTACATGTTATTTTCCGTCTTTGCAACCACTCAGCGTAGTGTCACTCCCCTCCCACTCCCATTTTACAGATGATAAAACTGAAGCACAGTAGCTTGCCCAGGGTTACAGAGCTAGAAGGAGGCAAAGCTGGGATTCCAACCCAGATCTAACACTCAAGCCGCGTTTTTTTCCAGGACCCATATTTCCTGTCCAATAGTAATAGAGCTTCTATGAGATCTAATGGGTTTTCATTCATTAAAACTGAATTTTCAAGAAATGTAGACAGGGGGACTAGAAATCTGCTAATTAATATTAACATTGGTACAAGTATGTAACTAGTCTCACATGGAGAGAAAATAAGACACTACAGAGAACAGACCATGGCTGGACCAGCAAGTAGCCATGAAGAAAAAAGAAACAGGATAAAGAAGGGGCCCTCTGGTTCGTTCCCGGGTTTCGGCACCAAAAAAAACAACAACAAAAAAACAAAACAAAACAAAACAAAAAACCTCTTGCAAACATTAAAGGGAAGGCACCCATGTAGTATTTAGAATTAATATTGATGCATATACTAGTAGACCAAGGTATCTCAATGTTGGCTCTGTTGACATGTTAAGATGCATGATGTTTTTGTGTGGGGTTGTCCTGGCCATTGAGGACAAGTTGTTTCTAGATGAGCTGATTTCCCCCCTCAAAGGTACCTATTACATTTTAGTCTAAGTACTAAAATAAGGGGTAGGGGGTATTGTGTGTGGAAAATACAATACCTTCAGGAAGTACAATTATGTTATTCCTTTTCTTCTTTTTGGGGGGCACTAAGCAACTGTTCTATTGAAGCAAAATTGCTCAATATCCAGTATGATTATCTTTTTGCAAAGATGTAGTTATGGCTAGCACTTTTTCACATTTCATCATCCACAAATTATGGGTTGCTCTGTGCCAAAGATGAATTATTTGGTGTTCTCTAACCTACAATGAAATTTAAATATTTTTGTGAACCAAGGTAAGTGAAATAGGAGGAGAAGGGCAATGAGTAAGATTAGGAATCTTTTTTTAAAAATATATTTTATTGATTTTTTTTACAGAGAGGAAGGGAGAAGGATAGAGAGTCAGAAACATCGATGAGAGAGAAGCATCGATCAGCTGCCTCCTGCACACACCCCACTGGGGATGTGCCTGCAACTAAGGTACATGCCCTTGACCAGAATCGAACCTGGGACCCTTCAGTCCCCAGGCCGACGCTCTATCCAGTGAGCCAAACCGGTCAGGGCAGATTAGGAATCTTTAAATGAATAATTACTGCCTTAAAAAAACACCTTACTCACCTTTTGAGAATGGGCCTACTTTGACCATAATAATTATCTAGGCCAGCCATTGTGAAATAGTTTGTGTGACAAACATGTTTTTTTTTGTTTTCTGTTGTTGTTTATAAATACAATGTCCCATAATTTAAAACAACAATAGCTTAAAATTCAGAATAAAGGCAACTGAATAACATAAACAGTCTCCAATTTCAGGATGAAATTTTTAAAAACTAAAAAAAAAATCCATATAAGCTAAAAGTTGGCTTTAAAAACCAAATTAAAAGAGGCTGCGTTTGTTTGTATTTTTAAAAATATATTTTTATTGATTTCAGAGAGGAAGGGAGGGGGAGAGAGAGAGAAACATCAATGATGAGAGAGAATCATTGATTGGCTGCCTCCTGCTCCCCCCCCACCCCCCCCACTCTTGCTGGGGATCAAGCCTGCAACCCAGGCATGTGTCCTTGACAGGAATCAAGCCAGGACCCTTGTGTCCGCAGAGCAGACCGACATTCTATCCACAGAGCCAAACCAGGTAGGGCCGTTTGTTTTTACTTAAAATGACCATGGTGCATCTCAGAAGCATATGGAATACTATACAATACAAAAAGATTTGCACTTTGGGGGGCTAATTTAGTAGTACTGACATCAGAGAATATTTAGGTTGGAAGGGACTAAACATTTCTTTATAGACTCTCATTTGAAGAATGAAGAGGGTGGGGTTCCTGAGGATAAACACAACTTGGCTTAAATTGACCCAGCAGGTTACCCTCTGAGCTAAGGTGAAGACCCCAATGTCTTTTGGCTACTGCTCTTCTATCATACAGTCCCGGGGGCCTTGTTCAGTATAATCAAATCAAATTCCAAGAATAATGCAAGTGCAGGGAGAAATCCTTTCTACATCTTTTGCATTTTGTACCATGTACACTGAAGTTAAGCAGTAACTGCATTTGTTCCTACCAATTGATTCAAATAAAAAGAAAGTCATAAGCGCCTCCCTGGCATACCAGAGGTCTTTTGGGGAACAGGTGTGTCAGACAGAGAAGGGGGGCTCTGTGGAGAGTCCCGGAAAGAGGCCCTCAGCTTCAGGAGGCTGTGAGGTGTAGCAGAAATGGCAAAGGCTCTGAAATCACACTGGAGTTCAAATCCCTGTGCAGCCACTACCTGTTATTTATAATGACAGTAGTACGCCCTTCTCCAGGGTTTTGATTTTCCTTTCTGGTTTCAGTTACCAGTACCACACGCAGCCTAGAAATATTAAATGGAAAACTGCAGAAAAAAAGTCTTGTTTATTTATTTATTTATTTATTTATTAATAGAGGCCTGGTGCACGAATTTGTGCATGGGTAGGGTGCCCTCCACCTGGTTGGCAATCGCTCAGTTCCTGCAGGAGGGTGGCTGCTGGGCAGGGACCATGGGGAGGGCTCCAGGGCATGTCTGGCCCTGTTTCACCCAGTCCTGATCTGCCGGACCCCAGCAGCAAGCTAACCTACCAGTTGGAGTGTCTTCCCCTGGTGGTTAGTGCGCATCATAGTGACTGGCCTA
>NW_006290147.1:868257-869319 GCF_000327345.1 Myotis davidii | reverse complement strand
ATCCTTAGTTAAGTTTATTCCTAGGTAGCTCAATTTTTTTGGTGTGATGGTAAATGGGATTGTTTTTTTAGTCCTCTTTCTGAAAGTTCACTATTGGTGTATAGAAATGCCTTAGATTTCTTGGGGTTAATTTTGTATCCTGCTACATTGCCAAATTCATGTATTAAGTCTAGTAGTTTTTTGATGGAGACTTTAGGGTTTTGTATGTATATCATGTCGTCTGCAAATAAGGACAGTTTTACTTCCTCTTTTCCAATTTGGATGCCTTTTATTAAAAGTCTTGTTTTAAAATGTGTGCGTCATTCAGAGTAGCGTGATGAACCCTCCCACTGCCCCCTCCAGATGTGAATCATCCCTTGGTCTGGAGTGCTCACCCTGTATACCTGACCTGACCTAGTGATTTAGCAGCCATTTTGGTTATCAGTTCAACTACCTAGAGTACTTAGGTTTCAAGTAAACTTGATTTAACTTAATAATGGCCCCAAAGCACAAGAGTAAACATTACTGTAAGTATGTATGTATAGGAAAAAAACACCATATATAGGGTTCTGTACTATCTGTGCCTTCAGGCATCCTCAGAGTGGGGGTAGGGGCACGGGAGGGGTTGGGGGAGGGTCTTGGAATGTATCTTCCACGAATAAATGCGGATATGCAGAGACTACTGTACTGGATCTCAGTTGCCTCAGCTATATAAAACGCGGCAATGAGGACTGTTCTTTGGATTCCAGATCACAGAGCTTGGCAGGTGTCCCATCAAGAGCAAGGTATTGAGACCACCGGAGAGACCAGGGGTATGCTCAGGCCAGAGAGCAGTATGGTGTGGGGCGGGTGTGTCTCTCCTTCAGAGAGACCCCCACCCCCACCCCCCTCTGCTATTCTCATTTAATCTCTGCTTTGCCAGCTCCAAGCACTCCGCGAACCGCTGACTCAGGGGTAACGGAACGGCGTGACTACAGGAAAATGACCATTTTTTTTTCCTTGCCCGGAGTCCCGAAAACCGACGAGTCTGAAATGGCTTCTGCTGCAACAACAACACCACCAACAATACCACGACCACCACCC
>NW_006290147.1:864882-867963 GCF_000327345.1 Myotis davidii | reverse complement strand
AGCCGATTCTGCAATATACGAGCAGAATCCTTCTTCTTTCCTCCTGAAGGATCGCTGAAGCCCTAAGCATGTCAAACTCGCGGCATGCCAAACTTGCTTGCTTTTGGGGCTGTCTGCTGAAAACCGACTCCCCGGTCCTGGTTGCAATCTGCAGAATGAAATCCAGAAGTAAACCTAAAAATGCAAAACACTGTCCCATAAAGGGAAATGACTGTTGTTGAATGTGACTTCCATTGGGTTGATCTGTGGTGGGTTTCTTTACCTCTTGTAACAGAAGTTGGAAAGGCACTGTAGAGACCGTGGTTTAAATTGTGCATAACTGCCCACGCTGCGCCCAATTGGGGATTGTCCAGAGCCCAGGAGCTCACTCTGGGGGTGCTAGTTTGGAGTTTGGGGGCTCTTCTGTGAGAATCAACCGGAATCTGAGACTGAGTGACTCAAATGATTGTATTAACTCTCACTACATTCAGTATCACGTAGAGCATTAGCTAGATTAGAACTATGGCTCTTCCGCCGCCCCCCCCCCCCCCCCCACTTCACTGTTTCCTTTTTAAAACGAAACTGACGCTTTCCCAAGAGACCAGCTTCACCATATTGTGAGGAAATGAAGCAGGTGTAGGAGAAAGTGTGTGCTTTGCAAAGTGTAAAAGTCTACACCTGCGCTGCTGTAACTGGAATGCAAGCCACATATGTAATCTAAAAATTGCCATTAGCTACCTTTAAACACTAAAAAGAAACAGGTGAATTAATTTAAATTGTTTTATCTTGACATATTCAAAATACTACTATAGAAACATATTCAATATAAAGTTATTAATGAGATATTTGCATTTTTGGGGTACTAAGTTTTTGAATTGGGTGTGTGTATTATACCCACATCACACCTCCCAGGCCACTAAATTTTCATTGGAAATACTTTATCTGTGTTTCATAAAATTAACAGATGGAAAAGTGGATTTATATCCCAACCTCTTCCAGATTTACTTAAAAGTCTTCCAGCAACCAAATTAAATATCAATTTTGAAATTTATATTTTAGTGGGCTTAAATAAAACTAAAACTCAGTTTCTCAGTCAAATTAGCCATATTTCAAACATGGTAGCCACAGATGGTGGATGGCTATTGTGTTGAACAATGCAGATTTATGCAAATATGTGGTGAGATTGTGAGAATAACAAAAGGATCCTTTGGATGCCTCCTCACCTGTATTCAAAACAATGACCAACCCTGTCTCCCACCTCAGCCCCCACACTTACCTGCCTTCCATAGGAAGCAAACATTTATGCAAAGCACTTTAAAATTAAAGATACAAAGGCATAAATTATCTCTATCCCAGAGGAAGTCACTATCTAATGTGGAGATATTTTTAAAAGGATTCTTTTATAATGTAGAAATAGAGGCATGTTCAAATGTAATCAAAATACAGGGAGGAGTAACTGCAACCGGAAGAACAGGAATGTGTCAGGTGGAGAATTCTAAGCAGAAAGACACAACAGAAAGCCAGGACCACACAGGTCTGGAGAGATGGGTGGGGAGGGTACACGGAAGAGTAGGGCAGTAGGTGGGGATGTTTGAGTCAGCTGGGGGTAAATTAGAATGAGACTTGGTTTCTATCCAGGATTGAAACATCATCCCCTGAGCTTCAAGCACTGCCACACTCCACCCCCCCTCCCCCATACATACACATACCCTGCTGTGGGAATTACAGCCAGATCTTGGGTATAGATGTCCCCAAGCCCTGAGATGGGCACATCCAATATGAAGGGTATGAGAGAAGAGACTCCTATCATATATCCACTTAGCAGTTAATAAGTGCTTACTAAATGTTAACTTTGTAGTGTGAGGGAAGTGGGCACAATAAGTACACACGTTCTGGCCCCAGTACATGTATGATCTAGTTGCTGTCACCCTTTCCCTGACCTGTCATGTCATTGCTCTGTCAACACATTTATTTATTTATTTATTTTTATTGCTTAAAGTATTACAAAGAGTATTACATATGTCTCCTCCCCCCGCCCCCCCCCCTTGTCTGTCAACACATTTATTGAACAACTACTTTGTGGTGAGGTGCCTTGTATCTTCCCTTTCTTGCCAGGTAGGGCCAACCCCAGCTGTTTCTTCTATCTTCTACCCCTAGGGTAAACTCACACGAACATTATTGTAACCACTTACTGGATGACTCTTAGGCTAGGACCAGGTATTTATTTTGGGAGGTGATTCCTTCAAATGACCCATCTAGGGATATGGACAAAGTCCCCTTTGTTGCAATTAATGGTGTCTGTGTCATCCAAAGAATGTATGTCATCAAATAATTGGAGAATACACACATATTGTAATATACACACGTATCTAAAACTTGTAGACAAATTGATTCTTCTTAATAAGCAGATCATTTATTGACCATTAACTGTATGCACCTGTGCATGTGCACATTCTTACAACAGGCAAAAAAGACAGGTAATATAATTTTGTACAGGTATGAAAATAACTTGCCCAAGGTCTCACAGGCAGTCAACGGCGGACACTAGAATTGAACACGTGTTTCATCTGCCTCCCAAGTTAATATTTTTCTTGCCATACCCTGCTGTTCTCACCCTGCTTTTATAAGTGTGAAGCCCCTCTCACCTAAAAAACAATCCGGTGGGTCCTTCATTAATTCAAATAACCAACCTTCTTCCCCAAACCCGAGTAGATATCTTTGGGTAAGAGAAAACTAACTCCTACATTTCGCTTTTGCTTGCAGCCAGGCCGACCATACTCTTCGCCCCCCCGTGAGCGCCTTCCCTCTGACTCCGCCCTAACCACGCCTGCGCACGCCCCCCCCCTGCAGCCCGCTTTGGTCTCTTCCGGCGCTCGGCCACGCCCTCCTCTGACCCGACCCTATTCCTAGGCCCCGCCCCTTTCCCCGCCCCCCCAGCCCGTAGTTTATAAGATCCGGAGCGACGGATCACTCCCAGGAAGGGCGGGCGCGCGGATGGGAGGACTGGGCATGCTCCGCGGCGGCGCAGGTTTTGGTCACAAGTAGGAAGGAGCCAGTGCAGGGCACCGGCAAAGAGAAGCGGGAGCCGCCGCGGCCCCGCCG
>NW_006290147.1:859863-864590 GCF_000327345.1 Myotis davidii | reverse complement strand
ACGGCTGTCTGCGCCCTGCACGGCGCCCCAGGGTCCCCGGGCGCCTCTCTGCCCCGGCTCGCCGTCCCTGCCCTCTCCCACTGGGCGTCCAGGATTGCCTGGGGCGTGGGGCCCTGCTCTGAGCCTTCCGGCCGGGCGCCTCTCACCCATTCATTCATTCATTCATTCATTCACTCATTCACGTGAGTTTCCTCCTTCTCTAAGCAAATGTGGATTGGGCACTGCGAGGGCTCCACCGTGAAGAGGCGTGACATTTGGTGCCGCGGGGAGTTTACAGTCTCTGAGACTTCTCTGCTGGCCGCCTTTCGCGATCTCATCTCAAAATGCACTGTTGCTATTAAAGCGAAAGGAAAGTTGTCCTAGGAAGGAAGGCCCGTCGTTATTAGGGATCAGGTCTAAAGGATGTTCCTTTCTGCGCTGCACCGCCAACTCCTCATCAGTCCCCCCTTTGCGCACACACACGATAGGGATCAATTGAAACTGAACTTTTGCCCCTGAAGAGGAGGAGCCCTCGTGGCCTTGTTTAATTCTAACTGGGAACCCAGCGCCTCATAATTGGGATTGTTAGCACCTTTCCATGGCCTAAATCCAGCATCTTAAACTTTACACATCAGCGCTTCAGCATATGTTCTGCCTGGAGGTGAAATGTCTCTGGGTTCTCAATATGTTGAACCTTAGTTTAATTGGAATGATCTGGAAAGCATTGCCTCCGGTTAGAATTACTCTTTTCTGCCAAAGCATTTTGTGCTCTCCTCCCCATTTTAAAAAAACACAGGTATACAGTGTGCAGTTAAGATAAGTAAATGACTTCTTGAAGAACCCATTTATATTTGTGTTTTTCTCATGCGCCTTCTCTGGCGTGGTCAGGTGTAAATGATTTCTCTTCTAGACCTTGCTATCACTCTGGACCTAAATGTCAAGGTGCTGCTCCACCAATACAGACTCTCTCCCCGAAGAAGCTTTTCTGTTTCTAAGACTGAAACATAATTCTACTTCTTGCAGTACAGTTATTTACTCTTTGTAAAAATTTTTTAAATATTATTTTATTGATTTTTTACAGAGAGGAAGGGAGAGGGATAGAGAAGTAGAAACATCGATGAGAGAGAACATTGATCAGCTGCCTCCTGCACATCCCCCACTGGGGATGTGCCCTCAACCCAGGTACATGCCCTTGACCGGAATCGAACCTGGGACCCTTCAGTCCGCAGGCCGACGCTCTATCCACTGAGCCAAACCGGTTTCGGCCATTTAGATTATTTCTTACTACGGTTTCAGTTAAAGGAGTTGGAAAGCCAGGTTTATTGTGGAAGGCTTCCTTGATGAGATGAGGCTGTGAAAAAGAGCAGTAGAGTAATTACTCCAGTGTTAGCACTAACCCTTACACACAGTAGGAGGAATTCATAACCACATTTGCTGAATAGAAGTCTTCAGGCAGGGGCAGACAGCAGGCGAGTTTGTTTTCATACAGAAGCCTAGGGCAGTAATTGAGAAACTGGCTGGGCAGATAAGAGGAGAGAAGGGTGTGGTGGGTAGCATGGCCCCTGAGATGAAGAGTGGCCTTGGCCGACAGAAAATGGTGTTTGAGAGGCGATATGCTGGACAGTGTTAACGTGAAACCAAAATATTGCTCTTCATGGGAAGGTTTGGTGTTGTGCTTACCAGATCATGGACTTGGGTTGAAAAAGTAGAAAAAAGTCCCTTGACACTGTGGCAGGAGAGCTGCCACGTTAGAAATGCTCATCCCTGGTTACTAGGACACTGCTCGTCTCTGGTGTTTAATCAGAAAGAACCCTGGCTCTGGAGTTTCACTGGTGTTGGATTCCAAGGCCTGCCCAACTGCCTGTGTGATTCCCAGCTGCAGCTTCCTCCTTTGGCAAGTGAGGGAGTTGGACATTCTTTCCCTTCCAGCTTTTACAGTTTAAGTACAGTTGGAATAAATTTTTAAATAATGTACATCTTTCAAACTAGTATGTTAGTCTTTGAAACTCACCTGGAGATAATCTTTAGATTGCTGAGTAAATAGAGAAGGCTGTCACCAATGGCCATGGTAAAAATGGATTGTATAATAAAGGTGTGTGTATGCTGGCTTATTGGCTAAAAAAGTGGGAACCTTATAGATAGGTAGAGTCCAAGATCAGCTTACAGATGCATTTTTTTACCTTTAGTGTGACAGGTGCTAACCCTTGCCACCGTTTATTATGCTGTTTCTGTTGGAAATAGTTCTACCTCCTAGGTGCCAGGAACTCAGGTTCATTTTGCCCCAGGACGGGGTGGGGGTGGAGAGGAGAAGATGGATATCCCTGGGTGCTCTATTGCTGCTAAACATAGTATGTATGCAAAAAAGTATGCACTTCTCTCTTCACAGCTCACACACAACTTTTCAGGTATAGATTTTGTTTATAACTTGGAGTCTGCATATTAAAAGACAAACCTAGGAAATCTATGGTGCAAATGTGGCAGTAAATACAACTTTTGAATTTTCCCTGATAATGCCTCTAGTGTTAGCTACCTGCCAGCCCTTTGCTGCTAATTTAGTGGCAAAGGCATTATCAGAATTGAAATCTGTCTGACTCGAGGCCCATTTCTTAAACACATTATACTGGGTTTGGATTATTTACAGTGTATGAGATTTCATCAAATCTCCATTTACAGAGTTCAAACTCTACAGGTTGTGGAGGTACCAGAACACAACATTTAAAAGCAAACATTTTTCTTAAATGTTTTAATCCAATGTTGTGTGGCTCTCAAAGGCAAGAATGTAAATTGTCCTCCAATTAGAAAAGTCCGTGAACTTTGAGAGGAAAATATGTCTTTAATATTTATGAGTGTGTTCTTAACATGTATAAAACTAATAAGACTGAGGTGGTGGGATTTAAGGGTTAATGTAACATCTGTTGATTTTGAGCTACAAATTTGCCAGTGTAGGTGTGCTTTTGTAAGAGTGCTTAAGTGACTATTTAGAAAATGCATGGCTTGTCAGTCAATAAGATTATGATCCTATAACAAAAGTAACATAATCCTCAGCTAAAAATCTGGAATAGACAAAAACATAGTCATTTTAGCCTAATGGAAAGTTTTGTGTAGCAATTACTTAATCTCTCTTAACCTCATTTTTGCCATCTGCAAAATGGGGACTATAGTACCTTCCTGGTAGGGTTATTAAGATTTAATACGCCTGTACAGCTGGCTCCTCTAGAAAAATGTTTCTGTACTTCTGAACCAGTTACTATATCCCCATCATATCACTGTCGAATACCTCTGTGAAGAGGAATGCCTAGAGTATCACTTCTAATACTACTTAAGTAATGTCTAGAAGTGGTATTAGCCAATGTCCTTACTAGTATTCTATGTGTAGCTTCATTTTGAGGTGTAAATTTAGGTAAAGTTTATTGAGATCCCATATCTTGAGAAAAGATATCAGAATATTAATTGAGGCTTTAAACATCAGAATTTGTGTTTCTGAACATTTTTAGATACTCAAGTCATCTGAATGTATTGTTAAACCTAAACTATATCCAGTGGGGCCTTGACTTACGAGTTTAATTTGTTCCGTGACGGAGCTCATAACTCAAATTACTCGTATGTCAAATCACTGTGACGTTCGCTGTGCCAACTAGCGGTGGGGTATTTGAAGCTGGCTCATAGCCCAAATTTTTTTGAGCTTGCAACTCAAAGCAAAAAATCGGCTGAGAGTTGGCGCGTATCTCAAAAAAACTCTTTAGTCGGGACACTCGTAAGTCAAGGCCCCACTGTATGGGGCATTACTGATGTTGCTGGTATTATTGGATGGACCATATCCTAATGAGCTTGCTAATTAATATTCTCTGTTCATGATTTAGCCAAGTTGTGTGTGTGTGTTTGTTTTTGGTGAGAGAGAATGTAGGGGAAGGAGGAGGGCAGAGAGAGAAGGAAACATTGATGTGAGAGACACACATCGATTGGTTGCCTCCTGTTCACACCCCAACAAGGCTGGGGATTGAGCCTGCAGCTGAGGTAGGTGCCCTTGACTGGGAATTGAACCCATGATCCTTCAGTCTGTGGGCTGAGGCTCTAACCACTGAGAAAAACTGGCCAGGGCTAACCAAGTTCGTTTTTTAATATTGTAACAGCTTTATTTAGATATAATTGATATATAGTAAACTTCATATATATAAAATGCACAATTTGATAAATTTTGATACATGTATATACCTGTGCAACCATCACCACAAAATGTCCTGGTGCCTCTTTGCAATTTCCCCCTTCCCTATCCTTCCCTAAGGGATCTTCTTTATATTACTGTAGCTTAGTTTGAATTTCACAGAGTTTTATATCTAGGAATTCATGCAGACCAAAAATCTTGTACTTTTTTGGCCTCACTTTTAAACTCTTCATATGTGTTTTGAGATTCATTCATGTTTTGTATGTGTCAGTAGTTCATTTGTTTTAACTGCTGAGTAGTATTCCATTGCATGGATATACTACAATTTGTTTATTCACTATTTGGATTATTTCCAAATTTTAGCTATTACGATAATTCAAAACACTCATGAACATAAACAGAAGTTTTTGTATGGACTTATGCTTAAGTCTTTATTATTATGTAGGAATGATGTGTTTTAGCTTTTCAAAGAAACAACCAAACATTTTCAAAGTGGTTGTACCATATTTTACATTTCCACCAGCAGTGTATACTAGTTCTAGTTTGTCCACATCATTGCCAACACTTGGTATACTCAGTCTCATTA
>NW_006290147.1:856621-859795 GCF_000327345.1 Myotis davidii | reverse complement strand
ACAGACCAGTGATGTTGAGTATCTTTTATGTGCTTATTAGCCATCTCTATATTTTTGGTCAAGAGTGTTAAAATCACTTGTCTATTTGAGATGCTTTCTTATTACTGAGTTTTGAGATTTCTTTATGTGTTGTGGATGTAAGTCATCTGCAAAATGTTCCTACCTATGTTCTCATAGTCTATTTTCGTTCTCTTAACTGTGTCTTTTGAAGAACAGAAATTGTTCATATTGATGAAGTTCAGTTTGTTCCTTTATAGATTATGCTTTTGGTGTGGAATCTTGCCTTAATCCCAGGTTACAAAGATTTTCTACTATTTTTCCCCCCAAAAGTTTTATAATCTTAGGTTTTTACAATTAGGTCTGTGATCCATTTTGAGTTAATTTTTGTATATGATGCAAGGTATGGATTTTTGGTTTCGGTTGTTTTTTGCATATTGTCCCAGCACCATTTGTTGAAAAGACTGCCTTTTCTCCACTGTGGAAGGCATGCACAACCTTTGTACCATTAGCTAATATCAATTGTCAATGTAGTTTTATTTCTGGATTTTTTTGTACTCTTTTATTGGTCTGTTTATCCTTATGGCATTACCACACTTCTTATTGCTATCCTATATAATAAAAGGCTAATATGCAAATAGACCGAATGGTGGAACAACTGGAACAACTGGACAACTGAATAACCAGTCACTATGATGTGTGCTGACCACAAGGGGGCATGTGCATAACATGGCAGGCTTTGGCCACAGTGGGATGGTAGAGCAGGTGAGTGGGGGCGCCAGACCAAGGCAGGGCACCGGTCGCTGTCATTGGGGTGAGCCCCTGGTACTGAAAATTCTTGGCTCCCACATTACGTGGTCCCGCCCGGCGCTCACACCTCCTGCTGGCGTTGGCCCTACTTGCACCTGCTGCTGGTGCCAGCCCCGCTTGCACCCACTGCCAGCGCTGGCCCCACTTGCACCTGCTGGCAGTGCTCAGCGCCTGTCCCAATCACTTGGCGCCATCAGCAGGTACGAGTGGCAGCTGCCGGCCCTGATAGCCACTGAGGGCTTCTCCACCTCACCCTGCTCCTGAGGGGCAATCAGGGCAGCAGCTGCCTCTTGCACCTGCTGATGGTGCTGGCCCTGCTTGCACCCGCTATTGGCACCAGCCCCAATTGCTCTGTGCCATCAGGAGGTGCAAGCGGGGCCAGCGCTGCTGGCAGACAGGACTGGGGGCTGCCGCAGGAGGAGCCAAGCGGGGTTGTGGATAATGGGCTGAGACCCACCCCTGTGCCTGCTGCAGCCTTGTGGCCCATAGTTCCTTTCAAGGTGCACAAATTCGTGCACTGGGCTGCTAGTAATTTTATAAGTCATGCGATAAGATAGTGTTAACTCTACAGCTTTGATTTTTCTTCTGGGTCCTTTGAACCTCTACATAAATTTTAGAACCAGCTTGGCAATTTCTACCCAAAACAAACAAAACAAACCCTGTTGGGATTTGGACTGGGATTGCATTGAATCTATAGGTCAATTTGGGGAAAATTGACATCTTCACAATAATGAGTCTTCTGATCCAGGAACAAATACATCTCTTAATTATTTATGGTTTCTTTAATTTCCAGTGTTTTGTAGTTTTCAGTGTACAAGTCTACATCTTTGTCAGATTTATCACTGAGTGTTTTGTATTCTTTTATTCTATTATAAATAATATTATTACCTTTAAAGTTTTAATTTCTGGTTCATTGCTAATACAGAGTGGGACAGAAGTAGGCTTACAGTTGTGGTAAGTGAAAGAGTTTATTCTTGTACTAGAGGTCCGGTGCATGAACTTTGTGCACAGATGTGGTCCCTAGACCTGGCAGGCGATTGAAGCGTGAGCATCTGGCATGGAAGGGCAGGTCCCAGCTGACCTCTGGGCCCTGGGCAGCACCTGGGCCCCCAAGTGCCCTCGTGCCCACCTCCACCTGAGTCACGGTGCCCGAGTCCCAATGTGGAGATGCGATGAGCATGGCCAGATGCCATGTGTCGGGGCCCAGTGGGGCCTCTGGGCGGCCAGCAGTGCTGCATGGAAGCCGGTGGGCAGTGCACTCTCCTGGCCAGCTTCGCAGACTGGCTCCTGTGCAGACCCATGGGGAGCCCAACCTTCCCCTGCAGTCCTGGTGGCTGTTGTCCAGTTCACCCAGAAGAGGTCATGCAGGTGCAGGGCGGGCTCCTCATGGGCCTGCCTGGCATCCCTGGGGGGGGTAGCAGGGGGAGTAAGAGCGAGCTCAGTGGGTACTCCGCATTCTCACCACACCTCCATCCCCGTCACCCCTGCCCCCAGGTAGCCAGGGAGAGGTCACAGCCCCCCTGCCCAGGCGCTGCAGGAGGTTGGTTGCCACCACCCATCCCCAGTTCCCCAGCCCAGCCCAGGGCCCAGCCCCAATCGGGCAGTCAGGGCCTGCTGGCAGCTGGTAGCCGTCTGCAGGGTGATAGGTTGGGGCCAGGCCCACCGCTCGGCTCCCTCAGCGCCTGTCGCCATCTGCGGGGCAATGGGCAGGGCGATTGGGCCCCTGCTCTCACCTGCCTTGGCCTGGCACCACCTGCTCACCTGCTCCACCATCCAGCTGTGGTCCTGCTCTCGTCAGGGCCCATCGGGGCCAGCAGTGCCTCCACTGCCTCCTGCTGCCAATGCTGCATCGCTGACGCCTGCCATGTTCTGTGCCACCCCCTGGTGGCCAGCACAAGTCATAGTGAGTGGTCGAACTCCCAGTTGAACTCCAGGTCGAGGGGACAATTTGCATATTAGGCTTTTATTATATAGGATTATTATTTATTAATGTATTTCCATATGAACAACTGTAAACATACTTTTTGCATACCATGAATAAATAAAATTTTGTATATTTATTTTGTATCCTCCAACTTTACTAAACTCACTTTTGAACGTGGAATATAGTTCTAATCAGTTTTAATGTATTTGTTAACTCTCATCTTTGTCATTAAAGGTCAGGTCAGTGGGGTTTTTTTCTCTTCATTTTGAATGTGTTTTCCTGCTTCTTTGCATGTCTGGTAATCTTTGATTAAATGCTAGACACTATGAATTTTACCTTGTTGGGTACTTGATGTTTGTATACTCCTAAAAGTATTTGTAAGTACTCTTTGTTCCTGGAATATAGTTATTTGGAGATAGTTTCTTCCTTTCGGGTGTTGCTTT
>NW_006290147.1:810748-856583 GCF_000327345.1 Myotis davidii | reverse complement strand
ATCTTCATCTTTTTTTTTTTAATCCTTACCTGAGGATACTTTTTCATTGATTTTTAGAGAGAGTGGAAGAGAGAGGGAAAGACAGAGAGAAATACCAATGTGAGAGAAACAACATTGGTTGGTTGCTTCCTGTATGAGCCCCAGAAGGAGCCTACAATCCAGGTACGAGCCCTTGACTGCAAAGGAATCTGGGACCCTTCCATCTGCAGGCTGACACTCTATCCAGTTAGCCAAACCGGCTAAGGCAGTGGTTCTCAACCTTCCTAATGCCGTGACCCTTTAATACAGTTCCTCATGTTGTGGTGACCCCCAATTTCATTGTTACAAATTGAACATAAAATGTGTTTTCCGATGGTCTTAGGTGACCCCTGTAAAGGGTCATTCGACCCCTAAAGGGGTCGCGACCCACAGGTTGTGAACTGTTGGGCTAAGGGTTGCTTTTACAATTTATTAGGCAGATCTGGAGAAGTCTCAGTTAGGGCTAATCCCCTTCTACTGAGACAAGACTCTCATGAATACTTTCCCCAGTGATCCTAAATTAGGAGTTATTCCATTATGACTTGTGGGGACTTCCTGCCCCAGCTTTGAGTTCTTGCCTCAGGTGTGTGGGTTAATTCACTACTGAATCTTTAAGGGGGACCCAGGGTTTTATGAGCAGCTCTCTTCTTTTGGTAATTGGTCTTGTGACCTCTAATTGACTTGGTTTCCTCAGACCTTCAGCTCCATCTCTTCAATCAGGGTGTGGTTCACCTCCCTGCCCATAATTTAGAGGAGCGGTTCTCAACCTGTGGGTTGCCAACCTGTGAGTCTCGTTTGGGGGTCGAACGACCTTTTCACAGGGGTTTTGTTGCCTAAGACCATTGGAAAACACATGTATAATTACATATTGTTTTTGTGATTAATCACTATGCTTTAATTATGTTCAATTTTAACAATGAAAATACATCCTGCATATCAGATATTTACATTACAATTCATAACAGTAGCAAAATTACAGTTATGAAGTAGCAATGAAAATAATTTTATGGTTGGGGGTCACCACAACATGAGGAACTGTATGAAAGGGTCGTGGCATTAGGAAGGTTGAGAACCACCGATCTAGAGCCTCTTTTTGATCAGTAAGTTGGGGCAATTGTAGGGCTCACTTAATTTGTGCCCTCTCACCCCATATCTTAGGGATCTCTGCCCTTGGTTATCTGATGTCCAGTGTCTTGAGAAACTATTCTTATAGCCCTAACCGGTTTGGCTCAGTGGATAGAGCGTTGACCTGTGGACTGAAGGGTCCTGGGTTTGATTCCAGTCAAGGGCACATGCCCAGGTTGCAGGCTTGATCCCCAGTGGAGAGCATGCAGGAGGCAGCTGACCAGTGATTCTCATCATTGATGTTTCTATCTTTCTCTCCCCTCTCCCTTCCTCTCTGAAATCAATAAAAAATGTTTTTTAAAAAACCATATATATATATGGTTATCAATATATATATATTCTCTCTCTCCCATTCTTCCCTTCCCCTCCACCCCTGCTCCCTCTCACTCTCTTTCCCCTCCATTGTTTAGGTGGGAGGGTAAAATTGGTTGCTATTACACTATCTTGATCAGAAGTGGATGTCTTTCAGTTTTCCTGTTCTTTCAGCTCTACTTCTTTGGCTCTAAACCATGCTAACCTCATGGTTATATCTCCAGCAACTAAGATGTAGCCAGATTTTTAAAATCAGGATTTTCTTTGCACTTATGCTGTAATGTTCAACACTTGATATCACTGTTATCATCCTATGGCCAGATATTATTTTGAAAGTTTGTATCTGTTTTCTGAATGGACTTTAATTTGAAGATAGGAGTCCAATTCTTCTCAAATGGTTGTGTGATCATAGATATGAAACTTAAAATTTTTTGGACCACAGTTTTCTCATCTGTAAGACAAATAAAAGAAATCTTAATGCTTGGTTTTGAATTGCATGCTTTTATATATAGGTAGATATACCTATATCTATTTCTAATTGTATCTTTTAACAATTTAACTGTGTCAGAATTCTTTAAATGCCATACAACTTATGAAAATCAGTAAATACATACTAGAAATGGTAGAATCCATTTGCTTGCCTTGCCCTGTCACTTTTTGGAGTTTAGCATTTTTCTAAGATAATATATTTGGCTACTAAGAAACTAATCTGATTATAAAGCCATAGATACTAGGTTTCTAGAAATGTTTTCCTTTAACTTCCTTAGTAAACCTATTTGAGCCTCACAATTTTTTTTTATAAAAAGCAAGATGGTATTCCAAAATTTTTCCCTCAGGAAAGCTGAGACTTAACCTTTACTTAGTGTGGCAAAATACTAAAAGCCTTTATTTCCATGGTGGATGACTTTTAAATTAAGAAGTGCTTATTGAGTACCTACTGTATATTGAGGACTTATGCTAGGTCATTGGGTTGAAGAGAGAAACCAAGAAAAGAAGCTCTCTGCCTTTGAAGAATACCAGTGGTTGGTGAGGTGGGTTTGCTCTATACCCTGACATCCTGGGAATCTTATAGACGGGGGGACCCTCTGGTAGGATTTCAAAGGGCATGTGCAAATATGAAATTTTAAAGGTGCCTAAAGTTGAGGGAGTACATAGGACTAAAGCAGGGGATAGGGAATGGCTGGAAGTTAAGGTAGAAAAGTGGATTGGGTTCAGGTGGTTGAAGGTTCTTTATATAAAATAGCCAATGAGGGCAGACATAGTATTGTAAGTCCAGGAATGATGCAAGGAGATTTTTTTTTCTTTAGATTCCTTTGATAACAGTGTGAAAAAATGGGTTTGGAAGGGTCACTAGAGACAAGATGCACAGGGCATCTCTAGAGAGAGAGAGAGAGAGAGAGAGAGAGAGAGAGAGAGAGAGAGAGGAAAGTCTAGCCTAAGGCTCTAGAAATAAGAGTGATGCATATTAAAGAGCTACTTTGATGAGGAATCTGAGTACTTGGCACCTGAGTGATTATGTCTCTCACCCAGGGCCCAGCTTAGATGACCAAGTGAGTAAGAATTTCTGTGGCTCTAGTTTCTGAGGGAACTGGTTTGCTGTTGTGGTTTGGAACTATTAAGGAGCCCTGTACTACCTCTACCAGATGGACAGTGAGGAGACAGCTGGAGCAATATTTGAGCTGGCTGTGTGTGTGCCTGCACAGCCACAGACCTAACGGTGGGGAGAGCAAGGTAACCAGTGAGAGGAAAACCTTGGTGGTGGTCAGAACCCTGATGAATACACAGGTAATGGACAGGTTTAGTGCGTGATCTGGGAAGGGGAGGAGCTGTGTGTGGAAGTGTGGCAGGCTTTCTAGAGGTGTGGGAGGATGGGAGCGGAAATGAAGCCATTGGATTTGCTGATTAGGAAGGGACTGCATACTTTGGCAGCAACCTATTTCAAACATATTAAGAACTTGGGAAAAGAGCAAAAATTGGTTTCTGGCCAAAATAAATGGCACAGAGCCCATCCATGTTTTCAGAGCTTGTAGAGTTCTTGAAATCATGGTGATAATTTTCAGAAAGAATCGGTATTGAACTGAGAAAGCATGCGAATTTGGGTCACTTAAGTAGTATCTCTGTGGCTGCTAAGTTGTCTCTGTTGTATATTGAAAGTGATTGTAATGGATTGAGTGCGCTAGGATAGGGACCCGTAATCTTGACTTGAAGGTTCAGTTTCTCAGACATTGTTTAAGAAGATGGGGAAATATGAGGAAGCCTCAGACTTGTAGCCAGAAGAGCTCATTTTGGATACACCTTTATATAGGTATCTACAAAACTTGATTTTCTAGATCACTATGCCTTGGAGAGTTCATTATGGCGAAGGTTCTACTCTGTTGGACAGTCCTTGGAGAGCTTTCTGTATTCTTAGATTTTTGTGTCTGTTATGGTCAGGATTTGGTAGTTAAACGTATTTCTACGGCAACATTACAAAAGAACCCCCAAACCAGATGTTCCTGATTCCATTAGCATTCACACAGACCCACTGTCTTTAATAGCTTTTTTTTTTTTTAAATATATTTTATTGATTTTTTTACAGACAGGAAGGGAGAGATATAGGAAGCTAGAAACATCGATGAGAGAGAGATATCGATCAGCCGCCTCCTGCACACCTCCCACTGGGGATGTGCCCGCAACCCAGGTACATGCCCTTCACCGGAATCGAACCTGGGACCTTTCAGTCCGCAGGCCGACGCTCTATCCACTGAGCCAAACCGGTTTCGGCCAGACCCACTGTCTTTATCTCCCTCCCCTGGCCCCTTTTTTAGTCCTTTGGAGTCAGTTTTTTCTTTCTTTCTTTTTTATATTTTATTGACCCTTGACCGGAATCGAACCTGGGACCTTTCAGTCTGCAGGCCGACGCTCTATCCACTGAGCCAAACCGGTTTCGGCCTTTCTTTTTGAACTGGATGCTGACTTAGCAGCCCTAAAACAAAACCCTAAGGTGAGAGACTCCATGACCCTTTTCCTGGAAATTAGTAAGACTCAACCTGCAACTTCTGCCACTTTTGGATCACCCATAGGGCTGGGGTGCCCAGAGTTTCACATATTTTAATGCTCTGGAGAGGAAGTAAAGATGAAGGACCTGTGAAAGCTGGCTGGCACTTCTTGAAGCTTTTTAAAGAGTTAGGGGTTGTAGTAGTTGACCCTAAGCACAAGAAAGTTAGCAGTTTGTTTTTGTTCTGTTTTTGTAATCTCGTTTGTAAAGTATATACTCTGAGAACTGTAAGCTTCAGATCAGCGGTCGCCAACCTTTCGACCTCAGGGACCACTGGCTGGCGACCACTGCTTCAGATGAACCTAAAAAGGTTATTCGGGGTTGCTCCTTCATTTCTTTCTCTAAATATTTATGTATTGACACAAATAAGGTCCTTGGGATATATGTTGTTGTCTAGCACACTTCCCAACAGTCCTGCTTGTGCTGAGTGTGGTATTCCTCCCCTCCGGGCCCCCAGGGCCACCTTGGCCATGGAGGGGTCATGATCTGCAGGGTGAGGGTGTTACTCAAAGGGTAAGAGCTAGGAAGCAAACAAAAGTCCTGTAAGTACAGAGTTCATGCACTTTACTCCTGGAAGTGTGTCTCTGGTCCTTGCCCAGAGATCACTGACTTTATAACAATTCCTGCAAGCTCTTTCATCTAGGTTTCCAGCTCAGGATGAAGTACAAAATATCATTTGAAGCAGAAATGAGAGACCAATTAAGAGAGAGGAACTGTGAAAGCAGATCTAGACGCAGCAGCCGTGGGTCTCTAGGACCTTGCTTTGTTTGGACTCTAGTTAGAAATGAAGTTGCTAATGAAGTCCAAAGCCTTAATAAAAAGTGGAGGTGTATTAGTTTCTTTCTGTTGATAGGAGAAGAGGAAGTTTTAGAAAGAGTTCCCCGATATACATACAATTTTTTTAAGACATCACATGCTTACAAAGGAGTAAGCTTTAAGGAACAAGAAAATGCATTTGAGTAAAATTACATTCCTGGCAATGCAGAGTAAATAATGTATTGTATTTGAGAGTAAAATAAAAATTGATGATTATATACTAAGAGGATTTCTGAAAGTTTAATTACAGAAATAGTAGTTTAGAGCTGGAAGGGTCATAAGGTGTTTTTCTTTCTCTCTTCTCTTCTCTTCCCTTCGCTTCCCTTCTCTTCTCTTCTCTTCTCTTCTCTTCTCTTCTCTTCTCTTCTCTTCTCTTCTCTTCTCTTCTCTTCTCTTCTCTTCTCTTCTCTTTTTTTCTTCTTCTTATTTTCCAGATGATGAAACTAAGGCCCAGAGATCAGAACACACCCCAGATGTTTATAATTACAATATTTGTGTCAAGTGAGGGAAAATGAAGATGGCTCTGGGAGGTAGCCACCTTGCACAAGTCCCAGAGGCACTTGTGTGATTGGCGCCTCTAGGGGGTGGGGACAAGAAGAGGGTCTTGGTGTTGGGGCATGTCAGCAAAGTTTCTCTGAAGAGGTATTGGACTTGAGACCCACAAGAGCCAACTCTTTGAAGGGCTGAGCTAAAACCTTTCCAAGCAGAGAGAACAAAAGTGCGTCAAGGCCCTGAAGTGGTGGTTGGAGAAAGAAAGGTGGCCGGTGTGGCTGCAGTGTGGTGATGGGGGCCGGGTTGATATGGAGGGAGGAAGCAGAGGAGGAAGATGGTCTGAATGCTTTTGGTGAGAGGGTTGGATTTTTTGCTGATTGTGAGCCTTTTAAACATTTCCAGGAGGGAGTGACTTGATCTGCGTGGTGAAGGAGCCCAGCTGGGTCTGCCTAGTTGCAGTGTTGGGTAGGTTCCTACACTAGCAGCTTCACCTTTGACTGAGACCAATAGTACCTAAAATAAATGCTGTCTGAAACAACATTTTGGTGAAATAGTACTTTCCTTCCCGTAAATGACAGATTCTGATACTTTACTCGATTTTATTTCAAAAAGATTTTTTAATATTGACTGCAACCCACCATGGCCCTCTAAGGGGTTGTAACCAGCATTTGAAAAACACATATAAGACACTATTCTGCCTCAATAAGTGTACCACGGCCCTAGAGCTAGAAAATAATAACTGCTAACATTTGAGTGGAATTTGTACATACTACTCTTATAGGCACTTTATATACATTGTTTCATGTAATTCCCCGCAGTGGCTGTATGAGGTAGCTATTCTCCCTATTTTACAAAAGAAAAAACTGAAAAAGTTAAGATTCAAACTGACTCCAAAGCCTGCACACCTAGCTGCTCACCTAGGGACCACCTCCCAGATAGATACCTTGAAGGAAAAGAGCTCTGTGACTGTGTATAGGCTGCAACTTGAGATGAGATTGAAGGTGAAAGGAAAAGAAGAATAGAGGAAGGGGTGGTGTCAACAAAGAAAGTAGGATTTTGTTTGTTTCTGAATGAAAATATAATTGTCTTAGAGCTACAGATGCAGGCTTAAGTATTTTTCGTTACCAGATGGCTGCCAATGATTCCCTTTTAGTGAATGCCAGCATTCCTTCAAAACTATAATACTGAATATGATTTGTCAGTTTCTCGGACTGCAGGACAAACGTTAACAGGTTTGGTAATGTGGCCACAGCGTCCCAGCTAATGTGCTGGCAGCAGAGCCCTATGACCAGGCAGCTGCGGATGGGCCCTTTAAATGAAAATCAGCCTGACCTCACTCGATAGTTATGCAGACTGTGCCAGCCTCTTCCCAGGACAGCAGGTAGCGGGCCAGAATCAGAGCCCCAGTCAGGAGTTTGACTTACCTCTTTGAGAGCTTGCTCCTTTCACTGGAATCTCAAATATGGCAGTGAAGGAGTTTATGTTACCAAGAGTCTCCATCTTCCAAATCCCATCTGAAGCAGGTCTATTGGTGGCTTCTGTCCTACCACCCAGGAGTAATTCCTGAAGGAGAGCCCCAGTGCTGCCCTTACGAGATGTGATCATGAAAGAGGAACTGCTCAGATTCTTGTGATGGTGAAAGAGCGTTAAACCGTGGAGATCTCGAATCACTGTCTCGGGGGGCATAGGTGGGCCCCCTCTGAACACAGCAGTTACTTTGGAGTTAGAATTCCTCTGTGGTAGCATTTGCTCTTGGTCTCTTTAGAAAGCACTCCCCCCCCTCCTCCTTCTTTGGCTGGGTTAGTCTACCACCAGTTCCCAAGAACTAAAACCCTGATTTTCTCATAGGCAGTCCTGAATTTAAGCCAGTCTAATTTATGAACATATTAGGGGCCCAGTGAACAAATTCGTGCACCTTGAAAGGAACTGTGGGCCTCAAGGTGGTGGCGGGCACAGGGGCAGGTCTCAGCCAATCCTCCGCACCCCCACCCAGCCCCTCCCGCCGTGGAGCAGCGGGGGCGAGCAGCAGCTCTGGTGCTGGCTGTAGTGCGAGAGCCAGGTGGGACTGTGGCTATGTGAGCAAAGAATTTTCAATAACCACCAGAGGCTGGCCCCGATGACAGCCACTGGTGTCCCACCTAAGTTTGGCACTCCCACTCACCTGCTCCACCATCCCGCCGCAGCTGATACCTGCCATGTTCTACACGTGCCCCCTGGTGGTCAGTTCATGTCATAGTGATGGTGGTTCTGCCGTTTGGTTTATTTGCATATTAGGGTTTTATATATATAGATGTCACAAGGGAATGTGCTTGCTTTCTCACTCTTCTCTAGTAGTGTATCAGGCCCTGAGCTGGGGTCCCCTTTGGAGGGTGGGTGTTCTGTAGCAGCAGTCCTGCCTCTGCTAATGTCCTGAGCTCTATACCTGGTAGGAGCTACCTTAGAGGTTCTTGATGGACCTTACCCCCTACAGATTCTTGATGCGACCTCACTCCCTCTCACAGCCCCTACCCCACCTCCAGCTGAGCACTGCCTCTATCTGGGGACCAGAATACCCTCCTTGGACTCTGGTAGGGGAGTGTGTTCTCAGGAATGAGCCAAGGAATTCACTTGTCCTTAGAACCCAGAAGCTCTATACTCAAGTACAGGTATTTTGAGGTAAATAAAAATTACTTACATTGTTTCTTTAGGAGGAGCAGTTTTCTGGTTTAGGTTCAGGTTTCTCACTTGCAGACTGTCTGCATTAACTTGGCAGCCATAGCAAACATCACCATAGGTAACTTTACTTGATGTGCTACTTTTTCTGAGGTTCATTTGTGTGAGAAGACTGGTTGGGTCCTGTTAGATTTGGTTTAGAAATAATAGGAGTGCCTTAACCATAAGAAAATGAAAATTTCACATGCCTGAAGTGTAGTGGTATGGTTAAAAAAAAAAAAAGTCAGCTAATGTAAATTCTCTGGGCCAGAAGTGAAAGTCTCATTCCATCTGTAGGCCATGAAAGAGCAGATCTACATTCGGGGATTTCCCATGTGATGAATTCGTATGTCCGGGTACAGTTCCAGGGTTCTGCTCTCTCTTAGGTGTAGTCCAGTGCTGTCCAGTACACCTTTTTGCAGTAATAGAAATGTGTGCACTAACCATAGTTGGCTAGTGGGACTTGGGAACTGAATTTTAACTCTAAATAGCCACCTGTGCCTAGTAATGGACGGCATGCTTTTTCTCTTCCCTTTAGTGAAAGGTGTCATTGTCCCTCTTAAGAGATCCACCACAATTTTCCCAGCAGCTCCCAGTTTCTTTCTCTTTTAAAGTCCTAAAGTTTGTCACTTAAGTTTCATGTCACTAATCTTGGCACATGAAGAACTTGTTTTCTCAATGTGGACCAAGTTAATGATTCAGGGAAGTTACTATACCTAATCGTGTAGGAAATCCATTGCTGTTCTGCTGCTCTGTAGGCTGCCCATGAAGATAAGGTCAGAGTGAGGCCACGATGATTTTGGTTTCAGAAGTGTAAACTTCCTTAAGAGTTCACCTGTGTAATTCTGTGGTATGAGATCATATTTTATATTGAGGGGGGAAGTGAGAGTCAAAATACATCATATTATGAAAATTTATATATCTTTAGACTACACTACTATAACATTTCTTTGGGGGACATAGCACAGTTTAATTTGACATATCAACAGCTACCAGTTTAAAACATCATGTACACAACTATACAGAAGCACGTTACAATTTCTGCTTCATACTTGTTTCTCCCAAATGCTCAAATATTACCACATAAAACAGTGGTTTTGATATTTAGTAATATCATCCTTAGACATATCTAACCCGGGAGTTTGCCTCAAACCGAAGTCTGAGCCATATCAAACCTTATTACATCTATATTAGAATTTCTTACTGAATTTTGACCACTGTTTTAAGCTCAGCTGCTCTTTTGGTCTTGTCATTCAGGTCTTCCCTATTTAAGTATAGGTGATTTTTTTTTAAGTATCACTATGACTAGCGCCTTTTTGGGTCTTCCAAGTTTGGGTATTGTATGCTAGATATGGAAAAGGGTGCCATCCAACTAGATGGTTGAGAGGGCTCAAAAATATTAGCCATTTATATTTTGCCACATGAGGAAATAGTCTTCTGGACAGAAATCATGGTCACTAGCATTAAAACAGTTTATAATCTAGAAAAGGACTATTGTAGCATGATCCCTGTGGTATGGGGCCAGTTTATCTGTACCGTATTTGCCGGCGTATAAGACGATTTTTTGGCCCTGAAAAATATGCCTCCAAGTGGGGGGTCGTCTTATACGCCAGGTACACTTCAGATAGACTGCCCATAGTGCTTGCCCCGTGCCATAGTGGCCTCCCGATGCCCGCCCACTTCATTCCACATACCGTTCAGGCATCAGCAGCGCTGCTGGGTGTATGCTCAGCTGTTATGCGATTTTGCTGTTATGCGATTTTGCTGTTATGCGATTTTACCACACTCGCAAAATCGCACACAGCCAACCATACACCCAGTATGGTATCGCGATTCGCGATTTTGCGCTATCATGGTGCCTGTTAGAATGTTGAAGAGCTCGCACTTGCGCACTAGTGAGGTCCCAGGGAGATGCTGATGCAAGGGTGGACCAGACTGCTATAGTGACAGGGCGGGCAAACAGGGAGCAGGGACCAATCGCATCAGGCTTTGTATACAGCCAACAGCCAGCCACAATACTGCCCCATTGTACAGTACAGCATAGAAAATGTCGACCAGTCAAACCCCTATCATCCCTATCATGGCACCAAGATGTCGTTGATGAACTTTTAATATCAGATGATGAAGAGGAGTTTGAAGGCTTTTAAGGTGAAACTGTCACGCCAGCAAACTTGCTAGGGACTTGCCCGGCACTTGCTCTCTCCCTCTATTTGTTATCTTACTTCTATCATTGACAGTCCCTCTAGGTTGTGGGCTGCTTGCCTGTGTTCCTGAGAAGCATCTACGATACCAGTCTATAGAGTGTGTTTTCTTTAGTGAATTACCGGTAATAAACTTGCACTGTTTTATGTATATGTTTGATTACATACAGCCTTGTGAGAGTTTTCCTGCATGTCATAAGCATTTGAATATAAATTAAAATGTTAAAATCAAATCTGATATTGTTTTACCTTTTATTTGGTGTGTGGAAGGTGTGCGGAAGAGGGGGTGGTCTTATACGGCGAGTATATAACAAACTCTGTATTTTGAGTGGAAATGTTAGGGGGTCGTCTTATATGCCCAGTCGTCTTATACGCCGGCAAATACGGTATCTCTGACCAGCCAGACAGGGAAATCCTGTGGGAGTTTGTGTTTATATTGAAGCATCAGCAGACCCTCTCCTTTGGGGCAGTCCCCTTCCTCCCAGAAGCCTTCTGATCTCCCAGATGGGACCATATTCTCCTAGTAGATGTGCAATCTCAAGCACTCACGCAGGTCATTGAGCTCTGTAGTGTTGGTTGTGGCTCCAGCCACGGTGTAAGCTCGAGAACAGGAACCACACCTGCTGGCTCCTCACAATATTCCCCGCACAGGGCTTCCTTGAGTGGATGAAAGGCATATGGGGGGTTAAGGGAGTTGGGCGTGGCAGAGGGGGCAGCAAGATGCTGTTTGGGCACTGATTTGGTCATCAACTCTCACTAGAACCTTAACCCTCAAAGGGCAATGGGTTTCTTTTTGGAGTTAGTGTAAGGAGAAACCTGGGCCTCTGAGAAGCAGCAGGTAGTTCCTAGGAGTCAGGACTGTAGGCTTGGGCCTGTGGGAGAGCCAACAATGAATAGAGGAGCTGGCCCCCAACCCTGAATTTTGAATTTCAGTAGGGTGGCTTAGAGACAAAGGAATTTTCTCAAAGTATAACCTCCCTAAATAGGGACGTGCCTATAATTGCTTCTGAGTCTTATAGAAGTAGATTGTTTGCCTAATTAAGCACTGTTTTCACCTCTAGAGGGTAGAAATTTAAAAATATGTATTTTATAAAATGTCTAGCCATGCCTTATATTCTAAGTTCCCTGTAACTCATACGTTAATGGTAGAGTATTAGAATGTTTTTGTTGTTGTAGTATTAAAAAGGAAAACTTTTATTTTAAACTTGGTAAATACCATTTAAAGACAACATAAATACTAAAAAATTTAATGTTAACTGTTATCTTGAACTTTAATCCCACAAATATTTCACAGTCTACTATATGTTCAGCATTGTACTGGGTACTTGCATCACCCTCAGTTAAGATTATATTTATTGGCCTAATTTCAGATGAATAAAGCATCTTGTGCTTGTGCAAACCTGCATTAAATAACTAGAGGGTTATTGTGTACAGGCCATTCCCAGCAATGCTATGTAACAGTAAACTATATAATAGTCTTTGAATGTGCCTTTGATTAAACACCTCAGAGATATTAGTAACTGTTATTCTAGTAGGATAACATTTAGCCATTTAGGAATGAAATTTAAAAGATTGTCATTGTAGAAAAAGTAGTGTGCATTTTTAAAAGATCAGTGTCTCACAAAGAGTGTAGGTTATTTTTATGGGGCTTATTCTCCCTCCACTAAAAAAGACAACTGATGGGCACCAAATAGCAGTGTCCCTAAGTTACATCTGCATTATGATCTTTGTACTGAGAATAGTACAGTGGCTATTTTTGCTTTTTTCAAATGATGTGTTAATTACACAGATTTGAATTAGTCACTCTGCAGTGCATTTTATGTTCTTTGGGCATACACTTTTAGAGTTGTGTGTGTGTGCAGTGCACATAGATATTGCTATAACTCTGGGTGTACCGCCTACATGCTATTCAAAGTCGGGAAGCGGGTTCAATTTAATCATTGGAATCTATGTTGTGTACAGAAGGGCCTGTATGTCCTGTTTTGTTATTTTCCCTTTAATTTTGTCTTTTCCTCTCATCATCCATTGTATGCAAAAAGATTTAGGATGGGGACAAACTCCAGAAGGAATAAAATGAATCACTGTGGTGTTAGGTATTTTATATTGGGAAAGCATTGTCTTTATTACCTCTCAACAGCAAGGTTACTGAACCAAAATCCGTTTCAGCTCTAGTTTGACTCTTAAAGATTGAGTTAATTATTTGAGTGTTTGTATGAACTAGAATTGGAAATAAATATAAATGTATTGAAGTTGGTGGGGGAGGATTAAATAAGATAACAAAAAGCCAAGAGGATAAGGAACCATTTGGGGCACTGGAACAGAATGGTCAAGATGACTGTAGGGACAGTTACTTCAGAATGCCTTACATTTGAGTTTGAAAAATCTTCAGGGAATTCTTAAGGTTTCTAACTGAATTTAGATTTTATCCAGGAGTAAGTTTGTTTTTCTTTCTCATTTGATAAGTGTTCTGATGTTTTTCTGTTTAATTTGCTTAATGAGATCGAGGCTCACTATTTTTTAGTTAAGGAGAATTGGGTTTGTTAGGATTTTAAGTGTCATCCATTTGGCTGATGTGTAAAGCTCAAACTGAGTTTGAGTGCTTTGCTCTTTTTCCCCTCTCATGTTCTAAATTGTGGGCTAAGAGTGATTTTTGAAAACCAAGGATTTCGACTATTTCAAAACGAGGAAACTAACAAAAGTAATTTCTATTTAGGTTATGTAGTTGGTGCAAAAGTTCATGTTCGTTGTGATATTAAATGATGGGAACCCAGTAAACTAGGAAGTTTCTCTTCATCTTTCAGAAGCATGTTGTCTGGTTAAGAAGATAACCCTGAAAACATGCTGCCAGGCAGATATGTTGGAACCAGTGATGGAAGGAGAAGTACTGAAGAAGATTCCTTCTAACTGGGAGCGTTAGGAATGCTGGATAGAGCACATGTGCGCTCCTTCCTGAGCCTTAGAGATGGGCTTACCCATCTGTTTAAATCTGTAACCTTACTGTTATATCTCAGCTACTATGATACATTGTCAGGCCCACCTCATAAAATTGAGGCATAATCAGTTTGAGAGATTTTCAGCCAGTATTATAACCTTTCCCTGCCTCCTGTAGCTTACAACAATTTTTTAAGAAGCTTATTTCTAACCAAGCCTGGCATCCTCTATAGTCCTAGCAGTAAGGTGTGCTGGGCCTTGAGGCCCGTCAGAGCTGGCTTCAAATCCCTGCTCCGATACTGTGGCCTTGGTCAACTTACTCGGCATCTCTGGGCTTCTTTTCCCATCATGCCAAAGGGTGATCACGCCAACTTTGACAGGTGATCGTGACGGGTTTGAAGATTAGGATCCATAAATGAAAGTTTATGGCATACCTTTTCTCATTATGCTCATTTAGAGGTAAATTTGTTTCTCATACCTATGATATTTCATATATTCATCCTGAGACTTAAAGGTTCCTGTTCCATCATGTTTTAGCTGTTCAGGAGTCATGTGTCTGTAGATGCTATCTGAAAGCCTGTACTTAAAATTGGGAGCAGTTCCAGATTCTGCCGCCCATGTTTCAGGCATTTCACATGGGGTGATTGTACACGTACAATCCTACACTTCTGGCTTGTGTACCTAAATCAAGTAGTCTTACCTACTTTTTGAACTAAAAAATTCTAATGGAGAAGCATGAATGGGAATTTAGACTCATTGGTGAGGTAACTATCTTGTCAGTTCAGGCTGCTGTAACAAATACCACACACTGGGTGGCTTATTTATTTCTCACAGCTCAGGAGGTTGGGAAGTCCAGGGTCAAAGGTGTTGGCAGATTTAGTTCCAGGTAAGGGTCCCATCCTGGCTCACAAATGCCTGCCTTCTTGTTCTGTCCTCACACATTGAAGAAAGAGATCACTTTTTATCTTGTCTTCTAAGGGCACTAATCCCATCATGAGGACTCTACTCTCCTGACCTAATTACCCCCAGAGGCCTCACCTCAAATACTATTACATTGGAAATTAAGAGCTTCAACATATGAATTTGGGAGGACAAAAACATTCAGCCCATAGCAACAGTTAACACAAGTTAATTCAAAGTTCATTATTTTGTTGCTTAAACTTGCCAGACTATTTTCTATGGTTACTAACAATCTCCCACCTACCCCTCTTTAATTATATTTCTTAGCTGAAGGGCAAAATCATTTCTTGAAGAGTAACCATTTCTGTGCTAAGGATGGCTGGCTCAAATGCCTTCCAAGATGGGACAGGTACATATAAATAAGGGGATAGGCCACTGCAGACCACAGAGCACCCCCAAAAGGGGAGCAGCCCAGCCCTGCAGGACCTTAACATAGTGCTGGGCTCTGGGTGTGTGTTTCTAAGGCTGGGAATCTGGATTGACATGCAGCTGTCAGGTAGATTCATAATCTTCACTGTTCATATCAATAGTCATGATTTAAAGCACCTGGTTGAGGGAAAACAAAAGCAGGTTTTATGTGTACTCTGTCCAGAAAAGTCTTACTTTGGTATTGAACTGTTGATTTTTATCAGAATTCCCCCAGGTATTGTTGCAAATGCACTAGAGCACCTTGCATTGTCCATTTGATCTGGTTTCAGAGTTAGGAAATTGTCTTACATTTTTATTGAAAAACACTAAATCAAGCATGTCAAACTCAAAGGCTAACACGGGCCAAATAAACGAGGCATGCCGAGAGCTTGACATGCTTCCACTAACTGGTTGAAACTCCTAAAATAACTGCTCCGTATTGGTGTGTTGATGATTGAACTCTCCAGTAGTGGGACTTAAGTGGGATTATTAAATAACCTGCTAGGAAGTAAGGATCATCTGCCTTGGACCAGAATGCCCAGATAACCACTTTACAGTAAGCCATGGAGGAAATAAGTTTTAAAATGCAACTTCTTGCCAATGTAATGTATAGAATCTTAGCTTTGGAAAACTTCCCTCTTGAAGTACAATTTTCCAAAATGGGCATCTCAACCTTTCTGTAGCATATTAAATAGAAGAGGGGAAAGAAGGAATTGAGGTATAAGAATGGTCCTCACTGCCGCTATTAACCATTTTCTTCAGGTTTTCATATTATGCAAACAAATGTTTATGATATGCTATCATGTCAGGAATGTGACAGTCTCAAGTTATTGTCGATCCTTTCCAACCTCCATGTTTCCCTGCCTTCTTCTCTTAAAGGTCACATTCAGCACCAGTCTGAAAAAATGTTCATCTTTCTCTCCTTAATCTCAATAGGTGGAATATATGTTGGTGTCTTTTGATCATGAAAATAAGAGAGTCCAGTTGGTCCTGTCTGGAGAAGAAGTCCTTGAAACTCTACAAGAAAAGGGGGAAAGGACAAACCCGAAGTAAGCTGGAGGCTTGTTTTAGTGTGTCTGAAACTGTCAAACTACTAGAATAGCCTCTTTCCTCAGATGTGAAGGACGCAGGATAGAATACCAGTTTAGAGCCGGGCCCTGATTCCCAGCTGCCTGGGTGCAAATCCTGGTTCCTGTACTTAATAGTTGGGTAACTGTAGGCAAGTCCCTTAACTTCTCTGTGCCTCAGTTTCCTCATCTGTAAGGGAGGGATAATAATATCTACCTTGTAGGGTATTGACATTTTAAAATCCATTAACATATTAGAGCACTTAGAATAGTAAAGGCAATATAGAGCTTGTTTACTATTTTAAAAAATTGCCATAGTGTTCCTGAGACCACGAATGATGGTGCCAGATTAAACTTGCAGATGGGTTTTGTTTGGCTGGTGGGATGTTTTCTAAATATTTATTTAAGTAGACAAAGAGGGGAAGGGGGCCTGTGCTCTGCAGTTTATTTTTCTCCTCACCTCAGCCCAGAACTGAAAGAGCCTTAGGGCCTCATCTCCTTTCCTGCACAGGGACTGCTTGTCTGGACAGAGAGTACCCTGTCCGTGTTTTCAGTTATTTATAAATATTTTGGACCTGGTACTTTTAACCCTTATATAGTTGAAGAGCTATGGAAAATTAATGGCCTTTGGGAATTATAAAGCAGTTTTTAGCTTCATTTATACCTAATAGTTTCTAACATTTTTGAGGCAATGCTTTAAAAGAACTTCTAAGAATTGAGTACACTGCAGCAAAGAATAGATGGAGCATTTTTTTTTTCTCTCCTCTATAGCCACCCTACACTTTGGAGACCAGAGTACGGAAGTTACATGATTGAAGGGACGCCTGGACAGCCATATGGAGGAACCATGTCCGAGTTCAACACAGTTGAAGACAATATGAGACAGCGCCGGAAGGAGGCAACTTCTTTATTAAAAGAAAATCAGGCTCTTTGCACAATAACTTCATTTCCCAGGTTAGTTCCTATGTGAACATGCCCCAGGGGACAGTTTGGAGCTCAAGGTTATAAAGAGCAAATCATGACCAAGCATTTGACCCTAAAAGTTCTCATACTTTACAGACCGGTCATTCTTCACAGCACTGCCTTTGGCTGCCTCTATGTTAGAGCCACAGACAGATGTTGCACACCAGCTCCAGTGGGTGGTGGTGGCCTGGAGCCCTGTGGTAAGGGCTCTGTCTGGGCTTGGTGGGAACGACCAGGAGGACCACTGTGGCCGGGTAGCAGGGTGGAGGCAGCAGCACATCCTGTGCCATGCAGCTCTGACCTTGTGAGGAATAGTGAGTCCCCTGATCAAGTATTCCTTGTGCCCTCACATGTGTTTGCCTACCGGTAAAGGGTGACATTGGTGGCCTATTAGAGGTCACCTGTTGGAGGGCCACCATCAGTGCCCCCAGGGCACTATCGGCATTGAACAAGGGGCAGAGGGGACATTAGGTCATATTTTCCCTCTCCCTGCCAGAAATAAAAATACATGGAAAATGTTCTTTTCCACATATTTGGATATTATGGGGAAAAGAAAATTTTAGATTTGTCTAATTGGGAATTGTAAAGCAGTTTTTAGCTTCATTTATACTAATCTAGTAATGGCTAAAAGTTCACAACTATAAATAGAAATAGTGAGATTATGTTCTTAGCTTACAATGAGGTACATAAATATGCTACAGTTATATGTAGGACCCGTACGTAAGAATATGGTTCTACCAAATCGTCAATCTGATCTATGCTAGATATCTGTCAGAGTGTGACCAAGTATGCTCACGTCCTCAAAGTTCAGAGAGCTTTGTGGATTAGTATCCATGTCCTGGAACAGTTTGATAAATGTCTGTAATGGACACAGGCATTCAGAGTCACACCATTGGTCTCAGAAGGACACTTGAATGAATTTTCTTTAACATTTCCATGGTCACATCTAAATAGTTGAAACCTGTTTAAGCAACTCATCAAACATTTAGAAAAACATCTCTTTCTGTGATTCCTTTGTTCATTTGTGCAGGCCACTCCCCTCTCCCTGCCAGAAATAAAACCCCCAGCTGGGTGAGGGTGGGCAAGTGTGCTTGGTAGAGAATTGGCATGTTCCTTTGCTCAGTGTTTGAAGGAGGTAAAGAATTCATGACTGCCATTCACAAGATACCCGAGTGCCCGCTCCACACCAGACCCACACAGTGAGGATGCAACCATGAGGGAAAGTAGTGAGGGGGTGTGGCGCACAGAGAGAGTGACGTGGTTGTCTCATGGCCTCTTCGTGGTGGAGGAGGGCGCCACCCAAGGAAGATGATTGTTAGGGATATCCAAAGTTCTAGTAGGAGTTTAATAGAAGTGGAGAGGGAAGGCTGTATTGGGGAGGGGGCGCAGCATGGGCACACGTCCTAGGATGAGCCAGGGGAGGACCGAGCCTAAAGAGCTGGAAGAAGGCTGGCCAGTGTGACGAGGATGCTGAGAATGAAATGGAAGTGTGGGGTAAGGTGATGCTGGGCAGGTCGTTGGAGGGCCTGTTGTGTTAACTAAGAATTTCAGTTGCTATCCTAAAAGCAGTGGGAGCCTTGGGAAGGTTGGGCGGATTGCATCACGTTTTAGTTCTGCAGCCCTGCACTTGGGCTGTGGTGTCAGTGTAGCTGTAGGATGGGTGCAGGGCTTGCTAGGAGACCAGCAGGGGAGGGGGCTCAGTGAGGAGATGAGGGTAGCCTGCAGAGGGTGGGTGGTGGAGATGGAGAAAATGGATAGATGAAGAGACGGGCAAAATCAGCAAACGGGGTGGAGAGAAGAGATGGCAAGGCTGTTGGTCAAGTAATTACTATGAAATTTACAGTAATAACACCTGTAGCCTACTTCTTGGCCTTTATTTGACAAGTGTCAGTGAAATGGAAAATTCAGTATCTTAAATTTTCCTTTTTTTCCTTAACATTAGAGGATTCTACCTTTCACGTAGCAAATTAAAAAGAAAAAGAGGTTTGTAATGCAAACCAGAATTGTTTTCTCTTATACTTTAAAATTCAGAATGGTTAGTAGTGTGGCAGTAGGCCACAAAAGGACATTTTTAAAGTTAAATCTAATGTGTCTTTTCCTCATGATAATGGCTCTGTATGGAACCATTGCCACCCCTGCCCCCCCTTTGTTTCTAAGATCTAGCTTCGTAAGTCATTATGAGGGGGAGTTGAGACAATTAGTTTTATTCTAAAAAGTCTACTGTATGTTTTGAACTTGAAAACAAAACAAGAATAATATTTAGTTGTAGAAGTTGTAGAACTTCACCTTACATCTATAGTAAATGATAAGGAAGGTTTTATTTTGGGATCAACAGTAAAAATAGTACTTGGTTTCTTAAGTGTAAACAGTATGATTTTTCTCTCTGTAAAGAGGCAAAAATTCTATAGTGTGGAAGAATAGTCCAAAACAATGGTCATATGACAATTTGAGTTTAATCAGATGTACAGGAATGAAGAATTCTGTTCCCCAGTCACACTGGCTGCAGTCCAGCTCTCAGGGGTCCCCCGTGGCTAGTGGCCAGATGCTGAGATTGGACAGCACAGGTGTTAATGGGGCCATGTGGCAGGAGGTTCTGTGAGGTGCTGGTCCAGAAGCAAAGCAGAGCTGTGCAGGAGTCTGAGGATCTGAGCTCTGACCCCCAGATCAACACCCTGGCGGAGAATGCCCCGTGTACACTTGTCACTCCCCTAAAGGACTCTCCCTGATGCACAGGGCATGTGCCGAAAGAGTTCCAGCAACCCTGGGAACTATTTTCTAGTTAAGATCAGCAAATTCAGTTGTTCTCAGGTGGAAGTGAGGCGTGGGGGGCTAGTCTTGGCTCTCAGCCAAGTTTCCTACCACTGATCTATGCAGGTCACCTCACAAATATTATGCTCTGACTAGAGCCTCCCTTGTGTGGCTTTCACTAACTTGATCGTCTTTGTCCTCCCTCACAGCACACTTACCATTGACCTTAAAATTCTTAACTCAAAGAACAGGTGGTGTGACGGCAAGTGAGGTGGAATTGGAGCCTTCCGATCAGGGATGCATACAGAGCTTCCCTTTTCTGTGTGGGAACTAAAACTCTTCTTTAGGTCAAGTAGATAATAGCGTTGGGTTTCAGAGCTCGGAGAGAGATCTCAGGGGTGGATGGGGACACCAGTGGAGACACTACTTAATCTAATCTTGAAGGATTTGTGAGGTGACCTGCAGAGGCAAAAAACAGGAGACCCCTTTCAGATTCAGGCAAAGCTTATCAGGGGGTTGGGGCAGTGTCAGTACAAGGGTCAAAAGATACGCTGAGAGTTTAGAGCTAGTAAAAGCAGAAGCCTCAGAAGCTGGATAGGGGGCACCTATAACCCCTGGGTTGATGCTATTAAATGAAGAGATGGGCAGGATGCAAGTGGGCCTTCTCTAGAGCAGCGGTCGCCAACCTTTCGGACCTCACGGACCACCAGTGGCCCTCGGAGCACCAGTTGGCGACCATTGCTCTAGAGGGTGTTCTGTGGGCGATGAGTGAACGAAGTTCTCTGATGAGGTTAGTAAAGGGCTGGAATCACAAAAGAAGATATGGGTGAATGAGAAAAGCAAAGGCGTGGTTGTAATGGAGCATAATATTTACAAACCATTTGTGTGCTTGACCCTCTGAAAAAGGGAATGATAGAGGCGAGGTATTTTAACAAGTGCAATGATGACAAGGCATAATTAACTCAATTTGTTGTAGATTAGGCTGTCCTGGTTTCACGCTGCCCGAGGTCAAACCCAACCCAGTCGAAGGAGGAGCTTCCAGGTCCCTCTTCTTTCCCGATGAAGCAATAAACAAGCACCCCCGCTTTAGGTGAGTATAGCTTTGTGTTTAAATACAGGTGCCCCTCACTCAGATCTCTGCCTTCTGAGAATCCTTCTGCCCAGGAATCCTTTTCAAGCATTTACTGCATTCTGGCTCCCTCTGTAATTAACCAGAGAAGACAATATATAATACATACACACACACACACACACACACACACCTGTTGTGTGCCCGAGGCTGCTTGATTATTGCTTCCGGGGCCAGCTTTGACTTGCCCATTTCCAGCTCATCTTAACGTCATTAACTCAGCCACTGTCTTCTCCTTCAGTGAGCAGACTCTTTTCCGTCCTAGTTCTGCAAACACCTATTTGGGACGCTTTCCCGTAGTTATTTCTCCCTTGTTCCCCTCTAAGTTACCACCAGTATCTGTGTGATCTGTTCTTCCCATTCTGTATACCCTGGTAATAAGGTAAATTATGTACATCTGTATATAATAGGCACTCCACCTTTTGTTCTATGATAGTGGTTCTCAACCTTGGCCGCACATTAGAATCACCTAGGAATCTTTTTAAAATCGTGATTTCTGGGCTTCATCCTTTGGAAATTGTTTCTTTGTTACTAATGTTGTGGCCCCACCCCATAACAGAATTTCCGGAGGATGAGGCCCAGAAATCAGGATTTTAAAAAGATTCCCAGGTGATTCTAATGTGCGGCCAAGATTGAGAACCACTGTTCTCTTATCTTCTAGGTCAGTGGTCGGCAAACTACGGCTCTCGAGCCACATGCGGCTCTTTGGTCCCTTGAGTGTGGCTCTTCCTAAGCCTTAGGAGTACCCTAATTAAGTTAATAACAATGTACCTACCTATATGGTTTAAGTTTAAGAAATTCGGCTCTCAAAAGAAATTTAAATCGTTCGTTGTACTATTGCTATTTGGCTCTGTTGACGAATGAGTTTGCCGACCACTGTTCTAGGTCTTTTTGTGTTTAATTCTTGGGTTTAAGTTGCTTCAGGGCCCACACCAGTCTAATAGCTTTGTACCTTGAGTCTTACCCTTCATCCTGAACCTGGCGCCTGACCTAGAGTTAGGGATGTTGGGACTTGTCAGTATTCATTTTTAAGAGGTCTGCAAAGTTTTTTGGGGGAGACAAAGATTTATAGACATAGTTCCCAACTTCAAATGTTAGAGTGTGCGAAGGAGAAAAGAGATATTCAGCTGCAAGAAAAGATAGGTATGACTCTGTTAAAAAAAAAAAAATGGTAGCATTGCCCTGGCCAGCGGCTCCGTTGGTTAGAGCATCATCCTGCACACCAAAAGTTTGCAGGTTAGATTCTCATTCGGGGCACATACATACCTAGGTTGTGGGTTCAATCCTTGATTGGGGTGCATATAAGGGGCAACTGATTGTTGTTTCTCCCTTTCTCTCTAACAAAGTCAATATAAACATATCCTCTGGTGAGATTAAAAAAAGAAAATGGGAGTACAGGAATCCTCCTGGAAGAGAGCAGGTGCTTCTGACGGAGAGGATCCATGCAGGCTCGTGAGGCGATGGCACTGAGTCTACAGTGGCACTCTCCAACAGGATGTTAGTTTAAATTTTCTAGTAGCCACATTTAAAAAGTTAAAAATGTAGACTTGGCTTTATAATATATTTTATTTAACCCTATATATCTAAAATATTATTTCACCTTATAATCAATCTATTTTTAAAGTATTAATATGAAATTTTTTTATACTAAGTTGTCAAAATCTGGTGTGTATTTTTCTCCTCCCAGCATATTTTTATCAGTACTAGCTACACTTCAGGTGCTCAGTTAGCCACATTTGCTTGGTAGCTCCTAGATTAGACATCACAGGTCTAAAGGATAAGTATTAAAGCTGCAGGTTGGGAGCAGCAGTAATGAGGTCTTGGGGCTCCAGAGATGCCTGGGAGAGCAAGCACTAAAGTTTGGTTAAAGTCTTGGTAATGCGGGAAGTGTTAGAGGTACAGGGTGAGACCAGACCCTGTGGACTCCAAACACTGAGTCAGGAGGAGCAGGGGTGAAGCAGGGGAGAGAGAGAATGGCAGTCTTGAGTAAGCACCCAGGGGAGTGGTGTTAATGTGAAGCCCTTTTTCAGAGGATCTCTCAGAGTATCTTGATCCATATAAATTATCTAGAGTGGCCTCAGAATTAGTTTGAAGGTACAGGATTTCATTCATTTACTTGTATATGATCAAATTTTCTTTTACATAATGGGTCTTTGGTACCGATGGGACTGATGGATGGCATTTGGTTGTCTGTTTCAGCACCCTAACCAGAAATATCCGTCACAGGAGAGGAGAAAAGGTGGTCATCAATGCACCAAGTGAGTCCACAGGGGCGGCGGGTGGAGAGGTTCCTGTGGAGTTGTTTAATCCTTGGCTCTCACCCATTCCTTTTTTTTTTTAAATACAGTATTTAAAGATAAGAACACACCGTCTCCGTTTATAGAAACATTTCCTGAGGATGACGAGGCGGCCAAGGCTTCAAAGCCAGATCACATCTACATGGACGCCATGGGATTTGGGATGGGCAATTGCTGTCTTCAGGTACTAGCTCACAGGCAGAGGCGAGTGCCCTCGCCCACTTCTCTCTGACTTCTGTCCTTTATAGGTTTGTGTTTCCGCTTTGAAAAGCATATTTAGTCAGTTGAAATGGTAGCTAGTATGCTTTTCTGAAAACCGGTGAAGTTATTTTAGTAAATTCGTTGGAAACGATTTCTTGACAGAGAATTGACGGAATCTACCTTTCACTACAGGGATGTGTAGTTGTTGGTTAACATAAAATGTGAACTGTTCCCAGGTCACTGTCTCTGTTCTTTCTATAAGCCTGATTTTTGCTGCCATCTAGCGACAGTGTAGCTTTGAGGTTATAAACATGGCTTAAATCTCTTGTTTCTGAAAGGGAAGTCTAATGGATGCATTCCAGTGATTCTGTCATCAAGGGAAGGACTGTTTGGACTTTAAATCTTTATATTCATGTGAGGCCACCTGGCAGCATAAAAAGAAAACAGCCTGAGTTGGTCCTGCCCCTGGCTAAGTTACACAGGAGGTAGAACAGCCTTTCTGACCTAATCAGATCACGGAGCCCCTGGCAGGGACTGTGCCCAGGCTCACTTAGGACCTGGGGGACAGAACCCGGGACTCCTCAGGCAGCGCAGGGCCTGGCTACTCTGGTATTTGGGTAACTTCCTTCACTTTTTTTGGCCTGTTTTCCTCAGTTTAAAGAAGAGTTTATATTAAGGCCTCTGCTGGGTCTGACTCCAAGCTAATATTTATTTCATTGTTTTTATGAACAGAAGCATTTATTTTAATCTTTATTTAAAATCCTCTCAGAACAAGAGTTAAAAATTTGAAAAAAAATTAAAGACAAGGGAGCCTCTTGTTATTTAAGGAGATTTTATCTAGGTCTCATTATTTCAGCTGATTAGGAACAGTGTTCTTGGAGCAGCACCAGGCATTGTCCCCACATAAGGGCCCCTGGACCTCCAGCCTGAGCACTTTCGACACAGTGGCCGGGAAACCAGCCTCCCCATCATCTCAAACAGCTGCAGCACAGGCACACACCTTCCTGCACGTATCTCTAATGCGTTTATTTTCACAGCTATGTGGAATCAAAATCGGCTGCCAGGGTCCGAGTTTTCGTGCTAAATGTGTTTCAGTAACCATGGCCAAGGGTACAGTTTTCTCCTGCTTTTCATGACTTCCATAGGTAGTATAAAATATGGGGCTTCCAGATAAACAGGCCAGAAAGTTTCCTTACACATGGCTGCACTTCATAAAAAAGGAGACCTTTTGACTGTTAACTGCTTATCTGCCTCCCTATCTTAATTACAAATATTTCCAAAGAGAACCATTAAGCTCTAGAACTCACAGTGCACGGCTTTAAAACTCTATTGGTGCTGGGAGAACCGCTTGCCTTTTTTTGGTTTAATATTAAACCAAGGTGTTTCGCCAGGGACATCGCAGTTGTTCTGTTCCAAAGGGCTATTCTTTCCCTTGAAATGCTGTATTTTTACAAATAAATGCGGTCTGCTGGTATCTACCAGCCACATTTTTATTGCTGGTATAGTTTTCTATCCAATTTAAGCTTTGTCATGGGTTTAAGATTAAGTTTCTTTTTCTCAGTGGCACGTCCAATACCCAGTGTCAATACTGAAAAAATCGGCACAGATGTGAAGTTGTGGCAGAAACAACTTCCACAAATCAACAGTTTCCTGCTGTGAATCTCTTTAGTGGAACACTAGCAACTGCTTATTACGGTAAAGCAGAAAAAAATGTTTAAAAAGTAATTGAAGATTAATGGAAAATTTACAAGACAAATCATTCAACCACATTCAAAATTGACTCTTGGGGAGCTTTTCAGTAATCATTTAATGAGTTCATGTCAGTAAGTTCCTGTGTGTTGTAAGAGGTCTCCCCACACCCCAGAAAATCATGTGGCTTTAAACTGGGTTCTAGATAAATTTTAAATATACTTGTATTGATGTGTGTGTGTGTGTGAATATATTTTTGTTGATTTCAGAGAGAAAGGGAGACGGAGAGAGAGAGATAGAAAGATCAATGATGAGAGAGAATCATGAGTTGGCTGCTTCCTGCACGCCCCTGTGGGGGATCGAGCCCACAACCTGGGCATGTGCCCTGAACGGGAATCTAACCATGACCTCCTGGGTCATAGGTCAAAGCTCAACCACTGAACTACACCAGCTGGGCCTAGATCAGCCGTGGGCAAACGGATCCGGCCCGTTTGAAATGAATAAAACTAAAAACTAAAAAAAAAAAAAGACCGTACCCTTTTATGTAATGATGTTTACTTTGAATTTATATTAGTTCACACAAACACTCCATCCATGCTTTTGTTCCGGCCCTCCAGTCCAGTTTAAGAACCCATTGTGGCCCTCGAGTCAAAAAGTTTGCCCACCCCTGGCCTAGATAAATTTCAGATTAAATATTTAGGTTTTTAACATCTACTGGTATTTTTATACACTCATTTTTCCCCTCTCATCAGTTTCCTGGTGACATTGCTTCTCTTCTTTATATACTTTAAATGGATACCAGAAGCCAACTGTTCATATATTTACACCTTTTTAAGGTATTAGAACTTTTTTCCTTTCTCCACTAAGCCTTTATCTGCAGTGATGTTGCATTTGGTTTAATAACGATGGTATCAGCTCTAGAGTAAGGAAGATAGTAAGTGGATTTAGAATAAGCCGATGTGCTGTTGTAACGCAGCTATTGAATTCCAGGTGCTAATTTTCTAACTCATCTAGGGTTGGCTTTCCCAGGATCTGCCTGTGGATGGGCTAGTATGCAGTAGGCCAGTTAACAGAACCCAGTCACAAAACTGAAAAGAAACAATGCTCACTGTACTATCTTTTTAAGAACAAAAGTCACAGACACTCGCTAAAATTTCCAGAAGTGCTGAATAGGACCTAAGTAAAGTAGGGAAGTCTGTTCGAAAGAATTCAGCAGTCAGAATACTTGGGGAACATTTAGGTGCTTGTAATTTCAATCCATGTGAATTTGGCCTGTGGGGGTCACAGTTTTTCAAGTATCTCACCATTTTATTAAAATAAAACTTACCTTTGCCCATGTGTTCTCCTCTATAACACCCTCATTCCTTCAAGATACTATATAAATGTAATAAATATCTATTATACTAAGTAGGTGTCAGACATTGTTCTTCACACTTGTCATAGACATCCCTGCTGTGCTGGAGGTTTCTGTGGTGGGGTCATAGCAGATAAGTGAGTAAATACTTTGTGCACCCTCCCCTCCCTCATCTCCTCACTTCTCATTTAACCCTTACCCAGCACAGACTAATTTCCAAGTTTCTGCTTCTTTCCAGAAACTACCCTCCTTCTTGTTATCAGTGACCTAGTTGCCAGCCCTACTCAATCTTTATCCGTTTTAACCTTTGATACTCTATTCATTGATGTCTATGACTCAGCTCTTCTCTGGGTTGAATTAATCTGTAATGGCTTGTGAGTTATTACATTTTACTGAAAACATAGCCTTAGCATAGGAAGTGTAGGAAGATCAGGACACAGTAACCTGTCTGAAAGATTGTTTTCTATAGTCACCACGCTGACCTGAGATGCCACTGTGAGTCAGCAGGTGCACCTGTGACTCCAACAGCAGTTCTTGGCTTTTAAGAATGCAAAGTTGAGACCTGGCTAAAACTATTGGAACATGTTGGTTTAGCTATTTCAAGTATTAAGCAATTTAAGTAATTTCCTGTGCCAACATTAAATTCAAATTGTCATCCTATATCATAAAAGTGTAATATGCAAATCGACCAAACAGCAGAACAACTGCTCGGCAGAAGTGGGGCGGTGAGCAGGCAGTGCCAGGCCAGCCCAGGTGCGTGCCAGCGGACAGAGGGAGGGAATGGTGGTGGAGGGGTGGCAGTGAGTAGTGGTGGCAGAGGGGTGATGGAGGGGGTGGGGCTGGCCGCTTGTCGGCCGGTGCCGTCCCCTGATCGACCCGCCTGGTTGCCTCCTGCAGAGGGAGGCCATGGGTGGCAGCAGTGGTGGGGTGATGGGGTTGGGGCCTGCCACTCACCATTCCCTGATTGGCCTCCCCCACTCCTGGTGGGGAGCAGGCCTAAGCCATCGGTCAGAAATCCCCTGAGGGCTCCTGGACTGCAAGAGGGTGCAAGCCGGGCTGAGAGACAGCCCCCCTCCCCAAGTGCATGTATTTTTGTGCACCAGGCCTCTAGTCCTATATAATCCTATATAATAAAGTGCTAATGTGCAAATGATTGTCACGCCCTCATGCTGGGGCTGGGGGACCTGAGGCTGTGCCCCCTGCCCTGCAGGGCTTGATGGGGGTGGGGCCGGCCAGGTCTGGGTCTCGCGCGATTTCAAGGCACACGTGGGTGTGCGGTGACTTGACTCTGGGTCCAATGGCGCACCCCAGGCTCTGACAGGAGGGAGAGTTTCATATACATTTTACTAATTTTCTTTTATCTCTGACACTTCTATTATAGAGAAAGGGCAAATAGCAATATTAAAATATTTCCTCTAATTCCCTTTTAATGTGCACAAATTTTGTGCACCAGGCCACTAGTTATTAAATAAGTGACAGGAAATTAGAACTGTTCCAAATTTGCAGTTAATGCAGATGTGCCAGCACAACCACAATTTATATCCCTTGCTCCATCTACTGCTCCCAGTGTCCTGCCCCAAAAGAGGTAGAAAATTTTTTTAGATTCTTTTTAGTAGTTATTTGTGGAGGATTTGTACTAATCATTATGTGATCTCTTTCTCTGCCTAACTCTTTTTTTTTTAATATATTGATTTTTTAGAGAGGAAAGGAGAGGGATAGAGAGTTAGAAACATTGATCAGCTGCCTCCTGCACACTCCCTACTGGGTATGTGCCCGCAACCAAGGTACATGCCCTTGACCGGAATCGAACCTGGGACCCTTGAGTCCATAGGCCGACGCTCTATCCACTGAGCCAAACCGGTTAGGGCTCTCTGCCCAACTCTTAAATGTCCTACTTACCCATCATGTGCAGATTCTCTAGGTCAGCGGTTCTCAACCTGTGGGTCAAGACCCCTTTGGCGGTCGAATGACCCGTTCACAGGGGTCGCCTAAGACCATCCTGCATATCAGATATTTACATTACGATTCATAACAGTAGCAACATTACAGTTATGAAGTAGCAACAAAAATAATTTTATGGTTGGGTCACAACATGAGGGACTGTATTTAAAGGGCCAGAAGGTTCAGAACCACTGCTCTAGGTGATCTGCCCATCTTCAGGACATCATCAGCCTACTCCCCAAATATTTCTCCAGCCCAGGTTTATCTTCTAGGCTCCAGTTCTGGACCCAGCCATTTACAGGGCGGCTTTCTTTGTCGGTCTGTCCTTGGCTCCGTAAGCCTTTGCCTCTTCTTCCTGTCTGTCCTGGGAGCACCCAAGCCAAGTGCTAAGTCACACCCTCACTCTCTCTACCCTGTGGCCTCTAGAGCTGGCTGCCTTGTTCCAGTGTGCTCAACTTTTTCTTAGGCGGTTGCAGCATTTGAACTTCTCTGCCTTCCTCCAGTCTTGCCCCTTCCCAGCTGTTCCTCATGCTGCCACCAGTGCACTCTGAAACCCATCCTCGGTACCCCCAAGTCCCCTTTTCACCAAAATGCATGGAACCTCTCAGCCAACTGAAGTGAATGGGAAGGTCTTGAAAGAAACCAGTAGAAGAGGAAATACCTCAATGAACTTTATCATTTATCTAATATCTTATTTTTCTTCATCGACTTTTAAAATCTTATTTATGTTAGTTTTGAACATGATTAAATACCACTTTCTAGCAAAATTCATCTAGGACAAGCTTTTAAACAAACTCCTGTATTAAATGTTTCATCAATGGAATGACCATTACATACCAAGCCCCTCCCTTCTTCAGTCTTCTTCTCAGACTTCACTCCTTGGAGAGGATGTTAATAATTCTTTGTTGTTAATAACTTGCAATTCTTACACAGGTAACGTTCCAAGCCTGCAGCATTTCCGAGGCTAGATACCTGTATGATCAGTTGGCCACTATCTGCCCAATTGTCGTAAGTAGAAATCATAGCTTACTTTAAATTCTTCTTTGCATAGAATAAAGACCGCATGTGCGAAATTTGCTGAGTGTGCTAGTTAAGTCCATTTAAGACTTCATTCAGAAATGAACTAACCCAGATAATATGTAGATTAAGAACCAGTGGACTAATTCTAAGCTGTAGACGGTTACTGTTGCTAGTAAGACATTTATGTGCTAAAGTGTTAAGTTCCAGTATAGCCATCTTCCCTCTTCCATCCTTCATGTCCTCACATTAGAGAGAGGATGTTAAATGTACCAGATGCAGGGATTTAAGTCACTCCTGGGGTATTCCACTATGAGAAACAGGCACAGACAGTGCAGTAGAGCTGTGTTGCATAACTGATTCTTCGTGACCAGAGGTAACTGCATGGAGCTTTTTTCAGCATGAAAGTGACATTTTGAACCTGCAGGTGCTGACTTCTGTTTGTTTTTAGATGGCTTTGAGTGCTGCGTCTCCTTTTTACCGAGGCTATGTGTCAGACGTTGATTGTCGCTGGGGCGTGATTTCTGCATCTGTAGATGATAGAACTCGGGAGGAGAGAGGACTGGAGGTGGGAATGATTTTTCCTTCATAGCCTTTTTATATCAAGCAGATCAACCAGAGCTATTGTAATAACTACTTGTGATTTTGAAGTTTCCCTCAAATTTTTATCTTGAGTCACACATGGGAAGAATTTTATTGGTTATAAACCTATCTTTGTGGTCTTTGGCTTTATAGTGTTTGTTCTGGGGTGAATATGTGGAAATGTGATTTGGTTTGGGTGGGGTTTTAATTTTCATCATTTGGTGAAATCTGTATTTATTTTATCTTCTAGTTTTTTTTGTTTTTGTTTTTAATATTTTGGCAGTCACTGCTGATGGCTGTTTTTACCAAATGCTTTTTGGCGCTACATGAGTGCTTTGTACATGATGCTTTCTGCCGTGGAAAGTATACTCCGTTGTCAAAGATTTTTTGCCCCATATGAAGGGTTAGGTTTTGCCTTATAAGGGTCAGTTAGTGCCTCTTGTTTGCCTGTTGAACTGTGACCTTGCATTTCTCCAACCAAGAGTATCCATCAGAAGCACCTCTGGAGACCTTTAAAAAAATAGACCCCTGGCCCATCTCAGACCTTTAATAAGTTTTCTAGGACTGGAACCTCGACATAGGTGTTTTTAAAGGAGCCCTCCCAAGTAATTCTGATGTTCTGAACCAGGGCACACTACTGCTGCTCTGCTCTTCGTGCAATTGCTCATAAATTGTTGAATATGCTTTCTAAAAATAAACAAACTTCAGAGGAGAAATCATTTTGATAGTTTTCTTTTACAGTATAGGCTTTTTATTAATTATTTTGCCGTCAATCTTGGCATTTATTTTTGAAGCTTAATAAGAATGAAGGTGATGTGCTTTAAAAAAGAAAAAAGTTAAGGTATATTTAAATCATCCGGCAAAAAGGCTACTTAAAAATGAGGGGTGGGGGGAAGGCTACTTAATTTATCCAGGCTTTTTAAATATAATTTTCCCTAATAATTACTTTTCAGTGTTAACTTTTATTTTTCAGAGTCTTATGTTAAGGTTAGACATTTTTATATAATCATTATATATAAAAACATAGGGCATTTTAATGTAATTATTTGGGGCATTAGTTTATTTCCAAATGATTTTATATGGCATTCATTCACATTTTTTAAATTTTAGCCACTGAAGAACAGTAACTATAGGATTAGTAAATCCCGATATGATTCAATAGACAGTTATCTGTCTGAGTGTGGAGAGAAGTACAATGACATCGACTTGACAATAGATAAAGAAATCTACGAGCAGCTGTTGCAGGAAGGTGAGCATCCGTGCCTTTTTCCCTAGATTTGACTGTACGCCTTTAGTTCTTCAAAACTCTTTTAAACTTTTTTTTGCTGACTCCTGGTCTGGTTTCTGTTTTTAGTGTGAAGTCTCTAACTTTTCTTAGGAGGCTGCTTGTTCCTAAAGTTTCAAGTTCCAAATACTTGTGAGATCTTCTTGACTTTTAGCAAAAGGAACTTACTTTGGAGGTCTGTATCTAGGTCCCCACCAGTGCCCCAACAGGCCTTGTGTAACTAGCGAGTGAAACTCCGGCGCTTCCCCAGGGCCCGTAGGATAAGGTCCTGGGCGACATGAGTTACCGAACACACCAGCCATTGCCTGAGCTTCTAGACACCCGCTCTTCAACCTCCTGAGCTGTCCGTCTTCCTCTGGGACTTAGAGGACAGTGGAGTCTTGAGCTGTGTAGTGAGTCCAGTGCAACCTCTCTTTGCAGGCATTGACCACCTCCTGGCCCAGCATGTTGCTCATCTCTTTATCAGAGACCCGCTGACTCTGTTTGAAGAGAAAATACACCTGGATGATGCCAATGAGTCTGACCATTTTGAGGTAGTTCCTGTTTTAAATGCATTTTTATCTCACTAACCAAGACGGAGGCAGTTTTCTGTGTCTGTGAGAAATTGGCCAGTGGAAACCTCACATGCCTTTCATTATCCAGTGCGGTATAAAACCAAGACAAACTTTAAATTGGTTCAAGGTACTTTTATTATGATTCTTACAGGTTATATCTCCAGTTCTAAATTTCTTATTCTGTATTTTCTCTTGTTTGCAGCATGGTGAAAAGTTCAAGCATGCTACATAAAAATAACCTGATCAGTTATTTCAGAGCTGCTGGCATATAACCAACTTTTATTAAACACTTGCTGTTTGTTTTCCTAGCAGGTCACATTCCAAGAAAATCTTAAGTTGTACCTTTTTGTACTTATAAACTGAAGAGTATTAGGTATGGACAGCAAGCAGTCTCTCCTCATTAACTATCAAATCATCTTAATATTTTCTGGGGCCTATGGAAAGTTGGTTTTATTCTCTGCCTTTTTTATTATAGAACATTCAGTCCACAAATTGGCAGACAATGAGATTTAAGCCTCCTCCTCCAAACTCAGACATTGGATGGAGAGTGGAGTTCCGGCCCATGGAGGTAAGACGCGCATCAGCAGGAGCGAACTCACTTGCACCCGTCTTCTGAGTGCCCACGACCCCGTGACGCTCTTAGCAGAGGCTCCTAAATTAACTGGAAACCGATACAGATCCAGTGTGTGCACGCAGTGAGCACGTCCAGAAGCTAAGGAGGGTTCATTTCTGAGAATAGATTGTGAGCAGACCCAGACCCTGGTGGGGAATTGGGGGATGACGTGATCCAAGGAGGGCTTTGTTGGGGAATGGCTTGCTTGTGTGGTGGGTTGCTAACATCTGGGCTCCTGCTTGTCTAGGTTCAGTTAACAGACTTCGAGAACTCGGCGTATGTGGTGTTTGTGGTGCTGCTCACGAGAGTGATCCTTTCCTACAAATTAGATTTTCTCATTCCGCTGTCAAAGGTAAGAGTGTGATAAAGGGTAGCAGTGGGTCTATATAGCTGTGACTATTCTGTTCATTTGTATGTCATATTTATTTTAAATGTGACCTCATTTAGAATTGTTCACCTTTTAGAATAAAATGCTTCTCCCTCCACCTTATTGTTTTTATCCTTTTTGATGCTACACTGGTGGAAACTCCCGGAAAAGTGTTAACAGTGTTTTCTTACTCAGCCCATTTTTTTTTTTTAAATATATTTTATTGATTTTTTACAGAGAGGAAGGGAGAGAGATAGAGAGTTAGAAACATCGATGAGAGAGAGACATCGATCAGCTGCCTCCTGCACATCTCCCACTGGGGATGTGCCCGCAACCCAGGTACATGCCCTTGACCGGAATCGAACCTGGGACCTTTCAGTCCGCAGGCTGACGCTCTATCCACTGAGCCAAACCGGTTTCGGCATGTTTTCTTACTCAGCCCATTTGAAAGAGGTGGTTGGAGTGAGTCCCACAAATAGATTTCATCCTCCCCACCATCTTATTTTGGTTACAGTATTAAGCTTAGGGGGTGAGGAGAAAGGGTACCTGCTGTGGGGCTGAACTGGAGCTGTTCCTGGAGAATGTGATGGCTTGGACCATCAGAAAAACAAATCCAATAAAAAACTGAAAAGGAAACTCTGGGAAGCAGTTTCCTGGCAGAGCCTCAGAACAGTTCCAGGCTGTGAGGCAGCAAGTAGAAGGTTTGGTTCCCGGGCCAGTAGGTGTGTTGGCAGAGAGAGAGGCTGGGAAAGCTGCAGGCAGAGCGAGGGGTCTGGTGAGGTGTTAGGGCAGAGCAAGGAGAAGAGCAGCCCCGTCCCAGCAAGTTTGGAAGGAGGAAGAAACAGCGGAGCCCAACCTCTGCTCCCTCTCCCCCAAGGTGCACCACAGCTGCCCTGTCCCCCCACACACCCTGGAGGCAGTCTGGCTGCCAGCTCGTCCCTGCCTGCTCTCACACCCAGGCCGAAGGGGGCCATGTTGCACACCAGGTGTGCCTGTTGGGGAGAGCAACCTGTCTGAGGCACAGTCCATGTAAGCTACCAGTCTAAGCCTTTGTTTACAATAGATGTCTAAATGTCAGTAGGAAACCAAGAACTTTTAATGGCCTTAAAGAGCCTACAAAAAGTATATTATCCTCAGTGAAATATAGTTAATTCAAGAAATTGGAAAAAACTCTTAAAGAAGTTCTAGAGAAGGCTCACATCCATGACACACGCACTGTGGACCACCGAGCATTTGGAGAATAGTTGTTAGAAACAAAGAACAATGGTAGCCACAATTTTAAAACTCAGTAAATGGCCCTAGCCAGTTTGGCTCAGAGGATAGTGCCTGCCCAAGGACTGAAGGTCCTGGGTCTGATTCCTGTCAAGGCACATACCTTGGTTGCAGGCTCAGTCCCCAGCCCTGGTTGGGGTTCATTCGGGAGACAACCTATCTATGTGTCTGTCTTCCCCCCTCCCTTCCACTTTCTCTAAAAATCAATGGAAAAATATCCTCAGGTGAGGATTAACAACAAAGATAAACCACACTTCAGTATATGCCCAGTAGTGCAGATATTGAAGATCAAAGTCAGTGATTTAGGAAGCCAAACTGGGATCCAGCCCAGCAGATGGCAATGAAAAACTGGAACATGGAAAATTGCTCTGGAAAGTTCAGTGTTTGTGTAATTTAGAAGAAAAGAACAATCTATATCAGGGGTGGAGAACCATTTTTCTGCCAAGAGCCATTGGATATTTATAACATTACTAGTGGCCCAGTGCACAAAATTGTGCATGGGGGGAGGGGGTGTCCCTCAGCCCGGCCTGCACTCTCTCCAATCTGGGACCCCACGGGGAACATCCCTCTCGCAATCTGGGACCGTTGCCTCCTAACCACTCACCTGCCTGCCTGCCAGATTGCCCCTAGCCACTCTTCCTGCCGGCCTTCTCACCACCAACTGCTCACCCCCTCCTTCCCCCACTCCGGCCTGATTGCCCGTAACTGCCTCTGCCTCGCCACCATGGCTTTGTCCGGAAGGTCTAATTAGCATATTACCCTTTTATTAGTATAGATTCGCTTAATATAAATGTATGTTGCTATGTTAAAAGCTCCTAAGTTTATTGAATTTTGAGTCCTGTGTGCAGTTGCCTTGGCAGGGCCAGACCAAATGGTTTCTCGGGCCTCATATGGCCCATGAGCCAGGCGCTCCCTCCCCCAGCCAGGTCTGTATAAAAGAGATGCAAGATATGGTAATCAAGGAAATAAGACAGTTTTCCCTGTAAGAGTCCATTAGGTCTAGAGATAAATATTTAAAGAAGAACCCACTAGGAATTTCTGAATCTCAAAGAAAAATAACAGCTGTCTAGGTAGAGAGAATTAGGATAGCTGCCAAGAGGGTGAAAAACAAACAGTGTATCACTTCTATCACTTCTCATCTACAACAATAAACAGTAAAAGAGACTGAGAAAGGTCTTAAGAATCTTGAGGGGTTAAAAATCACAACCATCGAATTCTCTTCCAGTCAAATTATTCTTTAAATTCCAGGTAATTCTAACAAAACTTGATAGATTATTAGGGCTAAAAGTATGCCAGAAGTCTTACCTAGTGAAGGACAGTGGAGGAGAGGGATGGTAGATACTTTGCAATACTTGGCATTTAGAGAGAATTCAAAACTACTTGTTTAAAAGAAAAACTAGTAATAGATAGCTACAGGTTAATAGTAAATCCTACTATTAACTATTTACTATTAACCTGCAGCTAAAAGGTGTGGGGTCAGGGGAGTGTAAGACAGGATAGCCCAGAGAGCATAAAATGGTTAAAAAAAAAAAAAAAGACATTTGAATAAACTCTCCTACCTAAAAGCTGAAACAGGTAATATAAAATAGCAACATAATGACATATATTGTTTGCGTACAATATGCCTAAAATAAGAACAGTGTGGAAAATAGCTATCTTTGAAAAAGATAACCATAAAGACAAATGTGATGGAAAGTATAAATGGGATAGAGGAAGCAGTTTTCTTTACCTTAGAAAATCAGTGTTAGACTCCTGATTCTCTTTACCCCATAAAGTGTGGCAAACATTTTTCAGAAGCATAAGAAGCACTTAAAGGCACAGTGGTATGGTAAGATACGGCTTTATCAGGCCGGTGCTCTATCCACTGAACCAAACGGCTAGGGCAGCGACCATGGTGGGATTTTAGCCTGTATTTGAATATGTTTCTAGAAGTCCCTAGATTATTCAGGTCATATGTGTCTTTAAAAAACAACAGTAGGAATTAATGAAGACAGTGAAGAGGCTAAATAATCCAAGACTTTGAATAGCCCATGCTAGTTCAGTGTGCCCTCTAACTTGTGTCTTTCATATATTGAGAATCCTCTCAGATTTCATTATAGGAAGTAAGGGATTACTAAGAAGTTTTGAAAGCTCTTACTTTGTGAGTCTTAAAAAGTCACTGGAGAAATGGAGAATTCACGAATGGCGAGGTTTTGGTCTGTTGAAGAAGTGGCCACGGCCAGGGCAAACAGTGTTTCTGACCTTCTGCCCCCGGAGAGCTAAGCTCAGTCCAGATCTGACGACAAAGTGAGGCAGCAAAACCCCAGGGCTGTGGGGGCAGAGCACTGACCTGGGAGCCAGGGCTGGGTTCCCTGCCTTCCCTGCCTTCCCTCACCTGGGTCTCGGACGAGTCCTGTGCTGTGTAAAGGGAGCCAGCCACCTGCCCTCAGACAGGTTTCGTGGAAGGCCAACCACAAAGGTGCCTTGAAATGCAGGCAGCCACATGATTTATGCTTTTGTTTTTTTAAGGTGAGCTTCTCTTTTCCCCCATTATTGTTAAAAAGCACATACCAATTTGTGGTTGAGTTACACAGTCCCACATAAAAGTGAAAAGTCCGCTCTTCTGACCAGAAACCGTGGAAAGGACGGTAGAATTCTTGAGGGAAGCGAGTCCTGATGGCAGAAGTGACGGAGGCACGGCTGGTTGGTCAAGAGTGTTCTGACTTGGGCATGTTCTTTTTCTCCCCTAGGTTGATGAAAACATGAAAGTCGCACAGAAAAGAGATGCTGTCCTGCAGGGAAAGTTCTACTTCAGGAAAGACATTTGCAAAGGTATTACATCCTCTTGGATTTCTGGGGCCACTTAGGCTACAACAGGCCACTAATGCTGCTCTGCCATCACCAGCAGGTGGCAACGCTGTGGTGGACGGCTGTGGCAAGGCCCAGCAGGGCGCGGAGCTGGCCGCAGAGGATCACGAGGAGTACGCCCTGATGAGCATAGACACCATCATTAATGGGAAGGTAGGGTCCTGTGCGCCCACTGCCTGCCGGTCGGCCGACACCCACAGGCAGGGAACTCATGGCATCTCCTGCTTCGTGCAGGAAGGCGTGTTTCCTGGGCTGATCCCAATTCTGAACTCCTACCTGGAAAACATGGAAGTGGATGTGGACACCAGATGTAGCATTCTGAACTACCTGAAGCTGATTAAGAAGAGAGCATCTGGTATGGTATCCTTTGCTTTCTTTTTTCTTTAAAAACAAATCTCAATGTAGGCAGAATCTCACAATCTTAAAATACTCAGATTCTTAAAGTCGCCAACTTTTCAGACCTCACAGACCACCAGTGGTCCACAGACCACCGGTTGGCGACCGCTGTTTTAAAGGATGCATTTATTAATACACACCTTTTCACATTTTGACATCTCTACAATCAGGTACATCTTATAATCTCTGATAGTCACAGTTTAATTAGTGCTCAATTTTTTAATACTGATTCATAAAATTGGTGCATCTTTAAGTCGATGGCATTGTAGAGAATGCAAAACAGTGCCTAGTTGTGACTGAAGTCCAGCTGTGTTCATTGTGCACCATCACGGGCGCTTTTTGTAGGGCTGAGTAACTCTGTAAGGTAAATAAGCAACACAGCGAGGGCGTCGGGGTCTTCAGCCTGCTGCATCTAGTGAGCACCCCAGGAACCCCTCCTCTGTTAGCCGGGGGAGCCGTCAGCTGTGAACCAGAGCAACGGTGATGGTGGTAATGGCATCTGTATTTTACAACGGATGTACCCCCAATGGTATGTCTGCCAGTTTCCCACTCCACTTACTGTTCTTTTTCTCTCTACCTCTTTGACCAAAGGTTGCTCTGGCAAACACGGGACCTGCTGTCCTCTGAGGTAGTCTGATGACACGGCCAGCATACGTGGTCTTAGCCCTCTGGCCAAATGGGAGGCCGCGTGCGTTAGTGCACATGCTGGCTCTCGTTCCTTACGAGCTGGCAGTGTCGGTCAGTGTGCGGGTAGCATCTGGCAGGCAGCACTGGGATGTGTGTGGTCTAGTTGCCTGCCTGCAGCCTGAAATTCTTTTCCAGGAGGAGTCCTGCAAACACTATGGAAAGCATGCTTTCCCAGCCCCGCCACCTGGCCACACCAAAGGTCACGCTGCTTTTTCTTCAGGATTATGCATCCTGGCCAAATGTCAACTTGTATTTTAAAAAGCACTACTATTAAAGTGTCCTAAAATTTTTTTTTTTCTTTTTCAGGAGAACTAATGACAGTCGCCAAATGGATGAGGGAGTTTATCGCAAACCATCCTGACTACAAGCAAGACAGTGTAATAACTGATCAAATAAACTATAGTCTTATTTTAAAGTGCAACCAAATTGCAAATGAATTATGTGAATGCCCAGAGTTACTTGGACCAGCATTTAGGAGAGTAAGATATAGCGGCAGTAAAATGGACTCTTCCAACTAGGCCCCTGCAGAGGGACTCGCTCGCTGTTTCATCGGAGAACCGGCCGCAGCTCTAGCCAGAGCCTGGAGTGACCAGGTTAGCAGGACCGTACTGGCTCCTGGACCCATGGGCTGGAAATGGCTTGAGAGGCTCCCTTCAGCGGGTAAATCTAGAGTTTTTACAGCGAACCTGTACATAGTAAAGTATTTTTATGATTAACAATGTATTTTAATAACATATCTAAAGTGTGGACTGGCTTGTACATTTCCCAATTCTCACTCTGGAGCAACAACTGCCCAAGCAGTTTTGTAAATGTGATGTTGTAGTAATTGTACTATATCTGCATTCCAGAGTTCAAAATGTTTACTGTAAATATTTGTGGGTGTTTTTTTTTTAAAGACTTTACCTGGACCTGATTCACTGAAATTTATCACTTCACTTTAAAACCAGTTTGTCTTATTGATGTCCTTTCAGTCATCTCCTTTGTTTTATATTTAAAATCACTGTTGGATCCATTGAAGGGCTTCAGGGGTAACCCTGGATTCTGGCACCTTATCTGTTTCTTTTGTAATCGGAATAGCTAACCACCAAGTAAACCCATCGAACTGATGGCTGTTATGAAAGGTACTGTCCTTTTTTATTTAATTCGATGAGGCAGGCATTAAAGAGAACTCTATAGGAAGGCAGGAGACCTGTACCCTGAGTTCACATGTAGTGATTATTGGGGGTGATGGTTTTCCTCCTGTGCATAATATACAGAGTACTGTCAAAAATGGCACCCGCTCCTGTGTCTGTTCTGGTTGCTGCTGTGTATGTAAATGTGCAAATCAGGTGCAGTTGCTGAAGGTTGTTTTCTTACTTTTTTGTAGTTTCCAGTAAGCATATTGACAGACTTTCTCATAAAAGCCATTTGCTCTAGGTTTTACCTGGAGGATATCCTACATGCTGCTTATGCCCTTCTCCGTGAAGCTCTTCAATAAATCATGATATGCACTAAGTTTTGTGAATCAAGGCCCTAAATGTTTAACTGTAAATAAGTTTCACATAATTGTTAGAGCATTTTGTTGAAGGTTTTTTCCAATTAAAGTCTTAACCTACTTCAGAAATAACTATGTACAGTAGATTATGCAAACCTTAACAGGCATCAATATTTAAACTAATGTAAATTTTAAGAGATTGTGACAAAGCTGCTTCTGCTAAGTCTGCTTAGGTATAACTACTAGGGTTTGTGCTGTCTCATACACGCTCGTTGGAGGATTAATGAATGCCTGCTTTTCATTTGCTTGTAAATCAGGTTGTAAAAAGGCAGATAAACTAAATGTTTGTGGGATGAGGAAATAAAAGAATGGAATGAGAATCCTGAAAACTGTTGAATGTGTGAGTTCTGCAACTAAAGGGGTGGTGGCGGGTTTGTCTGTTTAACCATCTCAGATATTCTGTGAAATTGTTTTCATTGCAATCCTCAGAGGTTTTCAGAAAGAAGTAGTGACAAAAACAGACGCCTCATCTGCCCTGTAGCTGTCAACCCCAGAGGGGAGGGGAGGGAGGGGCTTGATGTTGGGCTGAAGTGACCCCTGAGCCACAGGAAGTGAATTTTTTTACTCCACACTGCTCAGCGGAGCCAGTGGTCATGGGACCGCTGAGGAACTCGGGTGCTGACGCACACTAAGCTGGAGAACCTGCAGGTCCTGCAGAGAAATCCTTTCAACCCATGGCTGCGTCAGCATCCTCTCAGCGTAGAGTTCTGTGATCATGCTTGTCCTGGGGCCAGTCTGCTTCTCTCAGCTTTGTTTACCCGAACAGCCCCAGGGCTGTGCTGGTCTAATTAACCTGCACACAAACCTCTTGGGGGTCTTATTAACAAGCGCAGCCTGGCTCTGGGCCACCCTGAGTAACGTGGACTTACTGTACCCCAGTTGTGCACATATCAGTTGTATATCTCCAATGACACGTGCTTTTCATTCCATCGGTTGTATCTAGATTTTTTCTTAGTGAAAAACAGGTCATGGTGCTCTGTCTCCAGGACAAAGTGAGCTGGGCCTTCCATGAGCTTTACCACCTGAACACGGCGAGGACTCGGTTTCAGGAACAGTAACTGTGAACGCCGAGGTGAGTAAAGGGGCTTCCTCCCTTTGGCTGAGCCCAGACTCAGACCCTCACTTAGAAGACAACCTCACCCACTCTTACCCCAAGTCTAGTCGCCTGGGTTAACGAGGCTCTTCCGGGTCCCAGGGCGGCTCTGCCCCTACCACTTGGCTCTTCCTGAGGCTGCTCATGAGCCTTTCCACTCAGAAATGGAGGAAGCTCGCCGTGGCCGCCTGTCTGAACTGCCTCCTGACAAAACTAACCGAGTGACATGTGGAAGTCCAGGGTGTGGCACAGCTTAGGCCACGTCTCTGAGGAGCTGAAGGGACATTTCTGGGGACCTGGAACCGTGGAAAGACAAAAAGTGGACGTTCCTTCAAGCAGCTGGTAGCCCTTGCTGTCGGGGGAGAGACCACAGGGTGTGCCTGGGAGGCTAGGCCTTTCAAGTTCGAGGTCAACCCCCGACCTTCCCTGAAGATAAGCCACTGAGCTCTACCAGCTGCTCCTCTCCTTGATGCTTTTGCATAAACCTTCAACGTTCCCTGAACATGCATGCCAAGTGTATGTAGAAGAGTGTGATTTAGAGGGGACTGATGAGGTTTGGAGTCGGAGTGAGGAGACCTTGGTGGGCGGCCTTGTCAGGTGCACTCCAGCCTGTTCAGGTCTCGGTATGTGGAGCTGAACGAGGCTGGCTCGTCCCCGGAGCCTCTCCCACTCTTACTGTCTTATGACATGAAACACTACAAAGCTACGTATGGAAGATGCAGTCAGGGCCGCCCACTTTTAATAATCAGTATGGTATTGGCATAAAAACAGATCAAAGGAACAGAATAGAGAGCCCAGATATAAATCCATGCATGTACGGTCGACTAATTTACAACAAAGGAGCCAAGAATATATACAGCCTCTTCAATACATGGAACATGGGAAAACTAGACCACTAGCTTACACCAGACATGAAAATCAATATGAATTAAAGACTTGAAAACCAGCACCTGAAACTACAAATTCTAAAGGAAAACAAGTAGTAAGCTCTTTCATATTGATCTGGTGGTGATTATTTTTAAAAAAAACCTGACACCAAAAGTGAAAAACAGGTGGGACTACATTAAACTAAAAAGTTTCTGCACAGCAAAGGAAACCATCAACAAAAGGAAAAGGCAAACCACTGAATGGGAGGACATGTTGGCAAATCATATCTGATAAAGGGGTAATATCCAAAATACAGAAACAACTCTAGCAAAAATCCCTGAGTAACCCAATTTAAAAATGGGTAGCATATCTGAGTAGACATTTTCCCAAAGAGACATAGATGTCCAACAGGTATCTGAAAAGAAGCTCAACATCATTAAACATCAGGGAGATTGCAAATCAAAACTACAATGAGATGTCACCTCACTTCACACCTGTTAGAATGGGTATTTGATAAGGAAATAAAAGTATTGGTGAGGATGTGGACAAAAAGTAACCCATGCACCCTACTGGCGGGAATGTGAATTGGCACATCCACTATGGAAAACAGTTCAGAGGTTCCTAAAAAACTTGAAACTAGAACTATCACATGATCTAGCAATTCTACTTCTAGGTATTTATCTGAAGAAAAGGAAAACAGTAACTTGAAAATATATCTGCACCTTCATGTTCATTGCAGCATTATTACAAGAGCCAAAATAATGGAATCAACCAAAGTGCCCATCAATGGGTGAATCAATAAAGATGTATATATATACACAATGGGATATTACTCAATCATATAAAAACAAAATCTTGCCATTTGTGACAACAAGGGTGGCCCTTTGAGGGCATTATTCTAAGTGAGATAATTCAGAGACAAATACCTTGTGATCTCATCTATGGAATAAAAATCAACCAAGAAACTAAACTCAGCCAGGCCAGTGTAGCTCAGTGGTTGAGCATCAACCTATGAGCCAGGAGGTCACGGTTCAATTCTGGGTCAAGGGACATGCCCGGGTTGAAGGCTCAATCCCCTGTAAAGGGCATGCAGGAGGCAGCCAATTAATGATTCTCTCTCATCGATGTTTCTCTCTTCCTTCCTCTCTGAAATCAATAAAAATATTTTTTTTAAAAAGAAAACCAAGCTCACAAATATGTATAATAAATTGGTTTTTACCAGAGGTAGAATGGGTGGAGGGGGTCAAAAGGTGTAAACTTGCATAGTAACTATAGTTTATAATACTGTTCTGCATATTTGAAAGGTGCTATGAGATCTTAAACGTTTTCATAAGAGAAAAAGAATCTGTATCTGGTGGTGGATGTGAACTAGATTTTTAAAAATTATTTCACAATGGTGTTAGATGATAGTGCCCTCTAGTGGTGTATGCTGTAGTTGCCTTTTTAGTTTCATTGGTTTACAACTATTCAGACACACACTCTGAACAAAGATAATATAAAGTGAAATTCCATATTGAAATCTATTTTATTTCTATTGACATTTTAAAATGGGAATGGGTTTCTGTTCTAGCATAATCAGTTAAAACTATGGATTTCACTTTTATTACTGTTTTAGCTATAACCACACATTTTATGTTGTATTTTCATTGTTCAGTTATAAATATTTCCTTATTCCTTGTAATTTTTTATTTGATCCATGGGTAATTTTGTAGTGTATTTTTTCATTTAAAAGTCTATTTACCCAAAGAAGACAAAAATATTGATTTAAAAAGATATGGATCCTTATGTTCATTGCAGCATTACTAGTAATAGCCAAGATATGGAACTAACCTAGATGTGCATCGGTATATGAATGGATAAAGAAGATGTGGTACATATATAATGAAATATTACTCGGCCATAAACAGAAATGAAATCTTGCCATTTGCAACATGGATAGAACTAGAGGGTATTATGCTGACATGTCAGACAGAGAAAGACAAATGCCATATGATCTCACTTTTATATTGAACCCAAAAAAACGAATAAATAAAACCAAACTGGCCCATAGATATAGAGAACAAGCCAATGGTTGCCAAAGGGGAGGGGTGTATGGAAGGGGAAATGTAATTACTCTTCGACCCAGCAGCTGCACTCTTAGGCATTTATCGCAGATAAATAAAAACTTGTATTTACACCCAAACCTGTACACAAATTTTCATAGCAGCTTTACTCCTAGTAGCCAAGCACAGGAAACAACCCCAATGCCATTCAAGGGGTGAATGGTTAGCAGTGGTACATCTACATCACCAAGTACTCTTAGCAATAAAAAGGGTCAAACTATTGACACGGCAACAGTCTGGATGAATCTCTAGTGAGTTCTGTTGAGTGAAAAAGGCCCAATAACCATTAGTGGTCAAAAGAGTGTAGGGACGGGGTAGGGAGGGAGTAGGAGAGCAATGGGTATGGTTATAAAAGAACTCTGAATGATGGACTTGTTCTGCATCTAGACGCTGATGATGAACCTGCACGTGCCATAGAATTGTATAGATACACATAAGAGTACAATGAAAACTGGGAAAACCTGAGAAAGACCAGTGGCTTCTATCAATGTCAACACCTTGGTTGTGATACTGTATTATAATCCAAACTGTTTCCATGGGAGAACACTGGGTAAAAGACAGATCTCTCTGTATCATCTCCTACAACTGCATATAAATCTGTTTCTCAAAGTTTAAAAAGTGTAGTTGTGCCAGGTGCCAGGAGGTATAAAGAGGTAACACATGTTCTTGCCATTAAAGAGTTTATTACCATGGAGATCCAGAGTTAGGAAGCCAGTGGTTTGAAAGTGGCGAAGGCCGACTGGGCACGTTCAGGAGAGAGTTTAGTTGTAAGACATGAAGTCTGTTGTCAGGTAATCACACCAGTGAACATTTGAAAACAATCAGGCAGTCCTGATCCGGCCAGTCTTGAGCACCATTTCAGCCTTTTGGGAAGGGTGCTGCATTATTTGCCAAAAGTCTTAGGTTCTGATCTCAGTCTGGATCTACATATTAACTGAGGAGAGATCCAACCACTCGATCGTTCTATTTGAAAAAAGGAAATTGGAGTACATTTCTAGAATCCTTACTGCATGAGCATTCGATATTTTTATAGCGCCTTAAAATGACTCTAAAATGAGTAGTAAAAAAGAATGTTTTTCATCCCCATTTTGACAAGTAGAACCATCTCCAGTGACATCATTGCTCCCTCTCCCCCAACCCTTCAAGTGTTTATTGCACTTCTGCTCTAGGGCATATGTTGAGTTTTCGGTTTTATTTGGATTACCGATGCACACCCCGCACCCCCCCTAACCCCCCACTCCCCATTCTGGCACCTTTCTCTATTTCTTCTTGGAGAAGATCTCTAATCTTCCAGGCATGGCCAATTTCAGACGACAATTGCCATTTATTGAGTGCTTTCCAAGTGCTAAATTTTGACACAGGAAAGTCATTTAGTCAATACAAAACCTGTGAAATGGATACTCATACTGCTTTTTTGACACTTAAGGCTTAGAAAAACCAATGGCTGGTCTAAGGACACTCACTGATAATGGTAGGTTGAGGCAGATCTCAAACCCTCACCTACCTAACTTGGCCACACCTAGAAATATTGTCTATCCCTTTAAGCCTTGCAGAAACTGATCATTTTTTTAGCAGGTGGATTGTTCCATCACGATTTTTTTTTTTTTTACTTGCTCATTTTGTTTCTGAAACTCCATTGTATAACAAATCATTTTAATCAAAGTGCCTTGTAATTCCAACAGTTCCCACATAGTGGCAGTATAAGACTATTCCATATGCTTGCAGCTTTCCGCGCCAAGGAGCTGCTAACCTGTAGGTCATGTCATTTCACATGCTTTTTGGTCAGCTCTGGGGTTACATAAAATACCAAGTCAGGGCACACTGGAGGGAAAGAAAGTTTCAGGCATTCGGGATATTTACCCCAGACACAATAGAGATTCAACAAACTTGCAAAACAGAAAACAACTTCCTATGGGGAAAAACAAAGCACCTACTTATTGCTGCCCACCATCCAGTAACTGGCCTTGGTGGCCTTCCAGCAGCACACACAATAGCCTCGGCCACAGATGGTCCCCCATTTCCTCTGTCCCCTCAAAACCAACCCTTTTAGAATAAATAGGCCATTTCTCCTTTCTCGATTTGCCCCAGTGATTATAAACAAGGGGACAAACTAGCATACACTGTAGAAATGCCACATCTTTTTCCTGACCACACGAACACTGCCTAGGACTAAATGAAAAACAGAAGGATAATTCAGCCAAGGTTCTCAAAGTGTTTGGTCAGGACCGCCCGCCCCCCC
>NW_006290147.1:799316-810637 GCF_000327345.1 Myotis davidii | reverse complement strand
TGTGTGTGTGTGTGTGTGTGTATTTTTTTAGAGAACTGTTTCATCTATCCAGGCAGAATTAGTGCCTAGAAACCATGTTTTTACTTCATGGCTGTCATAGCTGATTGGACTAGATGTGAACACCTGACACTGAAGGAGTCAAGCCATTGGCTGTCCAGCAGCCAATGAGGTTCTCTCTTTTGAGGACTCCAACTAAAAAACAGAGGTGCAGGTTACTGAGCCTCCTCCTGGGTGGAGCTCCAGGGAGAAAGCCCAAGGACTCACGCTGCTGACCCTGGTGGTCAACCTCCCTCTGATCCCAGCAGGTACCCAATTTCCCTCCCATAAACCCACAGGTTTGTTCCAGCTCATTCTGAGTGGGTGTCTGTTACCTGCATTCCCTGTGAGAGACACCACGGTCCTGTGCAAAGCCCAGTGGGGGCATGCACGGAGTTTATGACTGTTCCCCGAGTCTCTGGAGTCCAGCCCAGCTTCCTGACTCCGCAAATGTCCTTTGTTTCTCTCAGCACCTCAGCTCGGTTCTCAGTGAACCCGGAAAGGATAACATCTGCCTAACCAAGTCATTTCCAGCAGGCAGTGCTCGTCTGGATGGTGCCTGGCACAGGCAGGTGCTCAGTCGGTGCCAGCCCCCACTGCCTTGCAAGCAGGTCCTCTGGCTGAGCTCAAATGCAAGTCACACAGACCCCGAGGGGACTGTTCATAGGAAATACCCCTGTCATTCCTAAGAAGGAAAAGAAATGCTGTTTAGCCAGGGATCGACTTTTCTCTGTTGGTGCCTGCAAGGGCGGGGTGGGGTGTCACTGCTCCTAAGAGATAGGCTTCTGGAAAGAGGGGGTGTGAGCAGCTCCTGTATTTTAAGCCCATGTTGAAGTTTGAGTAGGAAGGTCCGGAGCCCGCCCGCTTGGGGAGGATAATTCAGCCAAGGTTCTCAAAGGGTTCGGTCAGGACAAAAAAAATGCAATAAACAGTAAGCATTGTTTACGGGAGCAGGTGAGTCCAGTGCTCCCTCCCGGGCAGCTGCCCCTTCCTGCTAGCGGTCTCTCCCGTGAAGAAAACTGTGACATGACCAACTCGGTCTCATGCAGGCTCCAGGGCCCGATGGGGATGCCCCTCTTTGAGGCGTTTTCAAAGAAGCTAGTGAGGATGACACAAATGGAAAACACTCTATTCGTGGAATTTCAGGCACCACTGGGGAAGCCTTCTTCTTAGGGTGGCTCTCGGAGGATCGTTAAGTCACCCCATTAGAGATGGGACATTCGGTCGCTTTCTCTGCCTGAGCAGCATTCCTTGTTCCTGGAGCTGCTGGGGGTCCTTAGGGCGCCAATGCCCTGTGGCTGGAAGCACTGACAATGCCATGCTCAGTGTCCCTGGCAGCCAACAGCCATTGGCCACACTCGGCGCCACAGACCATTGAACCCGAGATGCCAGATGACAAGGCTGCAGTCCTGTTCTCAAGAACTCTGCCTTCTCGTGAGTCTACGCCACCTGTCACACATGGGGCTCAGGCCCCAGACTATTCCCACTGCCCAGCCCCTCCGGATTCCGTCTAACATCTATGGAGAGCACAAAGAGCTGCTTCCCCAAAGCCCTTTAGAGCAGTGGGCACCAGTATCTCTCTCTATTATTCCTTAAAAAAATACCACCGCAGGGCAGAGGACGCTCTTGCCCATTTGCAGCTGAAGGTTGAATCGTGTTGCCATAATGGGCATTGTTGTCACTTTCCAGGTATTATATCCCTCGCTGGGCCCCACCATCTGGCGGCTCAGGTCAGACAAGTATGGGAGGTGAGAGCCATGTGAGCATGAGCGAGGCGGCCACAAGGAATGCACCGGAGCATTTATTACCACAAGCATCACGTACACGATCGAACAGACAGGAGCAACGTTTTCAAGGTCTACGTGTAAGAAAGATTCTCCCTGAAAAAGAAACGAGATGCTCTCAGCTCAGCCCTGTGCTAAACCCATCTCGGATGAGGATCCAGGTTTGCTTTGGCATCACGGTGGTCCCGATACCAAATCTTTTAACTGTTTTCTGCCCTGTTGAATATATGTCTGAGTAAGTGTCTGAGTTTGGTCTAGAGAGCCTCGGTGCATTCTTTGATAGACAGGGAAAGAACAGACTCAGCACAGTGCTAAGCTTTAAAAAAAAGAAAAAGAAAAAGAACACAAATAAAAATAGGGAAGATCCTTTCCTCCTCTGGCTCAAAATCCTACTAGGAAAGTGAACGTGTGGTATTATCCGTGTCACTCACAATACACAGGGCTCACGAAGAGCAGACCCAGCTTCAGAAGTCACTTGCCTGACACGGTGCCATGTGACATTTTAAATACATTCCGTAACGCTCCTTTCTTCCCCAGCTTGTTGCTCCTGCCTCTCTGTCACCAAGCTAAAAAGGCTGCTGCTCTGGGGGCAGGCTTGGTCCTGCTCTGTTAGGAACAAGTCCCTGCCCTGCCCCCCTCAGCCAGACCCGGGGCCGCAGTGGTCTTGTCGCACTGCTGTGGGACACCACGTCTCCTGGCTGGCAATGATTCTACCTCAAGCGTGCAAAGTTTCTCTGGTCCTTATTCACTCTCCCTGCCAAACCTACAAGAAGTTTGAATGAATGTGAGTAGCAAGGAGAGAGCTTAAGTAAGGAAGGGAGGCAATAGAGCATCGAGACAAAGGGATGAGGTGTCTGGCCTCTCACTGCCTGGCCTTAATAGTGTGACCTTGGCCAAGCTGCCGAACTTCCTTGTGCCTCAGTTTCCTCATATGTAAAACGGGGCTGATAATAACAGGACCAACCTCAGTTCAGAGCTGTAAGGATAAAAGAGCGAGTGTGTGTGCAGCACTTTAGACCGTGCCTATAGAATAGCAAGCACTCACTAAGCGTTAGCTGTTATCCTAGTGCGGTGGTCGGCAAACTGCAGCTCGCGAGCCACATATGGCTCTTTGGCCCCTTGAGTGTGGCTCTTCCTAAGCCTTAGGAGTACCCTAATTAAGTTAATAACAATGTACCTACTTATACAGTTTAAGTTTTAAAATTTTGGCTCTCAAAAGAAATTTCAATTGTTGTACTGTGGATATTTGGCTCTGTTGACTAATGAGTTTGCCGACCACTGTCCTAGCGAAGTGCAGTTTTTAAAAAATATCCTAAATGCATTATGCTGAACACTTGAAACGGATATAATGCTATATGTCAATTATATCACAATAACAATAACCCTACATGAAAAAAGATATTAAAAACTATTGTAAATTTTAACTTGATGTAAAACATATCAAAACATCATCAAGGTGGAAGGGTAAAGGTTGGTTCAACATATGCAAATCGATCAAAATAAAGGGTAACAATTATCTGATGCAGAAAAAGCATTTGTCAAGTTATAACATCCTTTTATGATTAAATCACTTAATAAAATGGATATAGAATGAAAGTACATCAACATAATAAAGGCTGTATATGACAAACCCTCAACTAATATTATACTAAGTGGTGAAAAACTAAAAGCTTTTCTTCTAAGATCAGCAACAAGACAAGGATGTCCACTCTCACCACTGTTAGTCAACATAGTACTGGAAGCCCAATCCAGAGCAATCAGGCAAGAGAAATAAATAAAAATTATTCAAATTGGAAATTAAAAAAGTAAAATTGCCACCTTTTGCAGATGCTATGATTTTTTAAAAAAAACATATTTTTATTGATTTTGGAAAGAGGAAGAGAGAGGGAGAAAGGGACAGAAATATCAATGATGAGCGAGAATCATTGATTGTCTGCATCCTGCATGCCCCCTACTGGGAATTGAGCATGCAACCTAGCATGTGCCTTGACCAGAAATTGAATTGTGACCTCCTGGTTCATAGGTCGATGCTCAACCACTGAGCCACACCAGCCAGGCAATATGATTCTTTATATAGAAAACCCTAAATACTCTCACAAAAAAAAGCCATTAGAAACAACAAGAAAATACAGTAAAATTGCAGAATACAAAATCATTGTTAAAAAAAAATCCATTGTATTTCTATATACTAGCTATGAAATTCCAGAAAAAGAAATAAAAAATTCCTTTTGCAATTGCAACTAAAAAATAAGATACCTAGGAATAAATTTAAAGAATGTGAAGGACCTATACACTGAAAACTACAAGATGTTCTTAAAAGAAATTAAAGAAGACACAAAGAAATGGAACGATATCCTATCTTCATTGGTTAAAAAAATTCAACATAGTTAAAATGGCCATATTACCCAAAGCAATATACAGATTTAATGCAATCTCCATCAAAATCCCAATGGCACTTTTAAAAAGCAATAAAATAAAAATTATCAGATTTGTACAGAACCACAAAAGACCCCAAGTAGCCAAAGCAATCCTGAGGAAGAAAAAGAACAGTGCTGGAGGTATCACACTACCTGATTTCAGAGCCACAGTCATGCCACAGAGTTACAATAATCAGAACAGCCTGGCACTGCCAAGAAAACAGACACATGCCAGTGGGACCGATTTGAGAGCCCAGAAATAAACCCATATTTCTATGGGCAAATCATTTTCTACAAAGGAGCCAAAAACATACAATGAAGTAAAGAAAGCTTCTTCAATAAATGGTGCTGGGAAAATTGGAAAGCCAGATGCAAAAGAATGAAACTGTTGTCACCATACACAAAAGTTGACTCAACATGGATCAAAGACTTAAATCTAAAGATATGAAACAATAAAATATATTGAAGAAAACAGAGTTATCAGACTTATGGACCTTGGTCTTAGGACTTTATGAATTGGATTTCAAAGGCAAGGGAAGTAAAAGCAAAAACAAGTGGATGGGACTAAAAACTAAAAAGCTTCTGCACAGCAAAAGAAACCATCAAAACTTTGTAAAACAAAAAGGCAACCAACCAAATGACCAAATGGGGTAGGATAGTATTTGCAAACAACACCTTTGGTAAGGGGTTAATATCCAATATATATATATATATATGGCCTGGTGCATGAAATTCATGCAAGAGTAGGCCTTCCTTCCCCTGGCTGCCGGCACCAGCTTCCCTCTGGCACCCAGGACCCGGGTTTCCCTCGCAGCCCTGGCTTCCTCTGGACATACTATCTCTCTCCTTTCCTCTCTGAAATCAGTAAAAATAAATAATAAGAATTAAAATTAGGGGGGGGGGAGAGATAAAGCTTGGAAAGACACACGGTGTTCATGTATTAGAAGACTTAATATCGTGAATGTGTCAATACTACCCAAAGAGATCTGCAGATTTAGCATAATTTGTGTCAAAATCTCAATGGTTTATTTTACAGAAATAGAAAATCCACCCTAAAATTCACATGAAATCTCAAGGGCCCTGAGTAACCAAAACAATCTTGAAGAAAAAAAACGGGACATATTGGAGGTTTCATTATTTTAAAACGTATTACAAAGCCACAGTATTCAAAACAGCATGGTACTGGCTGGCATCAAGACAGACATATAGACCAACGCAACAGAATAAAAAGCCCAGAAATAAACCCTCACAATTATGGTCAAAGGATTTTTGACAAGGGTGCCAAACCCCTTCAAAGGGGAAAGGACTGTCCTTTCAGCAAATGGTGCTGGGAAAACTAAATATCACATGCAAAAGAATAAAGTTGGACCCTTACCTGCTTACACCATATACAAAAATCAACTCACCATGGACCAAGGACTTAGATCCAAGACCTAAAACTATAAAACTCCTAAAAGAAAACTTGAGGGAAAATTTTCATGACATTCGATTTAGCAATGATTTCATGGATACGACGCCAAAAGCAAAGCCAACAGAAGCAAAAGTAGATAAATGGGACTATACCAACTTCTATAATTCTACAACAACAGCAGCCAAAACCCCCCACAAATAACTCATGTTTAAAAAATGGACAAAGAACTTGAATAGCCAAATCTCCAAAGGAGATATACAAATGACCTATGTTTGTTAACATAGGAAAGGTGCTCAGCATTACTAGACAAATGCAAATCAAAACCACAATGAGATGTCCTCTCATACCCATTCGGATACCACTATAAAAACACACCAAACAAATGGGGGCGAGGATGTGGAGAAGTTGGAACCGTGTGCACTGGACTGTGACATGGCGCGGCTGCTATGGAAAACAGCATGGCAATTCTTCAAAAATTCAAAAATAAAACTACCATATGACACAGCAATCCCTTATCTGGGTATATACCCCAAAGAATTGGAAGCAGGGCCTTGAAGGAATCTTTCCACACCCATGTTTATTGGAACAGTCTTTACAACAGGCTAAAAGTGGGAGCAATCCAAATGTCCATCAACGATGAATGGATAAGCAAAAGGTAGTACATGCAGATACTAGAATATCAACCTTTAAAAGGAAGGAAATTCTGATACATGCTACAACATGGGTAAACTTTGAGGACATTATGCTAAGTGAAATAAACCAGTCACAAAAAGACAAACACTGTCTAATGCCACTTGTATGAGGCAGTCAGAGTAGTCAGATTTATAGAGACAGAAAGTAAATGGTTGTTGCAGGGGCTGGGGGAAGAGGGTATGGGGTATTGCTGTTTAACAGATATAGAGTTTAGTTTTATAAGATGAAAAGGATTCTGGAGATTGGTTGCACAATAATGTGAATGAACTTAATTAACACTACTAAACTCTACACTGGAAAATGGTTAAGATGATAAACTTTGTTATAAGTATTTTGCCACAATTAAAACTTTTTAAAATTTGTTTTAAAAATAAAAAGGGCCCTAACTAGTTGGCTCAGTGGATAGAGCATCGGCCTGCAGACTGAATGGTCCCAGGTTCGATTCCGGCCAAGGGCATGTACCTTGGTTGCAGGCACATCCCCAGTAGGGGGTGTGCAGGAGGCAGCTGATCGATGTTTCTCTCTCATCGATGTTTCTAACTCTCTATTTCTCTCCCTTCCTCTCTGTAAAAAATCAATAAAATATATTTTAAAATAAAAAGGGAAAGCTAATGAATATAAGAAAAATATACAAACTCATTTGTAATTAAGAAAATAAAAATAAAAATAAAATCAATTTTGCTAATCAAATTAGCAGTTGTGTGAGTGCTTTTTAGAGTATCATATTTGGTACTGACATAGATATAGCAAAAAGGGCACTTTCCTATACTTCAATAACACTAAGTTTAAAAGCCTTAAATATTTATATTTCATATTCAGTAGTTTTATTTCGAGGAATCTATTCTATAAAAATTATCAGAACTACAGAGTATCCTATATAATAAAGAGGTAATATGCAAATTGACCATCACTCCAACACACAAGATAGCCGGCAGGGGAGGGCAATTAGGGGCAATCACGCCAGCAGAGGAGCAGTTAGGTGTCAATCAAGCTGGCAGGGGAATGGTTAGGGGGTGATCAGGCAGGCAGGCAGGCAGGCAGGCAAGCAATTGGGAGCCAGCAGTCCTGGATTGTGGGAGAGATGTCCGACTGCCCATTTAGGTGGGATGGGACCTAAACCAGGAGTCGGACATCCCTTGAGGGGTCCCAGATTGGGCTGGGCTGAGGTCCACCTCTCCCCACGCCCCACCTCCCCGTGCATGAATTTTGTGCACCGGGCCTCTAATATATATATTCTAAAGATGTCTCTTTACAGTGTTATTTGTAATCTAAAAATATTAGACAACCCAAAGTTACCAAGGAAATGGTTTTAAATGTTATTGAGTAGAATAAGTGTTATGTAGACTTGTTAGAAATGATATTTATGAACAATTTCTGATGACATGAGAAGTGGCTGTGATGTAATTTAAGTACTAAAACAGGACATAGAATTTAACATGCAGCATCATTACCATCACACAGTAAATGTAGGTGAGCAGAGTAAAAAGAAGGAAAGCAATGTGAGACATGCACAGTGATTTCCTCTAATTGGTCCAACTCGGGGTGATTTTATTTTACTCTTTATACTTTTCTGCCATTTTCATTCTTTTAGTGGATCTAAGGTCACTCCACGGCCTCGCTGGAACATGCCATCTTTACCATCAGCCTCATACCAGATGAGAAGTAACTACTGTTAGCCAGCAGGTCTCAATTCGCAGACATTAGAGCTACCATCAATCAGCTCTTCTTCAACTCTCAAGTTCACATCTATGTCCTAGATTCAAGTCATAAAATGTAGTCTTAACAATATTACAAGTTTTTATCTTTTTGTTGTCTGCAGTAAAATGCATACACAAGAGTATTATTACATTTTTAATAAGTGGCATTATTTGTGTGTGTGTTTTTTTTTAAGTAAGAGCAATTAAATATACTCCTAAAAATACCATTGCAATTTTTTATGTTGCCATAAATCAGCTTTTATTTTTTCTACTTTGTTCCACAGGGCACCTCTGAGAGGCATTTCCAGGTAAGCCAATAAGAAAGGGGTTCTGTAATAAAATAAGCTTGGGGAACCTGCTACTTGTTTTGTTTCCAAACCTATGAACCTCTTTTATTAAGTAATGGCTGTGAAACTGTTCCTCGGAGCCCACCAGTGAAATGCTGCAGTAACAGCTGTGACCACAGATGCTGGTAAATGTGTGAGTGAGAGTCCTGGGAAAAGCAGGGTTTTGCTGTTGTTGTTGTTAACTCTCATCTGAGGATTATTCACATTGATTTTTAGAGAGAGTGGAAGAGAGAGGGAAAGACAGAGAGAAACATCAATGTGAGAGAAAAACATCAATTGGTTGTCTCCTGCATGAGCCCCGACCAGGGCTGGAGCTGGGGAGGAGCCTGCAACCCAGGTACACACCCTTGACTGGAATCAAACCTAGGACCCTTTGGTCTGCAGGCCGATGCTCTATCCACTGAGCCAAACCACCAAGGGCAAGGTAGGATTTTTATTACTACCATTAGTACACTCTAAAATACTAAATAGATGGAGTCAGTGCTGTTAGGAGTGGAATTGTGTCCCTGCACCCCAAATTCATATATGGAAGTGCTAACCCCCCAGTATCTCAGTATGTGACTGTATTCGAAGATAGGGTCTTTCATGGGGTAATTAAGTGAAAATGAGGTCACGAGGGTGGGCCCTAATCCAACATGATTAGAGTCCTTTGTAAGAGGAGGACATTTGAACACAGACACACACAGAGGGAAGACCATGTGACAACAGGGAGAAGAAGGCCATTTATAAGTCTGGTGAGAGACCTCTGAAAACCAACACCACCAACACCTTGACCTTTGGCTTTTTACCTCCAGAACTGGGAGAAAATGAGTTTCTGTGGTTTAAACCAGCCATCGCCAACCTTTCAGACCTCATGGACCACCATTGGTCCACAGACCACCGGTTGGCAACTGCTGGTTTCAACCACCCAGTCTGAGGTGCTTGTATTCAGGAACTGAATCTGAGTGGTGCACCAACGTTCACACCGTTGTACATGTGGGGAGATGCGGAGAGTGGCAGGAATGGTCCCCCGGTAGGAAGGAATGTTTCACTACTGATGTTGTTTAGAGTTTTGGGAGGATGGTGATAATAAAAAATACTGGCTTTTAGTTGGTTTTCTTACGGCTTTTAAACTCTCAGCGGACAATGCATGTCTTTTTTTTTTTAAATATATGTTATTGATTTTTTCCAGAGATGAAGGGAGAGGGATAGAGAGTTAGAAACATCGATCAGCTGCCTCCTGCACACTCCCTACTGGGGATGTGCCCACAACCAAGGTACATGCCCTTAGCCAGAATCGAACCTGGGACCCTTCAGTCCGCAGGCTGATGCTCTATCCACTGAGCCAAACCGGTTAGGGCAGACAATGCACGTCTTATTGCCTGTATGTGAGTGGACTGTGCCCTTCACCAGCCTCTTGGCACACCATGGATGTAAACCAGTGCTGTGGGCGGAACTGTGTCCTAATCCCTACTACCTACGCGCGCGATCTTATTTGGAAATTAGTCTTTGCAGCTATAGTTAAGATAATGTCATACTGGATTAAGAGCAAGATTTGGCGACGCACAGGGAAGAAGGCCAAGTGAATCTGGAGGCAGAGACGGCAGTTATTCTCCCTCCAGCCAAGAAATGCCAAGGATTGAAGGCAATCAGAAGAGGCAAGGACAGGTTCCCTAGAGCCTTGGGAGGGAGCGTGGCCCTGATGACAGCCTGATTTCTAGCCTGTTCTCACCTCCTGCCCAGGAGACCATTCATAGCCTGTGGACCTTGCACACAGTAGGTGCACTGTGGCCTGGCCGCCTCCTCCCCCACAGGCTCACCTCCCCTTAACCTGGACTTCACCAATATCAACTCTCAGAAACTCTCCCAACGCTGGGCAGCCCCCGCTCTGTGCCATGGCATGTGCTGTTTTCTCTGCCTAGAATGTTTCTTCTTCCTTTTCTGTCAGATGACTCTTCTCATTTTCCAAAAATGAGAAGAGTCAGTGTCTCTTAAATTCCAAAATCATTACTTTGGTCTGCAAGGATCCTCTTTGCTCTCCTTTCGTAACAATCCAACATGATTAACAACCTTTATAAAAGGAGGAAACACACTTATGTCAGAGACACACTGGGCTCCGGCCTGTCCCTCTGCTTCCAAGCATGCCCTGCCCCAGGGCCTTGGAACTTGCTGTTCCCTCCGCCAGGCTTGCTCTCCTCCCCACTATTCACAGGACTCATCCCTCAACTCTGTCCTCTTCCCACGTAAAGGTAGTCCTCTTGGGAGGCCGTCGCTGAGCCCTGTGTGAAAGAGTCTGTACCCACTGCACACATCATCACGCTCTACCCCTGCCTCTGGGGTCTGTCTTCATGGCAAACATCAAGATCTGATTTTATGCCCACGCTTATGTGTCACCTTCATTGTCCGCCTCCCCGAGTAGGATGTCAGTCTGCCGCTGCAGGGGCTTTTGTGTTCACCAGCACACGTGAGCCCCTAGGACAGCGCCTGGCATGCAGGGTGCCCGGTAAACAGTGGCTGACTATACATGGTTTCTAGTTGATTTCTAACACGATACTCTGGTGCCTCTAGCCATGCCCTGCATCTCCCTCTTCTTAAGGATCTTGGGGTCATCCCCAAGAGGCAACCATGAAGAATTCTGTGTCTGTCTCTCGGGCTGCTTTGCCTACACTCTTTTTTACAGTCCACTCGGCACCAGCCAGGGCATTGCTCAGGGGAGCGAGGGCACGGCTCTGCTTTGGCTGCGAAATTTTTGGATAACCGGACTTTGGGAGTCGGAAAGCCTCTTCTTGGAGACTCAAAGCTAAAAATTCCCCAATGGCAACCTGGAATTTTATAAACTGCTTCCCTACCCTTGGCTGTTTGCAAATTCCAGCCCATTTACAATATACACAGGCCTGGCACATAGTAGGTCTTCAATAAACAGCCACTGAAAGAATATGGGAATGTCTCCGAAGGAA
>NW_006290147.1:790346-799254 GCF_000327345.1 Myotis davidii | reverse complement strand
GGCGTTTCTCTCTTCTGTGTTTTCCTTCTGCATCAAGCTGAGCTCACTGCTGACTCTTTATGGGGTAGGGGGGGTGTTGTATATCAGGGAAGCTTGGTTTGGCTAATAAGGGCTTTCCAAGTCGCTCACACTCTGCCCTTAATTTTATATAAACATACATGTAGAGAGCGCCTGGGAAAGGCCCCTGAGCTGGTTGTCATCTGGTGCCCAGCAGAGCCATGCCCTGGAAACATACCTTGCCAGAAGCAGGTGTGTTGTCAGCCTGACCTTCAGCTCAGGTGCCAGGGGTGGGTTTCATTATCTAAATCCAGCCAAGCACCAGAAACAGACAGGATTATCGGGGCCCACCCATAGGTGACCATTACAAAGAAGCCACAAGAATGCACATAATCTCCTTTGTCTTGGGCTTTAGTACAACTTCCTGGTATTTTGCTGAATAAAATAAATGTGCTGTATTGGCTTTGGGTCACTGTCTCTCCATCAGAGGACAGCTGTCCCACCCGGCCCCAGCTTTTCCCTTCTCTCTGTGTCTGTCACTTTCTTTCATTTTCTCAATCCCCAGCCGCCCCTACTCGGGAACTGAACCACTCTCTAGCTGTGCTGGACGCCGAAAAGAGACATATTTCTACATACATATATATTTGTGTTTTGTCTCCTCTGTAGCTGAAAGCTCTTCAGACACCGAGACAGGGTCTGACTCCCTGTAGTGGGTTCCACAGTCACTAGTTCAGTGTCTTGCACGTAATAGTTTCTTAGAGATAATTGCGGAATCATAGATACAGAGGCAAAGCAGCTCTTAAATACTTCTGCCCATTTCCGTCCAGTATGATGAAGTCTCATCGTTCTGAACGTTTTGCTTCTATCCTCATTCTCTCTGTCTCCAGCCTTGGCCGAGAGATGTGACTCATCGCTCCTAGATTAGATCCCTGAGCTGTGGTCCTGCCCCAGGGCAACCTTTCCAAGGCTCCTCTCCCTGTAATCACAGACCAGTGATGGCGAACCTTTTGAGCTCGGGGTGTCAGCATTTTGAAAAACCCTAACTTAACTCTGGTGCTGTGCCACATATAGAAATTTCTTGATATTTGCAACCATAGTAAAACAAAGACTTATATTTTTGATATGTATTTTATATATTTAAATGCCATTTAACAAAGAAAAATTAACCAAAAAAATGAGTTTGTGTGTCACCTCTGACATGCGTGTCATAGGTTCGCCATCACTATCATAGACCCTGAAAACACCGTCACCCAGTTCTCTTGCTCATGCAGTTCCCTCTATCCTGCTCATTCCGTTCCCACCAGGGCGGGCATCATGCGCCTGTGACCAGAGTGGCCTCACAGGGCTCTGAGGGGCTTAATACTCTGCTCTGGCCTTAGCGTTCTCAATAGTTTAAATCTGACTTTATCCGCTAGGACAATGGCTCACATCACACCTCTCTCACAGCCCTGGCGGCTGATGGGAGCACCGTCACCCTCCTCCGCTCAGTACCAGCTGCGCCCCAACCCTGCAGAGGTCACAGTGTGGGGTGCCAGGAGGGCCTGTGCCCTGCCTGCTGAGTCTCAGGGCAGATCCGGTGTCTCTGAGCGGCTGCACTCACCCCTTGAGGATCCCCATACCCAAGGCAGCATGATTAAAAAAAAAATTAACAAGAATGAACAACAAAAGTCAGATCAATACAGATCGAGAGAGTTGGGTGCCAAAGAGCTCAGAGGAAAGTTCCAGAAGGAGGGGTGGTGAGCCTGTCAGATGCTGTGGAAGGTCCAGAGGGATGCTGGGCAGAGAGGTTTGGATCCATCAGGAGGGAGGCCCTAGACAGGGACAGTTTGTGTTCACACCTGTGGTCCTAACTCTTACAATTACTGGTAGCACCTCCTTCCCTCACAGAAGCATCCCTGTTGGGCCCTTCTCATTACTGGTGACCTTTGGAAGAAACAGTTTCAGCTGAGTCATTAGCAGCAAAAGGCAGACTTCACAGAGTTAAGGGAAAAGCGTGGCTGTGGAGCGGACATCACTGGAGAGTGACTGAAACGAGGGCCTGGGACTAACACAGAATCATGTTGAATGTAAACGGTAACTGAAAAATAAATTTTTAAAATTTGGAATTTCCATTAAAAATGACTGTGATGTGCAAGGACAATTTTACATCTTAAAATAACAGAAGAGTAGGACTGGGGCTAGGTGCTCACCCTTTGGTTTACTTCTTTTCGTTTCAATAAAAGTAAAGATAAAAAGCCAAAGACGCCACCTGCCTGGTACTGACGGGGGATGAAGGCAGCGTGTTCTGCTCCCTGCCGGGTGCTCTGCTGCCTCCTCGGCTTTTCAGAAAGCTGAGCCCCACGGAGGGAAAAGCACTGACCTGCCTGTGCTGTTTGCCTGGGAGGGTGGAGTTCAGAGTCGTCAGAGGGAACTGCAAGGACTTTTAATGTGTGTGTGTGTGTGCGCGTCTGTGTGTGTGTCTCTGTGTGTGTGTCTGTGTGTGTGTCTGTGTGTGTGTCGTGTGTGTGTGTGTGTGTGTGTGTCCGAGTGCGCGTGCACCATCTTATCTTTTCGTGGGTTATTTATAGAAATGAACCTTTTTAATTTTTCTCAGAAATGCATGAAGGTGTGAAACAGCAGAGAAAACATTTAAAAGGGAGTTCCAGGGTTGAAGAAAGAGACAAGGATATTATGTTAGGAAGGAGAAAACATTTTAGTGAGAGGGAGTGGCTTCATTTGTTTGAGATGAACATGTGGATGGGAAAGGGGTACAAAAGACTATTCAGATGATGGGGAAAGAGGACATTCATGGCTTGATATATCACTTGTGTTAACCTGGTGCTTTTCTCTAGAAAAATTACCTCCCTGAGCCTTTCCTTCCGTGGAATTCGATGATCTCGCTCATAATGGTGTGTGGGGGGGAGCAAGTGTGTGGCCGTTTGGCACCACCCACAGACATCCCAGGGGACTTCAGGGCACAGCAATCTGGGTGCCCACTGCCCTCCAGCTGAGTGCTGTAACAGACATAAAAGTCATGGCAGTTCTCTCAGAAGAGGGTCAAAACACTACATTTCCTTCTAGTCTCTCCCTCCAACACACTTCAAACAAATGTGCTCTATTTCCCCATTGATGCCTTTCTCAACATGTTTCCCAGTTAGAGTTGCCAGATTTAGCAAATATAAATCCAGGATATCCAGTGAAACTGGAGTTTTACGTGAACCACACACACATTTTTTTAGCATAAGTACAGCCCATGCCACCTTTGGGACATGCTTATCCTAAAAATTACTTTGTTTATCTGAAATTCTAATTTAACAGGGCATCCCGCGTTTTATCTGACAACCCTATTAACGCCACTTCTTCTTTAAACTTCCTCTAAAATAAGGGGGCATAAGTTCAGCCAAATTAATAAATACTTTAGCCCGCCTTGGGGAAAGGTCAGCGAGTAGTGAAGCGATGTTCAAAGATGAGGAGGATACAGGAATTTACAACCTAAAATCTAGACAGAACCACTGAAGTAACTGAAGTATCAAGTCCAGCCTTGATTACTTTCTGGGAGAAGTTGGGGTAGAAATACAGAGTCCATGTTGCATGAGAGACATGAACATACAACTGAAGGGCTCAAGGGAAATGCAGTCACATCAGTTGTATTTGCTGGGCCGGTCATGGTGGGGCTGTGGCATGGAGAGTGATAGTGGGGGTGGTAAGGGGCAGGCTGGCTTCTTGGGGAAGGTGCCTTTTAAAGAGTTGTGGGCTTTCAAAGGAGAAGTGAGGAAAGAGCTCTGTGCAGAGAAAACCACAAGAGCGAAAGCATACGGTGGGGGAGAGAGGAGAATGCAGGGTGAGGGATGGGGTAGAAGTGAGTATCTGCTTTTGGGCCAAGTGGGGTCAAAGCATATGGTGGGATGGTGGCAGTAAAGTTTGAAACTTAGGTTGAGGCCACCTTAGGGTAGACCTAAGTAAGCGATGGACCCCTTCTTCTCTGTAAGACCAACTGAAGCTGCTGCTCTACACTTGCGTCTCTGCTCTCGCTCAGTGCACTGTCGGAGGCATGCGAAGGTGGCTGCACTGGGTGGAGGCAGCATGCAGCTGGCAGCCTGCATCTCTTTGTGCACCAGTCTCTAATTGATACCAGAAAGTAGGAAAGAGGAATAGGTTGAGCCAGAGGGGAAATGAAAGGCACATTTAAGGAACCACTCCTATGTGCAAGGCCCTGACCTTCTGATTTATGGGTTACCCCACTTAATCCTCACAATAACTTTAAAAGGTAGGTACAGTCCCTGTGTTTCTGCTGATCACACTGGGATTCACAGAGGCCTCATGGCTAGTTAAGAGTCAGGATTTGAGCCTGGCCAGTGAGGCTCAGTGATTGAGTATCAACCCATGAACCAGGAGGTCACGGTTCAATTGTTGGGCACATACCCAGATTGAGGGCTCGATCCCTGGTAGGGGGCATGCAGGAGGCAGCTGATCAACGATTCTCTCTCATCATTGGTGTTTCTATCCCTCTCTTCCCCTCTCTGAAATCAATTAAAACTCATTTTTTTAAAAAGATTCAGGATTTGAACCACATCTAATTGGAAGTGTGGATGGAGGATGAGATAAAGAATAAGGTTTCTGACAGAGGGCGGGAGGAGAGGCAACGGCTCAATCACATGAAAGCACCAGTGATGGCTTTGTTCCGAGTAGCTTTAGAGCTTTGTGACGACAATGCATGAAGGGTACATCATGTAACAAAAGGCTGACCTGATAGGAATCTGCGCAGTGGACAGTCCAAAGAGTGTTTCAATTAAGGTATTGAGCGAATCTTTCCTACCCTCCTACTCACCCCATTTTGCTCTTTTTCTCTCTCATGCTCTAACAATGGACTCTTGCTGCAATAGCTCTTCAAACATGCTGGTACATTTTCTATTTCTCATGAAAATCCTCCCTTTATTGCGTTTATGTGGACATGCTCATTTTCCTCTCCCTGTGCGCCCCCTACCCTCTCCACACACAGCTCACTATTGTTGGCTAGGCATTAGCTATGTGCAGGCACATGTTGACACACATTTTGTCATTGGTTTAGGTGCAAGTGGGGCTGTGCTATCCTTGGGTCCTGTGAGGATAAAATGCAATGTTGTTTGTGAACTAGAAAGGACTGTACAATTATGCCTTTTATTCCCCCAAACCTTTGGCCTGAGTGACTTTATTGCAGCATTCAAAAAATCAGTCTATCACAGTTCCTGCTCATATCATTGAGAAATAATAAAAGCTTGATCTGGTTCGGGGTCAGTTTTGATTACAGTTATTCAGAAGAATGACAAAAAAAGCAACTCATATTGATTATAAGGCCCATTTCCATCCTGCACACAACTATTGAAAGCGTTTCCTATACTTGATAATGATACCAAATGAAATGCATCTCTTTTGATCCCTCCTTCTCAGGTTGCCTTTGGGAAGGGCATATTTGTCACAGGTATGATCAAGCAAATTGCTCACTTAGCGCGGTAGCTGAGACTGTTCCCACAGGAGAACTATTTACTTCCAGTGATAATGAGAAGACACACAACATGAGAGTTGGCTTACTTTACATTTCTAAGCTTTCAAATACGAGGCGGTTGGATGTCTCCGAGGAGTCCTTTATTCCTTCTCCAGTCATGTTTCCCAAGTGACTCATCTTAAATGGAGAGGTCAGAAGGCAATGGGGACTGCCACTTGGAAAGGACACATGAGGACTGAGATGGAATGTGCGCTTGGGGACATGCCCAGTTGTGGGGACAGGAATGAAGCTGAAATCAAGCTTGCAGGCAGAGAACAGCTGGCTGGGAAGGAAAATTACAGGACCAAACATAGGGGCCAATCTAGACAGATTCAGCCAGAGGAAGGCGCAGGGAGATTACAATAACACAATCTCTCTCATCAAAAGAGCCTTCCATGAGCCAGGAGCTGTGCTAGGTTCTTTGCATGTCTTATTTAACTCCTGTAACACTGAATGGTAGTGGTTACAGAAATAACTGAAGATAACGGTAGCTCAGAGAAGTAAGCATTGTGCCAATAAGCAGTGTGGTGAGGGAGACTCCGGGAACTTGCTGATATTAGGTCTTGTGTGGGGAGTAGACCTCACTGCCTTAGAAGATCTTAGTAACTTCATAAAAGAAGGACACACTCCTAGTTTTAACAGAGTGGACACGAGGCAGGGAACCATGGATGGTTGAAGAAAGTCCAGCAGCTATGGGAAGAGAAGGGTTAAAGGACAGAAGACCTGGCATGTCACCGCAAAGCTTGACCTCTTCGAGGCTGTGAACAAGTCATTTATGATTATGAAAATTCTTCAAGTCAGGATTCATCAAACTGGTGGCAATGTAGGGATCTTCTCTTCAGCATTTCTTGGCCATCTCCAGAGTTAATACCAAACTAATTGGGAGGACTTCCTAAACATACATATAACAAATATACTGTAACGACCAAGACAGTGGTTCTCAACCTTCTGGCCCTTTAAATACAGTTCCTCATGTTGTGACCCAACCATAAAATTATTTTCATTGCTACTTCATACCTGTAATGTTGCTACTGTTATGAATCGTAATGTAAATATCTGATATGCAGGATGGTCTTAGGCGACCCCCGTGAAAGGGTCGTTCGACTGCCAAAGGGGTTGCGACCCACCGGTTGAGAACCGCTGGAGAGAATCATTTAGGAGGTAGCACTGGCAAGACTTAGTGGCTGATGGGATGTGAGGACAATGGATGAGTGGTAAACAAAATATGGCCTAGCCATTCAGTGGAATATTACTCAGCCATCGGAAGGAAAGAAGTACTGATATCGGCGACAACATGGATGGACCTTGAAAACATTATGCCAAATGAAAGAGGTCGACACAAAACGGCACTGATGTCTGATTCCATTTACATTCAATATCCAGAAGAAGTGAACAGAAAGCAGACAGGTGGTTCCAGGAGCTGTGAGGAAGAAGCAATAGGAAGTAACTCCACAGTGTTACCAAGTAGAGGATCTTACCTTGGAGTGAGGAAAATGCTTTGGAACTAGATGGAGGTAGTGGTTGTACGACATTATAAATGGACTACTGCCACTGAATTATTCATCTTAAAATGGTTAATTTTATCTTACGTGAGTTTCATTTTGATTTTTTTTTAAAAAAGGTTATTTGCCATGAAAATTGCGGTAGATGTCAGATGACTCTACTTCCTCCAGTTTTTGTAAACTTCTGAACCCATGATGGTGGGGCCAATACCCCACCCTTGGCTAATATTGCATACCTTGGTCTTACAGACTGAAGGCACATGGCCCAATAAAGGACACTTTTTTCTGACTTGTAAATTTATTCCTATGAGATATAAAAATAAAACTATGTTTACTTATACTTTAAGAGATTGATTTTTATTAAAAATGAGGAAGCAAGTGAAATCAGAGTCATTCCTAGTGTCCTTAATAAGATGTTCATTATCCCAAAGATCTGTGCTTGTACTCCTGAAGATAGCCCTGTTCCTGAAGTTTAATTGTCCTTTCCCCACACCTTCTAGATGGGTGCAAATTCCCCAGTGACTCAAGAGTCAGTCCCATCCCAGCCAGACAGCATGGTAGGAACCCATCCCCCCCGACCCCCCCCCCCTTGCAGGACACCAGTGGCTGCGGTCTCACCTGCACTCTCCAGGTGCACACCTGCATTTTCACCGAACGGTCTAGGTTTCCCTATTCCCTGTTAATTTCTGACCTAAGCACCCTCTAACTCTACAAAGATTAAAATTATATGGAAAATTTGGTGAGCATGTACACATTTATCTTATAAAAGAGCCCATTTCATTAAATCAATGGTTTTTAAATATAGCTTGCATTAAAATAAGCTGGGAGACTTACCAAAACATAGATTGCTTGGCCCGACCCCCTGAGTTCCTGACTCAGTAGATCTGGGGCGGGGCCAACATTCTCTATTTCTGACAAGTTCCTGGGTGATGCTATTGCTGCTGACCAGGGATCATGCTCTGTAAAACACATCATTAGATTCTCAAAGGGGTCTGTGACCTAGGATTCTGAGGATCAACCAAACTACAGGACTTCAGTCTGGGTTCTGATTTATACTACAATTCCCTACTAGGATTTGAGTCCTGGCCTTCATCACAGCATATTCAGAATCTACTGCACCCTTGACAACTTCTTTATCTTTACAAGATATATTTAACATTATACAATTACATGAATTCTAACCACGGTGGAAAACCTTGGACCTACCCATGTCTCCTAAGCAGCAGGTAGTCAGGGCACTATTCCAAAACAGATGCATGTCCCCACTGGCTGGACAAAAATCGACACACCTCGATCCATCCATCTACATGTACCAGTCTGACCTGCCTGAACAACCTTAGGATGACCTTTGATGCCAAGGTAGTTCCTTAATTCCCCACACCTTCTCCGTGACTAGATTCCAAATTGCAAATTACGACCCATTAGTTGAGCAATGCAGTGTACTGCAAATAGATTCTATTTTTAATGCAATAGAGCTGAAAAGAAGAGAAAATATTTTAGTGCATCAGTTCTAAAGAGTACTGCTTCTAAAACCTTTCTTTCCATTATGTGTGTGTGCATGAGCATATGTGTGGGTGTTGGGGGTGTACAAGCTGGCCATGGTGTACATGTACCTCTCACTGTGCATCACAGTAAGAAATGTTTGAAAGTCTGTGCTCTATTTGCTAGCTTGGCTTAAAGGGCAAGCAGAGCAACAGCTCGATGTCATTTTCCATTAGACGAGATTATCTGCCTAAAGAATCTAGAATGCACGTCTGATCGAAGTCTACAAAGCCAGCAGCTTTCCTCATCCATCAACCAGCATATGGGGGATCTCAGCACTGCAGTGTTTCCTGGACAATGACCACCTTCCTTTTCATTCCAAATTGCCATGATCTTTGGGTCACTGACTTCTCATTTCACTGGAAGG
>NW_006290147.1:773837-789976 GCF_000327345.1 Myotis davidii | reverse complement strand
CTTGGTGATTTTTGACCCCTTCCCCAACAATTTTTTTGTTAAAAACGTTTCTTTTTCAGACTAATTTTTTTATTTTGGTTCTATATAGTATTTTTGATGCTGGTTATGAAAACAGTTTGTAACTCGTCTTCCTATAAACCATATTTTTTTACCATATTTTCTTAGTATACTTGTCGACGACTGAAAAAGAACATTTTGTGAAAACGTGTATACACGTTTCTGCCGGGGAAGGGGTTAATGTAGGATAACCTGGATTCGAACCTAACCTGGGTTAGGTTCCAAGTAGTTTCAAGACCTTAGCCCAAGGTCAAGTGTGTCCCAACATCATTGACTACTGACTGGTGAGGGAGATGTGTGGTAAGCAAGAAGGTCTAACCAAGCTACTCAAATTATCTAAGAAATCCTTGAGCATGGAAAGTTCATGGAACATCCACCCACATCACCTCGGAATCTGAAGCTGCCATCACAGCAGGCCAGACTTGGCTTTCCTAAATGAACTGCAAGCTATGCACAGCAAGGTGTGTGTGTGTGTGTGTGTGTGTGTGTGTGAAGTTTTATAATTGAGAAAGCTATAAAAATGAGAATTCTTTGTCTACTGGTATTTTGTCCTACATCCTAAGATCTTCCATTGATAGAAATAATTAATTCATTTTTGTATGTGGCACACAGGGAATGATTTAAGAAAAAAATTTTAACTGCTTACTTGAATATCTGTTGACCTCTATGCTCATAATTCCACTTCTTTCTATAGCCAAAGAGTAATAGAATCCCATCCTAATCTGAGCTGCTAGAAATTATTAGGGCTCAATTCTTTGAGATCACCCTTCTACTAGTAAATGCCTATATATGAGGTGTTTACAGTTTACAGTTGTTAGAATGGAAAATAATACAATAATTAATAAATAACAATACAAAAATAAACTCTGTGTTTCACGTATTTACAACTGTAAACCTACTTTTGCCGACCTCTGTTTAAAGAAAACTCCAGCTAATGGGTGACTTAAGTCTATGAAGCAAAAGGATGCAGCTGCCTGCCTTACCTATCAAGCTGTCTTGGCGTGGATTATAAAGACTTATTAGAAGTAACAGGAAAGCTAATTAATCATTCACAAGTTTTTAATTAGCTTCCTTATGTGCTTCAAAAAAAGATGGGTGGGGTGGGGCAAAAATCTTTTAATTTATTCTCCTCTGTAGGCATGCCTAATAGCTATTGCTAGAGCGGATATTCATCTCCCACCAAAGAGGCTGAGCAAGGCTTAAAGTTTCAGTACTGTTAAGACAGAGGCTAGATTAAGAAACTGAGACTTTCTATTTATCACAAAGAGAGAACCGTGCCTGAGTTCTGGGTGCCCTGGAGGCCTGACAGCTGTTTCATCCTGAACTATATAAGGAAGTTGGGGCTTTGAGGGTCACAGCTAACTGGCTTCACATCCCTGTGGTCCCTCGTGCAATAGCTGACCACTGGGCATCCCTATTCATGGCCCGATGGAGTAGTTCTGACTTCTACTAGCTGGTCAAAGAGTTGACCAAACACAAGTAGCCTATTAGTTCTTTAAAAATATATTCCTAAAAAAATCGACCACAAGATTTCATTATAAAGATCACCTTGATACTACACAAAAATGGCTGTGTGATAGTTAAGTTGCAGTGGCCAACCTAAACTTAAGGCCCAGGCTCTAACACGTTAGAGGAGAATCCATAGCCACCGGGGTGTTTGCTTGTTGGGGCTTGGGGACACCTTCCAGGGCAGACCAAAACGAATTTTCCTGGTTTGTGAATTTATTTAAAGTTTTTGAAAGGTGTAACTTAACTCACATGGAGTTAAAATTGAGATTTTCACACAAAAAAACATGATACTATTTGATCACTGTACCAATAAAATCTGAACACTTTATTCTTGTGTATATCTCTCCATGAAAAATGATAAATATTTCTCTACTTTCAAATAAAAATTTTTTTATATTCTTCCCCGGATTAAGGAGCTTGCATTTATTTCTAAATTCATAGGCATAGAAATAGAAACCAATAACATTTGACCCAGGAAACGGTGAGTCACATTGAATTGATGGAAGACAGGCCACATAACCCTTCAACTTTTGCCTCTCCAACCCCACCTTGACCCCTTCCCACAGAACATTCTTTTGAAGGAGCCACTGGAAGTAAACAAAAATGAAAACCTCATCTGTTCTTAGTCGTGTAACAGGACAGCTTTGTTGACGCTCCGAGACCTTCCTGCACCACCGCGCAGGGCCTTGGAGGTCGGCGGCAGCAGCTCTTTCGTGAGCAGGAGAGCACGCAAGCGGAGATTCAGCACAAAATGCGCCGCATCTGTGTTGCAGGCCTGGGAGCCTCGGGCGGGCCTGATGCTTTTAGAAATGGCCGAGTTCCTGAGCAAGGTAAAGGTTGCTGGCTCATTTTCTTTTTCAATGGGGCCTACTGAATACTAAGAGTATTAGAATGAGTAAGATATAATCTATAAACTCAAGAAAAACTTACAGATACAATAAGGCAGGAGACAGGAACAACAAAAAAAATAATGATATAACTCAAAAGGATTGTAGAACTAAATGTAAAATGCAAAACTATAAAACTTATAAAATACTGATGATAAATCCAGATAAATTTATTTTTATCTAGGTAAGTATCTAGATAGATCGAAATGATCTTAAGTTTAGCAATGGATTTTTATTTTTCATTTTTTAATATATTTTTATTGATTTCATAGAGAAAGAGAGAGAGAGAGAGAGAGAGAGAGAGAGAGAGAGAGAGAGAGAGAGAGAGAGAGAGAGAGAGAGAGAGAGAGAGAGAGAGAGAGAGAGAGAGAGAGAGAGAGAAACATCAATGATGAGGAAGAATCATTCATCAGCTGTCTCCAGCACAGCCCCCACAGGGCCTGCAACCCAGGCATGTGCCCTGACCAAGAATTGAACCATGACCTCCTGATTCATAGGTCAACACTCAACCACTGAGCCACGCCGGCCAGGCTAGCAATGGCTTTTTATATACAGTACTAGAATGCTCCATGAGAGAAAATATTGATAGAGTGTACTTCATTAAAGTTAAAAACAACTGCTCTGCAAAAGACACTGTTAGGAGAATGAAAAGACAAAGCACAAACAGGGAGACTTTATTAGATATATTACAAAACACATACCTGATAAAGGACTTGTATTTAAAGATACAAAGAACTATCAAACTCAACAATAAGAAAACAACCCAATTTTGATATGAGCAAAAGTTCTGAATAGACACCTCACCAAAGAAGAGATGTAGATGGCAAATAAGCACATGAAAGATGCTGTACATTTTTTGTCATTAGGGAACTGCAACTTACAACAATGAGATGTCACTACACACCTATCAGGATGGCTAAAAACACCACATGCTGACAAGAATGTGGAGCTATAGGAACTCTCACATTTGTAGCTGGCGGAGCGCAGAATGGCACAACCACTTTGGAAGATATTTTGATAGTTTCTTACAAAACTAAACATACTCTTATCATATGACATAGCAATCACACTCTGTTGTTTACTCAAAGGAGTGGAAAACATCTGCTCACATAAAACCTGCCCACAGATGTTCACAGCATCTCTATTCAAAATTGCCAAAATTGGAAGCAACCAAGTTGTCTTTTAATAGGTGAGTGGATAAATAAACGGTATTATATCCAAACAACAAAAAATGAACTAGCAAGTCACAAAAAGACATAGAGGAACCTTAAGTGCATTTTGCTAAGTGAAAGAAGTCAATCTGAAAAGGCTACAGATATCTGAATCCAACTTTATGACGTTCTGAAAAAGGCACAACTATCGAGACAGCAAAAAGATCAGTGGTTGTCAAGAATTCAGGGGTTGGGAGAGGAACGAACAGGTGGAGCGCAGGACACTTAAGACAGAGAAACTATTCTGAATGGTAAGGTGACGGTGGATACAGGGCATTATGCATTTGTCAAAACTCATAGAACTGTACAACGGAAGAGTAAATCCTAAAGTAAACTTGGACTTTCACTAATAATAATGACTCAATATTGGTTCAACCTATATAATAAAACCTAATATGCTAAATATCCGACCGTTCATTTGAACAGTTGCTATGACGTGCACTGACCAGCAGGGGGCAGATGCTATGACCAGTAGGTTAGCTTGCTGCTGGGGTCCAGCCAATCAGGACTGGGCCAGATGGGCTGGACACTCCCTGGAACAGCGGTTGCCAACCGGTGGTCCGCGGACCACTGGTGATCCGTGCAGTCCGAAAGGTTGGCGACTGCTGCCCTGGAGCCCTCCTGCGGTCCCTCCCTGGCCCTGATCGTGCACCGGTGGGGTCCCTCTGCCTGGCCTGCACCCTCTCAATCCGGGACCCCTCAGGGGATGTCGGAGAACCGGTTTTGGCCTGATCCCCACCGGCGAGGCTGAGGGACCCCATGGGTGCACAGATCTGTGCACCAGGCCTCTAGTCAGTTATAACAAGTGTACCGTACTAACACAAGTGTTAACAGTGGGGGAAACTAAGAGGGCATGGGAATAGGGAGTACACGGAAATGCTCTATATTTTCAACATAATTTTTCTATAAACCTAAAACTGCTCTAAAAAATAAAAAATATTAAGAAAGTGACAGTGATGAGGTATGCTCAGGACATTCCAGGAGCACAGAGGGGCTGAACTCAATCTGGCACTGGGGAAGCCAGGGGAGGTTCCCTGTAGGAGGCAAGCCCTATGCCGAGTCTTAAAGAGGAGGAAACCGGGAGGAAAGGCTACTACATGTAGGCAGGATAACCAGTGTAGTGCACTAATGTGGCCTCCCAAGATGTCATACTCTAATCCCTGGAACCTGCAAATGTTTCCTTCTAAGGAAAAGAAGTCTTTGCAGATGTGACTAAATTAAGAGTCCCGACCTGGGGAGACTATTCTGGATTATCTGGGTGGGCCCTACATCCAATCACAAGTGATCTTATAAGAGAGAGGTTACACTCACAGGGAGGTGACGGTGCTGTAACAATGGAGGCAGAGATTGCTGGGATGTGACCACAAACCAAGGAGTGCAGGCTGCTACTAGACACTGACAGAGACAGGGAGTGGGTTCTCCCCTGGAGCCTCTGCCCTGTTGACACCCGCCCAGTGAAATGGACGCAGAACTTCTGCACCACCCTCGTAGTAACCTGTGATAGCCACAGGAAGCCAATGCAACAAGCAAATGCAATGCTGTATTTCTAGCGTAACTGCTCTGTGCCAGGCACTCTTCTAAGTGGTCCACATAGAGTGACTCATTTAATCCTCACAACAACAAATAAAGTAGATACTATGATTACATTCATCCCATTTGATAAGTGGGGAAACTGAGACTCAGACAGGTTGAGTAACTTGGTTGACGTCATCTTCTAGTACGTGACCCAGCATTCCAGGAGAGGCAGTCTGATTGCAGAATCCCTGTGCTTAACCACCAGGTGTGGTATCTTTAGGGTATATACGTGCAGTTTGATGAGTGAAGCAATAAGCAAGATAAGGCCATGGAAGTAAGCCTTTCACACCAGGGTCTCCAATGTGATCTAAAGATCAAGCTTGAGCATCCGAACCACCCAGAGGGCTTGTTTAAACCCAGATTTCTGAGTCCCACCCTCAGCTTCCAATTTAGAAGGTTTGAGATGGGGCCGGAGGATTTGCATTTCCAGCAATTCCCAAGTGCTGCTGCTGCTGCTGGTGGTGGTCTGGGGACACTGCTTTAGGGGATAGGAAGCTATTCCAGCAGAAAAGTAGCACTGTGGCATTTTAACGTTACCTAGAAGTTATGTATGTGGAAGGCATTCAACAACAGCAGAAGCAAAAGCTCAGTATTCAAAATAGATTTAAAAAAAATATAGCTGCTCTGTTTCAAGAAGGAAGTGGGAGCGTACCACGTGGCTCTTCGACTTGTAGGCTGAGCCTGTATGAGACCGTGGGCAAGTTACTGAATCTCTTCGAGCCTCAGCTGTCTCAGCCGTAAGGTGAGAGTGGAATCTTGAGGGTGAAAGAAACTAAAGTCTAACAATGGCACATTGTAGCACTCAGGACACAGAAGGTATCTGAATGTTTAGTATTGTGATTAGGAGGAGCTCCACCCTCCAGGATGGATTCTAGGTGAGCTGAGGCTTGTTGGGTTTTTTTTTGCTTTTGTTTTGAAAAAAAGTATATATATACTTCATAATTTTATATATATATAATTTTTTTTTCCCAGAGAGGAAGGGAGAGTGAGATAGAAACAACAATGATGAGAATCATTGATCGGCTGCCTCCTGCACACCTGCCACTGGGGATCAAGTCTGCAACCTGGGCATATGCCCTGCCCGGGAATTGAACCATGACCTCCTGGTTCATAGGTTGATGCTCAACCACTGAGTCACACTAGCCGGGCTGCTCCTGCTTTCTAATATAGCTTATTTTAACCTAATTGTGCTTACAGGAACACATTCATATTGGTCATATAGTTTAACTTAGTTTAATTTGGGCCAAAGTTGTACATGGCTTAAATTCTAAAAAGAAAAAAAATAGGCCGTGCAATCTGGATTATTTTTCATCTATTGTAAATGCGCAAAAGATCCTTCTCCTTCAAATGTTCCTAAAGAAGGTAGCAGGAACCCTGAGAAAGCTGATTTTAGTTTACTTCAGGAAAAGAACATGTTACACTGTAAAAGCTTAAAAACTGGAGCAACAAAGCATTTTTGTAGCGTTTCAATGCTAGTTTACACAAATTTAGTAACTGTAGTCTAGTCTTAGGGCGGGAAAAGGATATGTTCACTTGTGAGCAAGTCCAACAGCTTGTGTGGGTTTAGTATATTTTGTGCAGCTTCCAAATCTATATACTCTAATAATCAATTCCCTAAGCCTGAATTAACACTATCAGTCTGAAGGACATTTTGGAAAACACTGAGTTTGATTCGTTTTAAACAACCAGTTCTAAAATTGTATGGTTTTAGGTGAACATTTTTTCTCAAATGAAGTGAACTAGATTGATTGTTTTACCAGATTTATTGAGTCAGGCATTGAGTAATGTGCCTGCTCTTGCAACTTGCTGGAGACATTTTCTATGTGAGGCCATTAATCTTGATCACATTTCAGCGATACATGGAAAAAGTAGGTCTCGTCCTCCTTAAGCTTTTGATGGAGAATAGGGCACTGAAAGTCTACACGCAAGGTCGCTGAAGAAAGCTATTTCAGAGAAGCCATTAGATTCTGGGCCTCCTGAGATCTCTTCCGGAGGTCTTTCTGTCAGATTCCACCAAGGATTTCAAATAGAGAATGCATGTGGATTTTCAATCAGGAGACATCTGCTCAACCCCAGTATCAAAAACTTTAGCAAACAGTTCTGTTAGGAAACATGCCAAAGGATTAGCAGCTTTTTTTCTTATTTAACAATATACTGAGCAAAGAATCTCTCGTCATTGTTTTTACTTTACATTTCCTTATGAGATATTGAGCATCTTTTCATATAGTTATGGGCCATTGTATTATCTTTTGTGAATTGCCTATGTTTAGTTCTTTAAGCCATGTGAATTTTTATATATTGTATGAAGTTAGGGACCTGATTTGATATTCTACATGGATAGCTAGATGCCACAATATCATTTACTAAATGCAATCTTGATCTATTTTATCACAAACTAAAGTCCCATTAATACACTGATCTGTTTCTAGATTTATTCCCCTAGGTCCGTGGTCGGCAAACCGCGGCTCACGAGCCACACGTGGCTCTTTGGCCCCTTGAGTGTGGCTCTTCCACAAAATACCACATGCAGGCACGTACAGTGTGATTGAAACTTCATGGTCCATGTGCAGAAGTCGGTATTTTGTGGAAGAGCCACACTCAAGGGGCCAAAGAGCCGCATGTAGCTCTCGAGCCGCGGTTTGCCGAGCCGCAGTTTGCCAACCACTGCACTAGGTCTGCAATCTCTTGGTGTGCAATAAGTGGGGATGCTCTGAATCATTTTCTCTAAGTTGAATTTTTTATTCTTTGTTTGCTCTATTCCTTTTCTTCCTACATATCCTATATAATAAAAGCCTAATATGCTAAGTGTCCGATTGTTCATTCAACCATCAAAGCATAACATGCTAATGATATGCTAAGGCCACTCAGTCGCTCTCTATGACATGCACTGACCACCAGGGGGCAGACACTCTCGCTGTTAGGTTAGCTTGTTGCTGGATCCAGCCAATCAGGACTGAGTGAGACAGGCCGGACATGCCCTGGAGCCCTCCCACGGTCCCTACCCCATTGGCAAACTTCCCGCATCCCTCCCAGGCCTGGATCTTGCACCAGTGGGGTCCCTCAGCCTGGCCTGCACCCTCTTGCAATCCGGGACCCCTCCGGGGATGTCGAGAGCTGGGTTCAAGGGACCCCATCAGTGCACAAATCTGTCCACTGGGCCTCTGTGCACAAATTTGTGCACATTGCAAGGAAATTAATTAGAAGAAATATTTCAATATCGCTATTCGCCCTTTCTCTATAATAGAAGTGTCAACCAAAGTCACGATTGACAAGACAGAACACACACTTGAGACTGGTGCCAGCAAGAGCTTTATATGTATTGTGCATGCACGAGTCAACATTTATTTTTAAATTGCCAGTGCTCGTCATATGTACCAGCCAGTCAATCAGTCAGCTGGATGGTTGAATGGATGGACCGTCAGTCACTTAGCCTTTTATATATATAGATATATAGATATATAGATATAGATAGATAGATAGATGTCCATAGAGGATGGGGCAAAATAGGTTTACAGTTATTCATATGGAAAATAATACAATAATTAATAATAAGACAAGAATTAACTTTGCGTTTCATGTATTCACAACTGTAAGCCTACTTTTGCCCCACCCTATATGTCTATATCAGTGTCTTAAAAATTAAATTTTAACATTTTTAAAATTATAGTTGAATACAATATTATATTAGTTTCATGTATATAACAGTGATTAGACATTTATATAACTTACAAAGTGATCCCCCTGATAAACCTAGTACCCATCGGACACATAGTTATTACATTATTATTGACTATATTCCCTATGCTGTACTCTACATCTCCATGACTGGTTCTATAACTGCCAATTGTACGCCTTAATCACTTCCCCTTTTCACCAATGGGGAACCATCAAAATGTTCTTTGTATCCATGAGTTTGTTTCTGTTTGTTGTTTTATTTATTTATTTATTTGGCTTTTGCAAACAGCCATAAGGTGTTTTGTCTTTCTCTGTCTAATTTATTTCACTTAGCATAATACCCTCTAGGCCAGTGATGGCGAACCTTTTGAGCTTGGCGTGTCAGCATTTTGGAAAACCCTAACTTAACTCTGGTGCCGTGTCACATATAGAAATTTTTTGATATTTGCAACCATAGTAAAACAAAGACTTATATTTTTGATATTTATTTTATATATTTAAATGCCATTTAACAAAGAAAAATCAACCAAAAAAATGAGTTTGCATGTCACCCTGACAGGGGTGTCATAGGTTCGCCATCACTGCTCTAGGCCCATCCATGTTGTTGCAAATGGCAAGATTTCATTCTTTTTTATGGCTGAGTCATAATATTACATTGCATAAATGTGCCCCATCTTTATCCATTCATGTATTGTCTGCATCAGTCTTGCAAACTTTCTACACATTTTCCTCCATCTTACTAATGCTCGGAAGCTCTGTTCAGAGGTTCCATTTGTTCTCACCTAGTATGTGTGACTTCTTTATTTTTTTCCCCACTGTCTTTAATAGTGTTTTTGCTTTCCTGAATCTGTATGTTGACACTGGCTTTTTTTTTATGGCTTTGGCTTTGGAACAGAACAGCATTACTGGCACCTCAGGCCAGTGGAGCCTATAACTCTGATCTCTAACAGATACCACATGCTAACCCCTGAGCTAAGATAGGAAAGACAATTGCTCAGTTGAGACTTTTCATACTCATTAGACTATCTGGGCTCCACCCTTCTCTTCTGTGATGTCCTGACTGTCCTGGCCCAGGGCCGTTTCACCTAAGGAGTGGGGAGTAGACCAGCCTATTCCCTGTGGCTTCACTCTAGAGCAGCGTTTCTCAACCTGTGGGTCGCGACCCCTTTGGCGGTCGAACGACCCTTTCACAGGGGTCGCCTAAGAGCATCCTGCATATCAGATACTTACATTACGATTCATAACAGTAGCAACATTACAGTTATGAAGTAGCAACGAAAATAATTTTATGGTTGGGTCACAACATGAGGAACTGTATTTAAAGGGCCAGAAGGTTGAGAACCACTGCTCTAGAGTAAATAAGGTACCCGTAATGCCAGAATGAAAAGGACTTTAATCAGGGACATCAAGTCCACACTAGCCACCTTATTCATCCTTCTCAGTTTGTTTTATTTCTTAAAGAGAAAAAAAAAACACCTGCAGTTAAAATTTTGGCGAAGACATGAATGTCTAGCTGCCTTCTTGGTTGATGATGGAAAGAGGTGAGCATGTGAACCCACAAATCTATATCTGAACCTTTAGTCAGTCTCACTGATTCTACCCCACCTGTCACTCCTGACTTTTGAATCTGGAAGTTCTCCTGTTGCCTTCTGTACTTACTTTAGTGTTCGATCTCCTTGACTTAGTTTTATTATTAAATATTTGCTTTGTTGATGCCCCCTAAGCCGTTGTAGGTTATACTTTTGATAAATAGATTTTTACCATAATTTAGGTGGTTTACATATCTGATCATTGATGGTACCTTTTGGCTTCTGACTATCTGTTGATAAAAATATCTCCTGTGATTTCAGGGAATAAACCTGAGAGGAGAATGGTGTGTGCTCAATCTGCAAATCTGCCTCTTAATGTAGTCTCTCCTAAAGCCTTCTTTCAAAGAAGCAACCTCTTAGGACCTGTTATTTTCATAAATATGTTTTAGAAAAAGCCCATTTGCAAAACACATTCTCAAGTTCAATCATAGCATTTTCCAGAACTGACTGAGTATTGGAGAAAGACTCTCTGGCACCTCTAGGCATCCTGTAGCTCACAGTCAGTCACTATAAGCTCCTGGTGGAGTTTGGAGCACACGGTCTGAATTCCAACACCCACTGGAGGTGGCATAAATTAAAGCTAACTTTTTCCTCAAACTTTCATTTTTCACCATCAATGAAGGTGAAACAACATCAATGAAGGGCCCAGAACCCCATTTTCTAGATGCTGCCATGACATAAAAGCCTAGAGAAGCCACTGGTAGCAATTTCTTATTTCCTGTCTTCAACCGCGCCCCTATCCCAAATCAGGCCTTCATGCTGAACCCAAATGCTGACTCAGCCCCTTCTAAGCTAACAATATCTCTGCCACATCCATCTGTAACAGAGTCTATCCTATTTTTAAGCCAGGGTAGAATTCACATGGAACCATAAAAGCCACCAAATAGTCAAAGTAATTTTGAGAAAAAGAAACGAAGCTGTAGGCATCACACATCCTGGCTCTAAACTATATTACAAAGCTATAGTAATCAAAACAATATGGCATGTATGGTCAATTAAGTTATGACAAAGGACCCAAGAATATACAACGAGGAAAGGACAATCTCTTCTAAAGGGTGTTTTCAACTAGAGAGATAAAAAAAACATTAATGCAAGTGGTTACTCTATATTGCAGAGAGGGTGGTGGTGATGGTAGCTGTGATAGTGATGATGACAGTGGTGATGATGACAGTGGTAATGGAGGAGGTGATGGCTGGATGGATCAAGATGGAGCAAGGCTTCTTAATGTGCACATAATTTTGTTTTGAGATCTTTTCTTTTAAGGGAATAAGGGAAATTTCCTGGGATTTAGAAACCTTTGACTCAGCAATATAGATATCTGTATATTATCTTAGGATGAATTATCAGACAAGTACACAAGATGTATCTAAAATGATTTTCATTACAGCCTTAGTTATTATAATGAAAATTGGAAAATAACAAGTTATATTTCTTCAGTATGTATCTTATTTGCCTCCACAGGTTATTTCAGACTCTCTTGTCTCTTAGACCCCCAAATTCTGCAAATCCTGACTTTGCTTTGCCTTAGCTATTGCTATGGCTGACCCATAAAAGTCCACCTCTTCAAGCCAGTCAGCCACACACTCATAGACCCTGGCTTTTCCTGTCCATTCCAAATTCAAATGGAGAATGGAGAAGTCCATTGTAGAACATGAGCTCTGGCCTGGGAAGTGGCAGCTAAAGATGCAAAGTAATGAGAGGGAGTGTGAGGGAGTAAACTTCTTGGTGTGGAAAACTTTGGCCAATGGAAGAGAGAAGACAGGGAGCTAGCAGACAAATTTCTCTTCCTCCCTCCCTCCAAAAGACTGTTGGGAGGCATGACTTACCAGGGAGCCTCTCTGGGTACATATGTACTACATGACCAAGCAAGTGTACCCACCTGCTGAGAAACAGGTTTGCCTCTTAGAATCTCAAGATGAAGCAAAACGCACCTGTGCCATGGCTTTCCCTCGTCCACTACTTTTCCTTCATTCTTGCTGCCCTGGGATGGCATCTCCCAAATGAAACGTAAGTCTTGGGTTCTGTTTCATAGGGAACCGGGGTAAGACAGGTTGGTTTTGAAATCTGGTTTTAAAAATTGATGTTGTCAATAGTAAAAATGATGTCTACCTGTATTTGCTAACTTGGAATGAACTCTGAGTCATATTTTTGAGGACGTTACCCTGGTCATTTCTAGATATAACATTTTGAATAGTTCTCTTTCTTTTTGTAAAACCATTATGGAGTTAGTTGCACTTTTTACAACAAATATGTATTAAACTAATAAGAAAATAGATTGAAAGCATGGTGAGTTTTTATACTAAAATGTTGCCAATTTTTTTTTTATTGATTTCAGAGAAAGGAAGGGAAAGGGAGATAGAAACATCCATGTTGTGAGAGAATCATGGATCGACTGCCTCCAGCATGCCCCCTACCAGGGATCTCCCCATACCTGGGATCAAATCGTGACCTCCTGGTTCATGGGCCAATGCTCAACCACTGAGCAACACCAGCCGGGTGAAATGTTGCCAATTTTTAAATGCTATATAATTTATGCTAATGGATAAAATTTAAATATAAATACATTATCATGTCTACATAGATGTAATGTTTACATGTGTAAGTAGGTACGTGCATAGTGTATGGAGGACCTGAACCATTTTTATCAAATCAATTTTTTGTCAGACTGTCTCCTGACAAACTAGTTTACTCAGCTCCCGGTTTCAGAAATGCCATCTAATAATTGCCTGTTCACAAAGAACAATGGTCTTTTTATGACACGAAGATTTTTGGCCTGTAGCCTTGTAGACAGAGCTCGCTACACTGTTGATAACTGTCCACACAAATTAGTCCAAAAGGCATGATATCAGGGGCTAGTTCAGTTAGTTCCCTGCAGAATTCAATAATGAATCTGTAGTTAAACTTAGACATGTTATTTTATTATTTACATCAGAAGTAGGTTTTTTTTTTACCCCACTTAAGGCATGTCAGCTGATTTAAATAAGCAGCTTATCTTCAGGGAAGCTTTTTATCCAAGTGTGCAACCTACATGGAAAACTGCAAAACCAAATAAAAATATACTAAAACATAAAGATACTGCCCGATTCTGGATCCAAATGAATGAGGAAACAAAGCAGCCAGTGGTGTATGACTCTCATTTCAAACATGGTGCCAATGTTTAGAAATTGTATGAAAAGGGTCAGCTACAGAAGGAGCCATGATCAACTCTGAAATATCACTTTTTGGTAGAGAAGAAAGGATGAAGAAATCACTAAAAGCAATGACTAAGTCAAAGAGATCATCTTCTAACACACACATCCCACACCTGGTGAGATATGAAATTAAAATGGATGCGTGGATAAGAATGTAAAATATAGGGTAAGAAAACAGGCATTATTTCAAGCCTATACCAATGAAATCCCTGGTGCTCCCTCATTCTCCTTCTCACTGGATTCTGAAGTTTCTTGAACATTCTTGCAGCACCTACAGTTCTCTGAAGCCCAGGGCATGCAAGAACCTGGCATTCTCTCTCCTGTGGCCCAACAGAGACAATACTAAGGAAACTCCCCGTGTCCCTTCATGGCTCTCCCCCAGTCCTCACTTCTCATGATGGCCGTTGAACTTCCTGCTAACTTTGTGAGAGATTCCTCCTCTTGTCATTATTGACATCAGCCTTGTCACGTCTAAGGACATTCTAGTGCCCTCCTGAGGGAAAGAAGACTTTTCCCGCAAGCATGTCAACATTTTGGAAGGCCCCAGGTAAAAACACGTCCCCCTTTTGCTTGTGTACACCTGGAACCACAGGGCTACCCTGTTTTTCCTCCCAGTCTATCCTCTTCACCATTGAACGTGATGCTCAGTCACATATCCATCCGTTCACCCAACAAGCATTTCTCAGTGCACACGGGGTCCATCACTGTGCTCATGTCTGGAAACGTCATAGTGAGCATAGCCAGAAGCGAGCCAGTCCTCTTAGAGCGTCCTTCCTTCCTGGCCAGGGAGAGGACGTGGACCCATCATCAGCAAACGCATAATTATAAACTCTGGTAAGTGCCATGAAGCAAAGTTCCAAAAAGCTAGCAGAGCATGTAATGAGGGTCCTGATCCACCCTGGCTGGACTGACGGGCAGGTTCCAGGGAAGCTTTCCCCAAGCAAGTAACCCTCACCCGGACATCCCGGGAGTTTTCCAGGCAAAAAGGGGTGTGCCAGCAGGAGGAAGAGTATGTGTCAATTCTATGACACATTCAACAAACGAAAGAATTTCGGGGTACTGGAGCTAAATAAGTTTGGTAGGTTGGGAGGTGCCAAAATGCTACAAATTCTGGCCAGGCTATTGAGGGACAAACCTGTTCACCACCCTCACCTGTCTCTTAATCGTCTCGGTCCTGGAGCTGCCCACTGCAGCATGGCCCCACTTTCTACCCTCCCAAAAGGCCCAACAAGGAGGCTTTGTACAAGCAGACCCTCCAATGTCCAAGTCAGAGAGTACTGTGCCCACAGAATGAACCTCCTCCTGGTATAGTATATTGCATGCAACTTTGTCAATTGCAAAGGGTAATCAGTAAGGATCCTACCAGCAAGGGATGGTACAGTAAACCAGGCTGGAGTGAAGAGCTATCGCCATCCCTAGGCCAGAAGGGAGCTAGGAAAAGAGTCGTTTCTAGAACCAACTGGATGAACTGTATGGAGAGGGCACCTGACAACAGATATGTCTTCAATAAAGGAACACAGCCCATCGGTGGTTATCTCTCAGGCAGGAAACTGGAGGAAGAATGAGGCCAACCTCTCTTCTCCCACCTTCTGATCTGTTACCAGAGCCAGAGGGCAAGGACACCCACAGGGGTCATGCTCCCCCGACATACAACAGAGTAGAGACTAGAGAAGGCAGATAGGTGGAGAGTTAAAGCATCGGGTCCAGTTTCAGTCTTAGGGGTGCCACTTATAAGAGTGTATTCTTGGGAAAGTTAACTCATCTCTACATGCCTCAATTTCCTCATTTTTAAGATGGAAATCAGAATAATTATACATGGGTTTGCTCTAAAGATTCATAACGTGTTTAGACTAGTATCTGACACATGGTCAGCACTTATAAATGTTCTTAATATTTTCATTTTACAGAAAAAACTGAATTTCAGGCAAGATAATTGTCTTACTCAAGCTCCCATTGTCAAACAGGGCACAATCAAAGTCAGAATCTAGGCCTTAATGTTCTTGTCTTAACCCTTTCACCCCCTCCCTTATGCTAATGCTTCCATTCTCTTCCCCCGAATCAAAAAAATAATTACCAAATTGACTAATATTTAACTCATTAAGCATATTCTGAATCCTATCTCTGTCAGTTTTTGTGGTCTTCACACTTTCCTCCAACTTTATTGACATATACATATTTGACATATAATATTGTGTAACTTTAAGGTGTGTAATATTTTGATTTGATCACATATTATACCAATATGATTACCAACATAGTGTTAACTAACACCTCCATCATCCTATCTAATAAAAGAGAAACATGGTAATTAGCCATACGGCCGCTACCCTTTCCCGTTGGCTAATCACTGCGATATGCAAATTAACTGCCAACCAAGATGGCGGCCGGCAGCCAGGCAGCTGACGCCAACAGGGAGGCTTCCTTCCTTCAGTGACGGAGGGAGAC
>NW_006290147.1:772666-772956 GCF_000327345.1 Myotis davidii | reverse complement strand
ACCAGGGGCTGCACCTAGGGATTGGGCCTGCCCTCTGCCACCCGGGAGCAGGCCTAAGCCAGCAGGTCATTATCTCCCGAGTGGTCCCAGACTGTGAGAGGGCACAGGCCGGGCTGAGGGACACCCCGCCCCCCGGAGTGCACAAATTTTGTGCACCAGGCCTCTAGTGTTACATAATTATCATTCATTTCTGTGGTGTGAACATTTAAGATCTATTCAGTTAGCAACTTTCAAACACTTTTCTTTGCAGTTTTGTAACCTATTTTGTAAAAGTCTTTATTGTTGAAAAT
>NW_006290147.1:771815-772572 GCF_000327345.1 Myotis davidii | reverse complement strand
CCCCCCGCACCTGCCCCTCCCAAGCCTTCACCACACTATTGTCCATGTCCACAGGCTATGCCTATATGCATATAATTCCCCCAGTTATTCTCCCTCCCCCCTTTCACCCCACCTTTTCTCTGACATTCAACAGTGTCTGGATCTATTTTGTTCATAAGTTTATTTTGTCTATTAGATTCCACATGTGTGAGATCATGTGATACTTGTCTTTCTCAGACTAGCTTATTTCACTTGTATAATACTCTTCAGGTCCATCCATGCTGTTGCAAATCGTAGGAGTTCTTTCTTTTTTACAGCAGCGTAGTATTCCATTGTGTAAATGTATCACAGATTTTTTTTTAGCCATTCATCTGCTGGTAGGCACCAGGGCTGTTTCCAAATCTTAGCTATTGTAAATTGTGCTGCTATGAATATAGGGGTGCATATATTCTTTTTGATTGGTGTTTCTGGTTTCTTGAGATATATTCTTAGAACTGGGACCACGGTGTCAAATGGGAGTTCCATTTTTAATTTTTTGAAGAAACTCCACATTGCTTTCCACAGTGGCTGTACCAGCTTGCATTCCCACCAGCAGTGTACTAAGGTTTCCTTTTCTCCACATCCTCGCCAACACTTGTGAATTGTTGATTTGTTGATGATAGCCATTCTGACACGTGCAAAGTGATTCCTCTTTGTCGTTTTAATTTGCATCTCTTGGTGACTGAGCATTTTTTCATATGTCTCTTGGCCTCCTGTATGTCCACTTTGGAGAAGTGTC
>NW_006290147.1:756137-771696 GCF_000327345.1 Myotis davidii | reverse complement strand
TCTTCCTTTTGTTAAGTTGTATGAGTTCCCTTCCTTATATATTTATGAAATTATTTCCTTATTGGATGTATCCTTGGCAAATATGTTCTCCCATGTAGTGGGCTCTCTTTTCATTTTGCTGATGGTCAAGCACATTTAAAAAAAATGTGTTCACAAAGAACAATAACCTGTTTCTCCTATTCTCTGTAACTTAATGCAAATAGGAACCTGTACCTTCCAGATAGTATATAACTATAGATCTTATCATGGTAAACATGAGGTTCCCAACAACAGAGCCTCTTTTGGACTTCTCAATGGAGAGCTTCCAGAACTGCAGTCAATATGAAGTCATTCTAGCGTTCTTATTGACTCAAAGAAGAACTCAGGTGACTATATGTCAGATTTAACAAAGTGAAGTACCTCAGAAGAATTAAAACCTCAAATAATTAGAATGGACGAAACCAACTACCTTACCAGTGAAAGACCCTCCAAGAAGTTCTTGATCTGAGACAAGTATCCATGAGCTTACCTGGTGTTTATGTCTGTGGCTCCACCACCTTCCATGGCAACCAGGAAAGAGATCTCTGCTTTATCTTTGCCTCTACCTTATTGGCCCCCCAAGTACACCAGATCACTAAGTCCCATATACTTAGAGTAGCCAAATAGTTTATCATCCAAGCCAGGATATTCTTCAGAGTGAGGGTGTTGACATTAACAATTACATTGAGAAAACAGGCATAAACATGGATTATACAAGCAAACCAGAATGTACAGTCATCCTATTCTTAAAATACTGCAACTCCTATTCTTTCCCCATCCATGATGTACCTGGTACTATAAACAACAACAACAAAAAACATGGTACTGCTATATTCTTGTGTCTAACACCACAAGAAAGAATTATTATAATAATCATTACATGAAAACAACGTGATGAGACTTAGATGGTTACCATTTTCTTTCCCCGCCATTTTGGTACCTGAGACATCGTTGGAAATATTTTTCTTCATCCTGAAATATATCCTTGCAGTTCTTTTAGTTAATGTCTGTCGGTGGTAAACTGCTTTTCCGATAGCTTTTTGTTCTCATTTCTGAAAGAGAATTTTATAAGAAAATTATTAATTCTTACATACTGATACTATTAATTTGTTGTCTTTTGGCTTCAGTTGTTGCTGCTGAGAAGTCTTCTGTTAGTCTAATTGTAGTTCTTTGTAGGTGATCAGTCTTTTCTCTCTGATAACTTTTGACATCTTTCTTTTGAATTTGGTATTCTGAAGATTCATTACAAGACACTAGATATGGGTTTGTTTTTTTAACTGTTGACAGTATGACAGATAGCTCCCATTGTCCCCCTTTTTCCTCCCCCTCCACTCCAGGTCTTCCCCATATTATGGGGTGTCCCAAAATTCACGCAAGAAGACACCTGTTGCCCTTTGATTTCAATCCCTTCAATTTGATAAGCATTACCAAGTACCAATGATGGCCCAGGAGCAGGGACAATGAAGACCAATGAAGACCACGACTTTGCGTATGTGCCAGCAAAGCCGTGGAGGCAATTTACCCGATGTGCTATTCCATACATAACCCTATACTGTATACTTTATGAATCAATAAAAAATTTACAATTTTTAGTTACAAACCTGCATTTTCTATCAAAATTACATCTTGCGTGAATTTTGGGACACCCTATACTAGTATTGTCTATGTCCAGGGGGTATGCATATGTACTCTTTGGTGAATTTCTTCCTGTCCCCTCCCACCAGGTGTGGGCTTTTCATAGCCTTAATTTTAAGTCTTACACCGCTTCTGGACAGTCTTTCTTAGCCATTATCCCTTCAGATAGTAAAGATCAGTCTTATCTGTATTGAACATCTCAGTCAATCATCTATAAGTTTAACATTCCCTTTGTGATATGCATTTCTTTGTCTCTGTTGTCAATTCACAAATTCTTTCTTCAGCTTTATTTAATGTGCTAATTAACCCATCGACTGTTTTTTAAAATAATATTTCTTCTAATAATTCTATTTGGCTACTCTGTAAATTTGCTGATCATTTTTTATGTCTCTTGCTACTTTCTAATTTTGGTTATTGCATCTTTTTTTCTTTAAAACTAGTATATACTTCTGGTATGACACTGTGAGCAGCTCTGCTATCCGCTCCCCAGTGAAAGTGGTGACAATTATTTTCAATCACTGAGTGCTTGAAGCCTCTGGTAATGATCCTAAGAAAAGAAAGCAGTATTGCAACTGATACAACCTGTATATATAAAAAAATCTTATGGAATCCACTAAAAAAACACCTTAGAACTAATAATTGAGTTCAGCAAGTTTACAAGATACAAAATCAATATATAACAATCAGTTGTATCGTCAGTAAACAACCCAAAAATGAAATAAAGAAAATTGCATTCTTAAAAGCATCAAAAAGAATGAAATAAATTTAACAAGAGATGGACTAGATTTGTATGCTAAAAATGACAAAACAGTGTTGAAAGACATTAAAGAATATCTTAAGTGGAAACCATTTAATGTTAATTCTTGAAAATTAAAATTAAGATACCAATATTCATAGAACTGAAATACAGATTCAATACAACCTCTATCAAAATCCCAGCAGACTTGTTTGTAGCTATTTATAAGCTGATTCTAAAATTCAGATGAAATTGCAAGGGGCCCAGAATAGCCAGAACAATCTTGAAAAAGAAAACTAAAGTATTGGACTCACATTTCCTGATTTCAAAATACACTGTAAAGCAACGATAATCAAGACTTTGTGGTATGAGAAAATAAAAGATATGTAAATCAATGAAATAGAATTAAGAATTTGAAAATAAACCCTGAAATATATGGCCAACTGATTTTTGACAAGGGTTCCAAGACTCTTTAATGGGGAAAAGAACCTTTTTCTTTCTTTTTTTTTTTAACAAATGGCAATCATATAACTGGATCGCCATATGAAAAATAATGAAATCAGATCTCTACGTCACACCATACACAAAAATCAACTAAAATGGACCAAAGACCTAAATTAAGAGTAAGAACTATAAAAATGTTAGGAGGAAACAGAAGGTAAACCTTCATGACTTTTGATCTGGCAAAGGATTCTTAGATTTGACACAAAAGCACAAGCAACCAAGGAAACAGACAAGTTAGAATTCATCAAAATGAAATAAAAAATATTTTTAAAAAATGACAAAATGTCTTCTTCTATTAGTCAACTGAGGCTGCCATACACCGGGTTGTTTAAACAACAAACATTTACTTCTCACATTTCTGGAGACGGAGAAGTTCAAATCCAAGTGACAGCAGATTCAGTTTCTGACGAGGGCTTTCTTCCTGACTTGCAGACAGCTGCCTTCTCACCACATCCTCACATGTTCGATACAGAGAGAGTTGCTCCCTCTTCTCCTTCCAATAAAAACACGAATCCCAAGATGGGGCCCTACCCTCATGAACTCATCTAAACCTAATGACCTCCCAAAGCCTCTGCCTCTAAATACCACCACACTGTTGGTTCGGGCTCTTTTGTATGCATATTGGGGGGACATACATTCAATCCATAATAGATCTAGACAGACATTTCTCAAAAGAAGATACACACAGGGCAAGTAAGCCCAGGAAGAGGTGCTCCACATCATTAGAGAAATGCAAATCAAAACTGTGATGAGAAACCACTTCATACGCACAAATAAAATTAGAATCAAAAAGTCATCCTGGCTCAGCCAGTGTTGCTCAGTGGTTGAGCATTGACCTATGAACTAGGAGGTCACAGTTTGATTCCTGGTCAAGGCACATGCTCAAGTTGCGGGTTCAATCCCCAGCAGGAGACATGCAGGGGGACAATAGATCGATGTCTCTCTCACATGGATGTTTCTCTCTCACATTAATGTTTCTCTCTCACATTGATATCTCTCTATCTCTCTTCCCCTGTCCCTTCATCTCTCTCTAAAATCAATAAAAACTTTTTTTTTTTAAGTCAGATAACAGCACTGTTGTCAAGGACACGGAGAAATCAGAACCCTCGTACACTGCTGGTAGGAATAGAAAACCGTGCAGCCACTTCAAAAAACAACCTGGCAATTCTCAAATAATTAAACATCGTTACCCTATCACTCGCAAGTCCCCTCCTAGGTAAATGCCCAAGAAAAATGAAAACATGTCCACACAGAAATTTGTAAATGGATGTTTATAACAGCATTATTTGTATAAATAAAACAACACATACAAAAAACCCACTTAATTTTGGAAACAACTCAAATGTTTATAAATGGGCAAATGGAGAAACAAATATAGTATTTTCATGAAATGTATGGCATATTATTAAGCCAAAGATATGAAGTATTAATATATGTATTAATATATGCTACAACATAGAAAAACCTTGGAAAAAATATGCTGAATGAAACTTCCAGTCACAAAATACCACCTACTATATGATTTCAGTCATGTGAAAGTCTAGAATAGCAGACTCTACAGAGCTGGAAAGTAGAATCTTAGTTGCCTAGGACTGAAGACGAGGGAAATGGCAGGTGGGGACGATTCAAACTTGTATGGAGCTTCTTTTTGAGGTAATTGTTCTAAAATGGACTCTGGTGATGGTCGCATGTATCTGTGAACATACAAAAAACCATTTCATTGCACACTTGAAACAAATTAAAAAGGTGCATTGTATGGCATGTGAATTGTATCTCAATATAGAACTGGTTTTTAAACAGAGCTTTACATAGACTTACTTTGTTTTGACTATGACAGTGCCAGTGTGTGATAGCATAGGGCTCCTTTCTTCACCTGCAAGGGCATCTTTTCTTGTCTGTGTGTTGGCCTTCACTCACTAGCTCACATTTAGTTGATCCTGAGAAATCCTGACAGCCTAAATGAAGTGTGCTCTCCTCTGGAGAGGATTTGCCTTTGCTCCTGCCAGTAGCCCAAGGACACTGTTGATCTTGGACAGTTGGTTTCCTTCAGGACCTGCAGCTTCATTTCCTCAACTCCCTGCAGACCTGAGAGTTGTCCTGGTTTCAGCGCCAACACTGGCGTTTCAGGCAGCTTCACCTGCGTGCCTGCTCTCAGCGGACCTCTCCAATGTCAGCTCACAGACTTGTTGGGTTGAATTGGGTAGATGGACCTGGAGACTGATTTCCCTTATCTCCTGGTCCGAGAACTGCAATAAAAGTTAAGTCTCATCAGGTTCTAACTGTTTTTATAGGAGGAATCTTTGGAGACTGTAGATGACCCTCTTGTCCCAAGTGGAAGTCTTTAGTGCAGGTACTTTTATTTGAATTATTCAATAAATACTTATTGAGTACCCACCATATGTGACATTCTCTTCTAAGAACTTTGAATATTTTACATTTAAATTTTTTAAGTTACAGTTTACATTTACAGGTTTATTTATTTTTTTAAACATCAACACCCACAGGAAATTTGTTTCATTGATTATGATTAATTGGGCTTGTTATTCCTCCATAATTTTTTTTAGCACTTATAAGAATATTAGCAATTCTAGACTAGTCATTCTCTGAAAGGAAGGCACTGCATTAACAGACACTATATAACATATACGGCAAATATACCGTATGTTTATCCAAATCAAGGTATTCATCACAGCCATCTGGGCAACTATTGGAAATATGAATACTAGGATTCCACTCGTGGCATCCTAGTATTCATATTATAGCTCTTTCTATAAGATCAGCATCCCCATTTGCTTTACTCGCCAGATAGCCATCATCCAAACCAAAGACAGAATCACCTTCCTAATTAGTGGAGGTTGAAAACATTTACTGAAAGTTCACCATGAGACATGCACTGCACTAAGCTCTTCACTAGGATTATCTCATCACTGATCACCACAGCCTTACGAGGGACGCATCAATATTACGCGTGTTGTACAGACTGAAGAAAGTGAGGCTCAAAGAAGTTTCATAACTTAATAAATGCATTGGCAGTGTAAAACAGCGGTTCTCAACCTGTGGGCCGCGACCCCTTTGGGGGTCGAACGACCCTTTCACTGGGGTCGCCTAAGACCATCGGAAAACACATATATAATTACATATTGTTTTTGTGATTCATCACTATGCTTTAATTATGTTCAATTTGTAAATGAAAATGCATCCTGCATATCAGGTATTGACATTACGATTCATAACAGCAGCAAAATTACAGTTATGAAGTAGCAACAAAAATAATTTTATGGTTGGGGGTCACCACAACATGAGGAGCTGTATTTAAGGGTCGAGGCATTAGGAAGGTTGAGAACCACTGAAAAGCTAAGCTGCTGTTAGAGACCCAGTGATAATTCTGGGCTGATCTCCTCACATGGCAGTCAGAGTAATTTCTTATAAATGTAGGTCAGGTTGTTTTATTCCTTGGCTCCAATTTTCTTTGGCTTCTCTTCCGAACCAGAATAAAATTCAAAGTCTTTACCATTGCCGACAAACTGCACCAATGTCGCCTCTGACTGCAGCTCAGACTTTCTTTCTCTTTTCATCCATTTCTTACTCTGTTCCAGCCACAGCGGTCACTCTGCTCTTTCTTAAGCAGGTCAAGCAAGGGACCACTTTGAGGCTTTGGACCTGTTGTTACAATAAGAAGCCCAGCAAGTAAAAGTCGAGACAGTTTTACAGGCAAAGGGAAGGTCTAGGACAGTGGTTGGCAAACTGCGGCTCGCGAGCCACATGCAGCTCTGTGGCCCCTTGAGTGTGGCTCTTCCACAAAATATCATGTGTGGGCGCGCATGTACAGTGCGATTGAAACTTCGTGGCCCATGCGCAGAAGTCGGTATTTTGTGGAAGAGCCACACTCAAGGGGCCAAAGAGCCACATGTGGCTCGCGAGCCGCAGTTTGCCGACCACTGGTCTAGGACATTCCAGATGAAAGGGAGACTGACAGGCCTAAAGAACCAAAGTTGTCCAGTGTACATATAGCAAGTGGAGAAGGCCATAGATGATGAGGATGGAGAGGTGGGCTTGGGCCCAGTCCTGTAGGGCTTTGTAGAGCAAGGTAAGGAGGCTGGATTTTACTAGAATATAATGATGGGAAATCAGTGAAGGTGTTGAAGCAGGACAGTGACATTATCTAACTGAAGCTATAAAAAGGTTTGCTGAGGCTGATGGGTAGACAGTGACCACAAGCCTGGAGGTAGAAAGACAATTAGATGGCTTGCTCTTTCTTATCCTTTCAGTTGTCTCCACCTACCCTCAACTAGTCTTCTCCTCACCCACACAAATTTTCTGCCTTATGGTCTATTCGTTTTGTCAGGTATTATGTATAACCTCTTGAATGAATGAATGAATGAATTTGAACCGCAACATTAATACACCATGCGAGCTCATTCACATTTAATAAACATTTAGTGAGCATTAAAAAAAAAGAAAACTTTTGCAAGCCACAATGCTCTGGTGTGGTTAGTACAAATAAGGCATATGTATTCTCCTTGCCTTTAAGCAGGTTTAGTTCATTGAGGAACATGTTGCATACAACTATAACTAAAACACTAGCAAGAAAGTGTTCCAAGTTCAGTTCTATGGAGAGTTCAAAGGAATGGATGACCATTTCCAGGTGGAGCAATCACAAGAGAGGTCATATTTGAATTGAACAAGACTTGAGTAGGTGAACATAGTCAGGAAGGGCATTTGGTCTATGAAAACACATTGACTTAGAACCATGGAGCAGAAAGAGATAGGAGAGATCATTTGGTCCAAAATGGACTTTTCACAAGTGTAGCAACTTATTCTACAGCCAAAGAAGGAATCATTCAACTTTACGCTTTCCCAGGAAACCTTCAAAGCAGTTTGGTAATGAGACAACAACCTCGAAGAGCCCCAGATTTCTGGTGGTAGCTGAATTACCAGTTACTGGTGGACCAGGAACAAAAGTACAAACTAATAGTCAGGCTTGAAAGAGAAAGTATCTGGCTTATCTGTTAAAGTCTCCTCCCCCAAGGTTTCCAGGGCTCTTGTACCTGTCCTCCTCTCTATTTAAAACATACAACCTACATTCAGTTAGTGCAGAGAGCGCTGCTTGTCTTAAAAACTAAGCTAAACTTGTACTTTGGAATTGTGTCCATTTGAACATTCATGACCTGCTGCTACGCTTAAAAAAAAAGTCAGAAGTTTTAGATTAATATAAAGTAAAATCATCATAATGTCTACTAGATAAAAGGAAATACTTACATTTTAAATTTAGAGTCGACAAAGTAAACAGAGTATGTTAGTGAATTGCTACCATCATGGATCAGTAACATGGACTGGAAAATCTACTGAAATGAGTATTTAAAGCCAGTATGTGAAGACGGTCTACAGTTCTACTGTTGCGTGATACTGACAGAAAAGAGGTCTTAATTTCCCTTTCGATTTCTACCGCTTAATAAAGCAGTGAGCTATGATAGTTCATATACTGGGGAGGCTGCTGCACAAATTGGGCTGAAATACTGCTCTCATTGTCCCTGTACCTCCCTAAAATAATCTGCCTTTTAGCAAAATAAATCTCATAGACATCAAGGATTCATACATTCTCAGGGCTGGAAGATTGGGCTAAGGATTGGGTAGAAGCATCTCTACAATTCTCTCTGTGTCTAGTCTGAGTTGAAAATAAGTTCTTAGCTTTTTCCTGGCTCTGGTTTGGCAACAAGATATTGAATAAATAGTCATTTTAAGAGCAATGCTTTATACCCAGCACCATAGTAGGGAAGAAGTAAGAGACACAGCTCCTGCATTTAGCAAGTATGCAAACGTCTTGGAAAGTAATATTTTTATATTTGCATGTCAACATAGTCTGAGCAAGAGCCAGAGTAATAAAGAGACATTGAAGCAAAATATTAGATAACATCTGTACTATAGATATTAAAAAAGGAGAAGTTAACTACGGGCTGGGGTTAGAGAAGACTCCATGGAGAAGAGAGAACCTTCGAACAAGGTTGAGAAAATTAAGTGTTCCAAGTGAAGAAAATGGCACAAGCCAAGACACAGAGTTATGTCCTCCTTCCTTTATTAAGGCATTGGGCAATCATTTAATAAACTCTTAAGTTTATCAAGGCACATATCAGGAGGCAGATAAACTTAGTCAGGGCCAGAACCAGTATCTTCAGAGATGAGCTATGAGATGGAGTCATTCTCACTAACTTTGTAGGAATGGCTTAGAAGGTCTGTTATCTTCTAAGCCAGTGACTACTCTGTCGCCGGTTTTTGTTACATTTTATTGAAAGACTGAGTATTCTGCTACTTTCCTAATGAATCTATTTTTGAAGTTTCTGAATCACCTTTATTTCTCTTTGAATTTGTTATTTCATTTTAATTTTTGAGAGGTTATTTTCTTAGTAAGACCACAATTTTCTATCTTACCAATTTCAGTTTTGCTAATTTTCTAGAAGCTGTTCCTTTCCCTTCAGGGATTTTGTAGTGTATATGAGATATTATTAAATTGTTTATTTTGACAACTACATGATAATTTAGATATATTATTCAGTATGAGGTCTTGAAAAAAATCTTTAACATTTATCATACCTTTAAATTTTGTTGTTATAAATTCCACAAGTCGTCACTCTTGCTTATAGCATCATTTTCTAGCACTTTGATATTGAGTTATTGAAAACATTACATCAAACTGCCACACTCATCATGATGTTTTAATAGCTGTAATTGTGCATTATCATCACCAAATTTAGGCAGAGATGAAAGTCTTCACATGGAGAAATATCAGGATTGGAGCCTCAGTAGTTATGGGACTAGAAATAATTTTTTTAATATTCAGAGTGTAATCAGATTCTTTTGAAGAGGACAGGGGGCATTTTCATAAAAAAGATGAGCATTCTGCTACTTTTCCAATGAATCTTTTTTTAAACACCCTTTATCCAGTTCACCCATATTCTCCTCTTTTTCATCAGATCATTTTCCATGTGCTGCTCTCACAGCCCACAGTCAATGACAGGATTAGGAGTTCACTGGGAGCTATTCTGGAATCCCAGCCAAGACATGTGAGTGATGAAGTTCACCAACGAAATGAATCAGATCTACCTGAGGGTGAGCTCAAGGCTGATCCTGGTTTGGAGCAGCCAAACATCACTGTGATTCACTGGCCAGGTCGTTAACTCCTGGGAGAAAATAGGGACAGCCAAAACTAAGTATTCAAATAGAATCATTACCTTCTCCCTTTCTGCAAACTTCAACAATTTTAGGCTCAGATCCATTCTAAATGCAAGGGCAGCGCCAGAGAACATTGTGAAATGCGTTCTCAGTCTTCAGTGACCTACTATCCTTTACTTTGTTTCTTTTTTAGAGGCTTTCTCTGCCCAAAGTCTGTTTCATTGCGTCAACCTTGGACTTCCCAGAGCCTTCTCTCCATGTGCGCAGACCTCTCTTTCACCCAGAGGTAGGCAAGTGATTTTTGCTAAAGAAAATCATGTAGCTAGCAGGTTGGTTTCCTTGTATTCATTATAATCTCTGCTTCTATAGAAAAACAGAAGTCATGTCCACTTCCTACAGTTAAATTTATACCTACCTGCATGCATATACATGTTCATCATCTTTTCTAGCATTTCAACATGGAGTCGCAGTTAACAACATAGAGACAGACTGCTAAGATTCAAAGCCCAGCTCTACCACTTACTATCAGTGTGATAGTGGGTAAGTTGTTTAGACTCTTTGGGCCTCAGTGTCCTCAAGAGCAAAATGGTGGGAATTTTAGAACCCACCTTTTTGGGTTGTTGTGAGCTTGAAGGACATCCAATGACTACTACATGGTCAATAAAGGAAGATCTAAGCTTACTTGCTTTCCAGACAAGGAAACATGCATGACTGAAGTTAACAGGGCAGTTGGGGGGAGGTTTATAAATATATGAAGGGTCAGTTGGGACTCTAATTAAGAATAAAAAATTTCCCTGGCTGGTATGGCTCAGCTGGTATGGTCAGAGCATCATCCCTTACACCAGTGGTCGGCAAACTGCGGCTCGCGAGCCACATGTGGCTCTTTGGCCCCTTGAGTGTGGCTCTTCCACAAAATACCGACTTCTGCTCATGGGCCATAAAGTTTCAATCGCACTGTACATGCGCGCCCGCACGTGGTATTTTGTGGAAGAGCCGCACTCTAGGGGCCAAAGAGCCACAATTTGCTGACCACTGCCCTACACCAAAAGGTTGTGGGTTCAGTTCCGAGTCAGGACACATACCTAGCTTGTAGATTCAATCTCTCTTTCTCTCTCTCTTTTTCTCTCTCTCTTTCTCTCCTCTATCTCTTTCTCCCTTCCTCTCTCTCTAAATTCAATAAAAACATATTCTTAGGTGAGGATTATAAAAAGGAAGAAGAACAAAGTTTGCACCCTTGATAGGGAAGAATGAGTGCACAGGTCTGCATAAGTCCATTTTTCATTGGTTGAAAAAGAACCTTCAATTCTTCAGTTGCTATACACGTACACAGAGTTCTTAGTCATTTTTCCAGCTTGAGCTGGTTAGAACCAATTAAAGTGAAACATGGCATTCAGTTTGGTATTTGCTAAGTTAAGTGATGTGGTAAATATAAATGGACTCTTATTCAAAAGGTTTCATTAAGTATTCCATGTGAGGCATTTAGAACAAGACCCATCCATATGTTGCCTACAAGAGACCCATTTCAGGATGAAAGACACACAAAGACTAAAGTAAAGAGATAGAAAAAGGTATTTCATGTAAAATAAAATGAAAAGAAATGCTAGGGTAGCAATACTTATCTCAGACAAAATAAACTTTAAAACAAAGGCTATAATAGACAAAGAAGGACATTTCATAATGATCAAGCAATTAATTCAATAAGAGGACATAATTCTTATAAACAGAAACACCAATCAGAAAGGATATATGCACCCCTATGTTCATAGCAGCACACTTTATAATAGCTAAGATTTTGAAACAGCCTAAGTGCCCATGAGCAGAAGAATGGATTAAAAAGCTATCATACATCTATATAATGGGACACTATGCAGCTGTAAAAAAGAAAGAACTCTTACCATTTGGAACAGCATGGATGGAACTAGAGGGTCAGAGAAAGATAAATATCACACAATCTCACTCATATGTGAAATCTAATGAACAACATAAACTAGTGAACAAAAATAGACCAGAGACATGGAGCCATTGATCAGACTGTCAAACCGCAGAGAGAATGCAGGGGAGAGTGGAGGCAGGGGGAGAAATGAACCAATGAACTCGTGTGTGTGTGCATAATCCATTGACACAGATGTTAGGGTGGTGAGGGGGTGCGGGAAGGGAGGTTGGAGAGGGCAATGGGGGGAAAAGGGACATAGTAATACTTTCAACAATAAAGATTTATTTTTTAAAAATCAATGGGAAAATATTCTTAGGTGAGAATTAACAACAATGAAGAAAGAAAGAAAGAAAGAAAGAAAGAAAGAAAGAAAGAAAGAAAGAAAAAGAGAAAGAAAGAAAAAGAGAAAGAAAGAAAGAAAGAAAGAAAGAAAGAAAGAAAGAAAGAAAAGTAAAATGCCCTAGTAAGGGTAACTACATAGGTAAATATAAAAAAACAGCATAAATGAATTTTTGTTTGTAACTTTTCTTCTATATGATTTAAATGACAACTGCATAAAGCAATAATTATAAAACTGTTGATGAGCTTATAATGTAGAAAGATGCAATTGTCTATATATATAAAAGCCTAAGTGACTGTTCGAACGTTCAACCATTTGACTGATAGCTATGATGTACACTGACCACCATGGGGCAGATCGCTCAATGCACAGGCATGGAAACATGGAGCAGACTGATGAATCTTAGAGGAAAACGGGGAGTGGGGATGGTGGGAAGAGATTAACCAAACATATGCAGACTAGAGGCCCAGTGCACAAATTCGTGCACCTGTGGGGTCCCTCGGCCTGGCCTGCGAGAATTGGACCAAAACCAGCTCTCTGACATCCCCCGAGGTGTCCCAAATTGCAAGAGGGTGCAGGCCAGGCCGAGGGACCCCACTGGTGCCTGAATCCATGCACCAGGCTTCTAGTAGGACAATCCTATATAATAAAACCCTAAAATGCAAATCGACCAAACAGCGGAACAACTGGTTGCTATGATGCACACTGACCACCAGGGGGAAGACACTTAATGCAGGAGCTGCCCCTGATGGTCAGTGCGCTCCCACAAGGGGAGCGCTGCTCAGCCAGAAGCCAGGCTCATGGCTGGGCCTAAGCCAGCAGTGGGACATCCCCCAAAGGGTCCTGGACTGCAAGAGGGTGCAGGCTGGGCTGAAGGACGCCTCCCTCCCCCACAAATGCACAAATGTTGTGCACCAGGCCTCTAGTAATAGCATAAAAGAGGAGAGAGGGAAAGGAGTGGTATTGGAATAGGGAAAATAAGTGGAGAATAAGTAAATTTAATAATTCCTAGCTCTGCCAGTTACTGGTTGTAACTTTTTAACTTTTTTTGCAATTCTTTTTTAGTCAACTTGAGTCTCAATGATCTCCATATGCCGAGTACTTTTATCTTATTCTTAAGTAAAATAATATGTCTTTACAAAGTTAATGTTCTGGAAACATTTTGTATAATAATTTGCACAGGTGCTCATTAATGATAACACTGTTTCTCTGGGAATGAAGACATGGTGGTTTATTAGACTATCTTCTCTACTTTGAAAAATTTTTATAGTAATAAAAACATATTTAATTCCAACATCTTTATTTTCTTTGGTACTTTTTTATTTAAACTATAATTTTATGACTGAGCATGAAAGAAGAAGAGGTTAACTCTAAATGACTAAAAAAGTTGTCTCCACAAAGATTTTTTTAGGGGATACCAATAGTTGAAACATGAATTGGGAAGTTCTCAACTCCATTTTGCACAGAGATATGTCATACAATCTTGAAATGCAAAATTCCAGATTAAGAAAGACAATTCTTTAACCTTTGTCCCCTGTTCCCTCTGATAATCCATATGTCCTGGTGGACACGTCCTTATATACCCCCTTCCCTGGAGTGTAGGCTGGATCTAGTGAGTGGTTTCTAATGAATAGGATACCCCCCTCCCCAAAAAAAAGGGGTGTGTGTGTGTGGAATGGGATGTCAATTCTGAGGTTAAATTATAAAGAAGTTGACTTCTGTCTTACAGGCTCTCTCTCTCTCTGGCTCTCCTCACTTGCTTGCTCTGGTAAAGCAAGTGCCCATGTTGTAAACTGCCCTATTGAGAGGCCCATTGAGCAGGAACTGTGGGAAGCTTCTGGCCCACAACCATGTGTATGAACTTGGAAATGGATCCATTCCCCACTGAGCCTGGAGACTGCAGCTCTGCTGACAGCTTGATGGCAGCCTCGTGAGAAAACCTGAAACACAGGTCCCAGGTAGGCAGTGCCAGGCTCCTGACCCACAGAAATGACAAGGAAATAAATGTTATTACATGTCAGGGTAATATTTTACACAACAGTACACAGCTAATGCACCTGTCTCGTGGCAAAAGTATTCACTGCAGAATGGCCACAACTATGAAGACCTACAAATTCAAAATTCTGATAAGCCTTTCCAGAAATCAACTGACTTTTTTTTCAGGAACACTTCTATTGCACAAAACATATTTCTGACGGCATGCAAAGGCATTATACTTATCACCCAGAACATTCTTATAAATTTTAAAGTTAACATTTGATCAATAGTTACCTAAATGTCTCTGTTTTTCCCGATTACTGTTATTGCCCCAATTATTCTACATGAAATCAGTTTGTTAAAAACAAGGAGGAAGAGGAAAGAGGAAAAGAAACAACATCAGAAAAGGTCATCAGAGTTTCATTGGCCACAAAAGATTTACAAACTAAAATTTTAAAAACACTTTGCATGTTCAAGGAGAATCACTGAGAAAAATAATGTCCTACACTGATGTCTATTCCCCATCTGGGCACAATATATCAACTCACCTAGTAATTAGTTAGTGAGTCCCTTTCATGGCTTCAGCACTCTGCTAGGACAGCCCAACAAAGGAGGGGCATCTTCAGAAGCTTAGAGACTATTTGGGGAGACCGGATAAGCATATGTGAAGGTACAGAGACATCAAGTAAATGGCTCACAGATGCAAGAGACCATTCAGGAGTTCAGAAAAGGGAAGTTGGGAAGTAAAGAAATCTGAGGAGACTTCAGGGAGGAGGAAGACTTGGGATGAAACAAAGAAGAATTGACTTTCTTCTTGCTGTTCAGAGTAAGAAGAAAAACCAATGCAAAGTCAAGGAGACAGGATTGAGCTAAAGTAGGTATCTGGGGGAGGGGTTGAGAGAAGCATAAAATGAGACGCAATAAAACAACAGAATGATTAACAAATATTACGAACACAAATAATATTAACATATTGCAGTGTACCTCAGAGGCAGGCTGAATATGGGGAATGTTCCCATATTCAATGCTATGTATCTGGTCATTGTAATAATTTTTTAAAAAATATATTTTAAAAAGCTTCTGCACAGCAAAAGAAACCATCAACAAAACAACAAGAAAACCCACTGTGTGGGAAAACATATTTGCCAATGTCATATCTGATAAGGGCCTAATCTCCAAAATTTATAGGGAACTCACTCAACTTAACAAAAGGAAGATAAACAATCCAATCAAAAAATGGGCAAAGGAC
>NW_006290147.1:727386-755490 GCF_000327345.1 Myotis davidii | reverse complement strand
AGGAAGGGAGAGGGATAGAGAGTTAGAAACATCGATAAGAGAGAAACATCGATCAGCTGCCTCCTGCACACTCCCCACTGGGGATGTGCCCGCAACCAAGGTACATGCCTTTGACTGGAATTGAACCCAGGACCCTTGAGTCCGCAGGCGGACGCTCTATCCACTGAGCCAAACCGGTCAGGGCTGGTCATTGTAATAATTCAATCACTCGTTTCACACCTACTTCATGCCAAGCACTATGTAAGTGCTTTGCATATATTATCTCATTTAATCATTATAAATAAGATCTTATTACATGTCCTTTACAGACAAGAACACTGAGGGGCTCAGAGAGGTTAAATAACTCACCTGAGATCACAAGCTAACATATGTGGCAGAGCCAAGATTCTAGTCCAGATCTGATGGACACCAAAGCCCAAGCCCCTGGCCATGCCACCATCCTGATGTCAAGTACAGAAAACAGTCAAAGAAATTAACTCTGAATCTATTCTGTGAACACTTCTTAGATAAGTGCTCATATTCACCTGACTGTCCCACCTCATGGTTAGTGAGCACAGATCAAACACAGGGAAGCTGCACAGTGTGGGAGGCATTTCTAGTCTTGCCCACACTACTATCCAGTTGTAGGACTCACAGAGCCACAGATACTTGGTTCCCACCCCACCCCCGGACCCCCTCCATCGTCTTTTAGGTCACGGTCACCTCTAAACAATATGTGCACTATTTGTCTTGCATGCAAAGGCTTCCTTCTCCTGATGATGCCGACAATATCCTGACACAATGGTGGAGTGTATAGATTTAAAACATTGTTTTGTCGTAGATGTTACTCTGCTCTACTGATCCCACAACCGGCTAAATATGCCTCTGTTCTCCTTGGATGGAGCAACAAATGCAAGTAGATAGATCGCTTTAAAAATGTTATCAATTATGACTTAATACCAAGCTGTTAACGTTGGGCCCAAGAAGTGAAAGGGGCTCAAGGCAAAATGGAAACTCTAACTTAATTTTGTAAAGACGATAAATGATCAAAGAATAAGGAATTTTTTAGAAGCTGGAAAGAGATTTGTTTTTAGTACTCCTAATTCAACTTCCAAACCTCATGGTTGTGTCAAAACATTTCTATGAAGAGAAAATAGCTCACTCCAGAGAATTCAATATTATTTTATTCCAGAGACTTCAATATTATTTTATTGCTGTTTTTTTTCCTAATTGGCTTACTGAACTCAGCTTAGATAATCCTCTGAGCAATATCCCCAAAACTGAAGCGCTGAGTTTAACCTATTTCCATGGCAAAGTAAACTGCTTTCCTCCATACTTAAGCAGAAATCTCATCTTACTGTCCTCATCCACCATACTTATTTCTGGGATGTTATTCCTCACAAAAACTCTCCCTATTATAGAAAATGGGAAACAAACAGCTTGGATCTTCTTGTGTTGAGTGATGAGAATGTTCTAGATTAAAAGTTGTTAAATTACAGCTAGGTCTTCTACATGTCAACATGCATATTGTAAGAACCTGGAATGGGGCCTGAGTTTTATTCTATTCCAGAACTGGGAATCTCACTCACTGCACTCTTCTATTCCAGAACTGGGACTCTCGTTTACTGCATTCTTCTATTCCATAATTTGGAATCTCATTCACTGAATTCCACTCAGTTCCAGAATTTGGAATCTCATTGGACTACTGAGGGAGACTCTTAAGTCAGAAACTGTAGGGTTGGAGGTTTTACCCTACTTGCAAGCTAATAAATGAGCCTACTACAGGTATATATGCATATGCTGACAGAACACCCACCCTTAGGATCAGAAGCAAATACTGTGTGTGTGTGTGTGTGTGTGTGTGTGTGTAGAGAGAGAGAGAGAGACTTCAGAGAGAAAGGGAGAGGGAGAGAGCAATAGAAACATAAATGATGAGAGAGAATCATTGATTGGCTACCTCCTGCAAGCCCCACACTGGGGATCGAGCCCGCAACCAAGGCATGCCCTTGACCAGAATCGAACCCTGGACCCTTCAGTCCAGGCCAATGCTCTGTCTATCCACAGAGACAAACTGGCTAGGGCCAAAGACTGTTTATTAATCACAACATAATTGGCAGCCAAAGCAATATTTTGCACTAGTTCCCAAAGTCCCAACCCACAAGGTGATACAGTGAGGACCAGATGTTACCTGGGCAGACACTGGGGTGTATCACAGTAGACAAGCCTTCCAATTTGGAAAAACCAATTTAGAGCTGCTGGTGACCTGGCCATGCTCCTCTCCAGAGGGCTTATCTTTCCTCTGGAATGCAAGCAAATCTCTCCAGGGAGAGAAGGAGGATTTTACTGTCCTGGATTGTGTCTGCAGAAAGGACAGTTTCCAAGGTCATTTGCTCTTCAAACATCTTTGTACAGACAGTCCAAAAAGTGTGGGAGCGCCCTCGCGAACTCCCTCCCAACACAGATAGGGCTGGGACAGAAAGTAAGTGCGGCCCCCAGAAAGCCATTCACCAGAAACAAAATGTGCAAGCCTCAGGCCTGCCTCCCAGACCAGCCCACATCTGGGTGCCCTGGATTCCAGGCCTCCCTCGGGGAGGCACTGACTCTCAAACCCCAGGGAACTATCAACTGAAAGCCAAACAGACCCAGCAGAAAGGAAAACTTTTCAAATACAAAATCAAGAGGACAGAAATCAGGAAAATCAGATAACAGGTTCAAGTGGTACTTAGGAGAGAACAGTTTTTAATCGAGGCTGCTCTGAATGACTCACTGGTTTCTTACAGGATATACATTAACCTTGGACAAGGCCGGGGGAAAAAACATTTAAGGGGCTTATCCATTTAGACAGTGGCCCTAGGGCCTGGAGATCACTCAAAGGGCCTTTGCGTTAACCCAAAGGAGAAATGATATCCAAGATGGATTCAGAGTGGAAGAGCATTTATCTGTAATGTCCATGTCCACAGACTATACGGCCTGTCTCCCTCCTGTGGACCCTTCTCACGACAGCAGCTCCCATTGTCTGAAATGGGACAGGCTATTGTTGACAGCCCAAGGAACCAATCAATGGGCTGCTTGAAAATACTGACGTGGTTCTTCGGCAAGAATAGCTTTGAAACTGGGTTATGCTCTCGGCAACACATCACCGAGTGTTCCTGAAAAATTGAAAGCATCTGACTGGGAAAGAGGCATAGAGTTGCCTCTATTTTCAAGCTCAGGTATTCTCTGGCGTTCGTTAGCTGGGCAGGCAAACGGCCAACATACAGTCTCTCTGGACTTTCATTTGCCGAGAAAAATGGCCCTTCAGACTCTTGGTGATATTTTGGGAACATTAAGCTGAGAGAAAGTCGGGGTTATCTAACAGGTTAATGATCAAAATCATTTCACGGGCTACACTAATCTTCCTCCCCACAAGAATAATGTCAGTCATCTGACTTTTAAAAATGAGGACACCAGGAGAGAGCAGTTGAGATGGCAAAAAGTGTGAGCAGCTTGTGTGCTTCATAAACTAAAATTCATGTCCTAATTTCAGAGGAGGAATGTGAATAAGGGTCTTCTCTCTCTGCTTACAATTTATATATACAGAAATATATCTACAAGATGGGTTTTCCCTTTGCTTTTATTTTAAATACATTTTCATTGATTTCAGAGCAGGGAGAGGGAGAAAGAGATAGAAACGACAATGATGAGAATCATTGATCGGCTGCCTCCTGCACGCCCCCTACCGGCAATTGAGCCTGCAACCCAGACATGTGCCCTGACCAGGAATCAAACCCTGACCTCTTGGTTCATGGGTTGATGCTTAACCACTGAGCAACACCCACCGGGCTTGTTTTTTTTAAACTTCACCTGGATATATGTTTTTTATTGATTTTTATAGAGAGAGGAAGAGAGATATATAGAGAGAAACATTGGATTGCCTCCCATATGCATCCCGACTGGGAATCGAACCCAGTGTATGGTGTATGGGATGACACTCGAACCAACTGATCCACCCGCCCAGAGCTCCTCTGCTTGTTGAATACCAGATGCTATAAAGTAAGTTTTACCTGCTTGGTTTGTTACCTGCCTCTCTTGTAGCTAAATTATGGCTTATGTACCATGATTAAATTAAGTTCTCTTTGCAAACCAGCCATTACGCCTTCATTTGTATATTTTTGCTTAAAACACTGCATTCACAATCCTCTCAAGCTTCTAACCTTTAGGAGTGTTTACTTAGGTGTTACATTATTCAAGCTCAGGTTGTCCAAGGGTATTGTTTAATCTTTGAAACCTGGGACAAAGTTAAAAGTACTAGAAACAATGCTTTCAAGTCCTTACCTCTCCCTAATTCCTATGTGTATTCAAACCATTAACTCTGAAGATGGTGCTTCACTAACAGAAAGGTTCTCCCAGAAAGCTTTGATGGTCATCTCAGGCAGACAACCCCAGAGTTGCTACATGCGGTTAAGTCTAACATGCAGGACACACCATGAACGAGCGGCCATTCCACTCTGGAAAAGAAATTTTCACCAACAGACAGGCATCCCTGAATATTTTAAAAGAATGAAATATTGTCTCTCTTAAATAAAATAGAATTCAGAACCAACCAAAGCAATAGCTGGAGAGTGAAAATACAGATAAGAAAGATCTCTTTAAAAAAAAAAAAAAGGCTTATTTTAGTCCTTCTGTGTGGCAGGCAGAATTCTAAGATGACCCACAAATCACGTCGACCCTCAGGTAATAACTCCCCTTAGAATACGGGGACAGTCTGTGAATATGATGAGAAATTACTCCCGTGATTAGGCCGCATTATATGGCACGGTTTTACTTTTTAAAAAATGGTAGTAAAAACATAACATAAAATTTACCATCTTAACCAAGTATAAGTATACTAGAGGCCCGATGCATGAAATTCATGTAAGAGTAGGCCTTCCTTCCCCCGGCTGCTGGCACTGGCTTCCCTCTGGCGCCTGGGACCCAGACTTTCCTCCAGCCACGGGTAGGCACCCGGGACCTAGGCTTCCCTCACAACCCCAGCTTTGTCAGGAAGGACATCCGGTCTAATTAGCATATTATGCTTTTATTATTGTAGACAGTATAGTAGAGCTAAGAATATTCACATTGTTGTACGATTGATCTCCAGAACTTTTTCATCTTACAAAATTGAAACTGTACCCACTGCAAAGCAACTCTGCATTTCCCTCTGCCCCAGCCCCTGAGAACCTCCTTCCTGCTGTAGATACCTCATATAAGTAGAATCTCACATAGAATTTGTCTTTTTTGTAACTTGGCTTATTTCCCTTAACATAATGTCCTCAAGGTTAATGCATGTTGTAACATGTGAAGGATTTCTTTCCTTTTTAAGGCTGAAAGAATATTCAATTGCATGAATACAGCACATTTTGTTTATCCATTCATCCATCTACACACATTTGGTTGTTCCCACCTTTTGGCAATAGTGAATAACGCTGCAGTGAACATGGGTGTGTAAATATCTTTGAGACTCTGCTTTTGATTCTTTCCTCTATACATGCAGAAGCGGGACTAGTGGATCATGTGGTAGTTATATTTTTAAAAGTTTGAGGTAATTTCATAATGTTTTACATAGCAGTTGTGCCAATCCTACCAACAGTGGAAAATTTCTCCACATCCTTGTCAACACATTATTTTCTGTTTGACAGTAGCCATTCAAGTGGGTATTAGATGATATTTCATTGTGGTTTTGATTTGCATTTCTCTAATGATTAGTGATGTTATACTTTCTGACCATATATAATCTTTGAAAAAGTGTCTATTCAAGTCCTTTACTTGTTTACTTAGGTTATTCGTTGTTTAGTTATAGGAGCTCTTTAAATAATCTGGATATTAACTTCTTATCATTTATATGATTTGTAAATATTTTCTCCCATTCCATAGCCTATCTTTCATTACTGATTGTGTCCTTTGATGGACAGAGTATTTAAGCTTAGTATAGTTCAATATGTGTATTTTGCTTTTGTTGCCAGTGCTTTTGGTGTCATATCTAAGAAATCATTGCCAAATCCAATGTCTTACATTTTCCATGCCCCACCCCCACCCCCAGGGGTTCTATAATTTTGGATCTTACATTTAGATGTTTAACCTATTTTGAGTTAATTTTTATATATGATGTAAGACAAGGGTTCAGTTTTACTATTTTGCATATGGCTATCCACTTTTCCCAGCACTGTTTGTTGAAGTTCCTTTCCCCATTGAGTGGTCTTGGCACTCTTATAAAAAAGAATTTGTTCACACACATATATATAAGGATTTATTTTTGAGCTCTCTATTCTTTTCATTGATCTATATGGGCATAGTTGACTTTAAGAAAGGAAGATTATATGGGTGTGCCTAACCTAATCACATGAGTCATTTAAGAGCAGAGAGTGTTCATAGGCTGGTCACATGAGAAACCAGCACAAGCAAGATTTGACAAAGACATGCTGCTGAGATGGTGGGGGACATGTGGCTAGGACCTGAGTGCAACTCTAGGAGTTGAGAGTTCCCCCAGTTGACAGCCAATGACTGCAAGGAAATGAATTCTGTCAAAATGAGCTTGAAAGTGGGTCTTTTGCTAGTCAAGCCTCCTAATGATGACACTGCCACCCAGCATCTTGGTATCAGCTTTATGAGACTCTGAACAGAAAGGACCCAAGTAAAACATGCTAGGTTTCTGTCATACAGAAACTGTGAGACAATACATTTCTGTTCTTTTGAGCTGCTAAATATGGGGTATGTGTTAGAATACAGCCATAGAAAACTAACACAACCTGGTTATAACTTCTTCTTTTGGTTCTAATTGCTGGGGCTATTGGTCACTGAACTCTATGGTTCCTTCATTTTTACCAGAGTTGAGATTGGCTAAAACATTTCTTTCTTTTTTGTTTTTTCTTCTTTTATTTATTTATCCTTAGGGAGAAAATTTTTAAAAATATTTTTATTGATTTCAGAGAGGAAGGGAGAGGGAGAGAGAGAGAGAAACATCAATGATGAGAGAGAATCATTGATTGGCTGCCTCCTCCACGGTCCCTACTGGGGATCAAGCCCACAACCCAGGCATGTGCCCTTGACTGGAATCAAATCTGGGACCCTTTAGTCCCCAGGCTGACACTCTAGCCACTGAGCCAAACCAGCTAGGGCAGGGAGAAATTTTAAATTAATCTATTTAAGTTTATAAATAGGTGATTTGTATACATGATTCACAAATTAAAATATGTAAACATGATAAAAACTCTCCCTGCCACTGTCATCCCTCATCTTCTCCATTCTCACCTGCCAACCCCAGATAACCACTGCTATTAGTTTCTTGATATTCTTCTTGAGTTATTGTAGATCCATATATGTGACAAAGACTGTTCATTTCTTATCAGCCCTCCTCTTCTTAAAGAGTATTATAATTTTTATTTGGGCAAATGGCTGCCAGGAACAAAAACTACATTCCCCACACTTGCTTATCGCTAAGTATTACTGTGGCAAGATAGTAAGAAACTAGGAAAATTCCTGGGCAAGTGGAATGGAGAAACTGAGACAAGACAATTAAACAAGGCCAAACAGTTTGGGCAGCTTGCAGCTAGCTCGTGAATTGCAAGACCTTATCTTCCCTAACCAAGGACACTGGAAAGCAAATGGTTTATATCATCCTCCCTAACCAGAGAATACATGGCTTAAGTCACCCTGGTCAGGGAGATAGAGGACAGAGACCCAATTAATGCCATTTGTGCCAGCTAATCCCAAGGACAGATGAAGTCAGGGGAACAAATAACAAAAAACCCATTAAAGCCAGCAGACCTAAGATAAAAGTAAAACCGACCAAAAGAGAATCCCAAAGTCCCCTATACACTCATTTTGATGCATCACCATATTAAAAATGCAACTGAAACGCTGATGAATATTCTACTGAAACTCTCCCCTAAGATTCTTGCTTGCAGGGGGTGGGGGGAAAAGGATAAAAAGCCCTCAGGACAAAAATGCAGTGCTGGCTCACTCTAGAGCAGGGGTGGGGAACCTTTTTCTGCCAAGGGCCAATTGGTAATTTATAGCATCATGTGAGGGCCATACAAAATTAACTTAAAAATTAGCCTCCTATATTTGGTCAGATATTTAATTAACTCACCTTTAATGCCTTAGCAGGGCCAGACCAAATGACTTCTCAAACCTTATAGGGTCCGAGGGCCAGATGTTCCCCACCCCTGCTCTAGAGCATGCTCATGCCCCTTCCCGGGCATGAACTTTCTATTTCTAAGGGTCCCCATGAGACTTGTAGCCAGGGGAGCAGTGGGTGGTGGCAACTCGACCTGGGCTCATCCCCCGATCCTATCTCCAAGGCCCCTTTTTCTCTGACTTCCCAGTGAGCTAAAGCAGCCCCGCCCTGGCTCACTTTTTTCCTATAACATTTCTAGGGAGCCAAGCAGAGCACCGCTGAGGCTCTCCCCTATTGTTTCTTCCACCCTAAATTCTTCCTTTGTTTCACTGCCCCCAGCATTAATAAACACACTCTCAAACCCATCTGGGCTTGTGTTGTGGAATCTGTCCTTACACGAAGTCAAGAACCCACAGACTACAGGCCGCCTAAGGCAGACCCGCTCCAGGCCTGCCCCTGTCCGGTGACATTACCAGGTGGGATACACAGAGAGGGCTATGTCCCAGCTCCCAAGAATCTTCCTTTAATGCGTGTCCTTTGCCTGGAAAGTAGATGCTTCTTTGGATCAAGGACAAGGCCCTGCCCTCAGGATGGAGAGCCAGTGAGCTAGAAGGGAATTAGCTCCCTGAGTGTGTCATACTGCAGAGTCCCTGTTGCAGTTCGGGGCTGCCTTTCCTTAGATATTTTCAGAGAAGAATAATCTCTTATATTTTTAAACCACTGTTTTTTGGGGGAAGATATTATCACTTGAAGCTAACCTAATTCCTAACTAGTATAGTAGTTAAGAATATTTGAAGATATATTCTCTCTACCCCTTCTTTTACAAAAATAGACTATTACATAATTCAGTATTACATTGTTCTATATTTTGCTTCTTTGAATTAATATAGCTTGTAGAGCAAGCATGTCAAACTCGCGGCCCACAGGCCACACGTGGCCCACAATGAATATTTTTTGTGGCCCAGCCAATATAATGGTATGTAAGAAATGTTTAATAAAAATTTTGTAAATTAATTTTTACAATATCCTGTTTTACATAATTATTAATAACAAACTACAACGTTCACTAATGACTGAGTACTATAATTGTGTTGCATTCATTTCCCTGACACGCCCTACGCACAGGCACACAATTTCTCTCCACTAATACTAGCAGCGAATATTTTAGCAGCCGATTGCCACATCATTAGTTTTGTACTGACTTGCTTGGTGTGCGTAACAGGAAATATTTCGCTTGCAGAGAACAAGAAAAATAGGTTTATTTACGTTACGCTTATTAATTTGTGCAGTTATTTAGTGTCTGGTAAGTTAATGTTCAAGAAAAAATACTAATTTTATTAAAATGTTCTATTATTTTATCTTAACATTACTCATTCATTTCAGCCCTTTGTATTCAGCATGTCTCTATCAAAATTAACCTACATTTCTATGAAAATTGAAGCTTTGGGGGGTTTTTTGTGGCCCCCCATAAACTTAACCCTTGTTTATTTGGCCCGTGTTCGCCTTTGAGTTTGACATGCTTGTTGTAGATCTTTCCATTTTGTGCTGTCAGGGAGGACAGGAAACAGATGGCACACTACAAACAGGTGATAAAGGGAAAAACAAAAGGACTTTTACAAAGATTTGGGCAGGGTTAGAAGAAACCAATAAGGGAGGAGGGAAGCCATAGTGGGAAGCCACTAGTTCTTAGGCCTGAAAAGATAAACGGATGGGCTGGTTATCAGAACCCAGCGAGAAGTGTCACTTCAGGACAGGGTGACCCAACAGAAATGTGGCTTTTGATAGAAAAACAGCCACTGACAACCCTCGCTTCAGGGAGGGAGCTAAGGAATAGCCTAACCTCTTTCTTTGCATTCTACAGTCTCCTGCTAGGGCCTCCTATTGGCTGAATCTAACCAAAAGCCAGAGAGCAAGGGAGCTTGGCTTGGGCCAGCGGTTCTCAACCTGTGGATCGCGACCCCTTTGACGGTCGAACAACCCTTTCTCAGAGGTCACCTAAGACCATCCTGCATATCAGATATTTACATTATGATTCATAACAGTAGCAACATTACAGTTATAAAGTAGCAATGAAAATAATTTTATGGTTGGGTCACAACATGAGGAACTGTATTTAAAAGGCCAGAATGTTGAGAACCACTGGCTTAGGCTGTCCACAAGGTCAGCCTCCTGGAGCCCAGAGCAGCATGGGTAAGGTGGAAAGTGCATCCAGAGGGACAAATACCCACTGCTCTCCACCTATGTTACTTCTCAGCATCTTCTTTCTCCTGTGTCTAGATGAGAAATTTGTGTCCCCAACGCAGGGAACATGCAAAGTCCCATCAGCTACCATGTCATCATAGGGTAATGTCATTTATCCATATTCTAAAATCTTCAAACTTCAACCACTACATTGCTTCCCATTTAAATTAGCGGGGGAATCTATAAATTCAATATAATCCTTATCGAACACATAATTTCCCTCCCTTTTTTTTTTTTTTTTACAGAAACAGACAAACTGATTTTAAAATTTGAATAAAAATGCAAAGGACCCAAAAGAGGCAAAGAAAATGCTGAGAAAAGAAGAGCAAAATTTGAAGACTCACACTTCCTGATTTTAAAACTGACTACAAAGCAGCTGTAATCAAGACATTGGACTACTAGCATAAAGGTAGACATATAGATAAATGGAATAGATTGAGAATCCAGAAAGAAACATACATTTACAGTCAACTGATTTTCAAAAAAGATGCCAAGACTATTGAACAGGGAAAGAATTGTCTTTTAAACATATGATGCTGAGGCAACTGGGTATCCACACGAAAAGAATAACTTTGGACTCCTTCCTCACACCATATACAAAAATGAACTCAGATTGAGACAAAGACATAAGAGTTAAAACTCTAAAACTCTCAGAAGGAAGCATTGGTGTAAGTCTCTGTGACTTTTGAGTAGACAACACTTTCTTAGATAAGACACCAAAAGCACAAGCAACCAAAGGGAAAAAAATTAAACTTCATCAAAATGTAAAACTTTTGTGTATCCTCATTGTGAATTAAGATTCATCACCTCAACCAGTAGAGTCACCTCTTTATCTATCTAAGATCAAAACAAAGCTGTGCTTAAAAGTCCCCATTTTGATTAAAAAATAGGCACAGGGAATGCATGTGAATAAAACTATCTAGAAATCAAGCCCCTTGAATAAAAATCTGTATATTGGTTAAAAATTATAGACGCAACCATTGGTTCAGCTTACTCATTTGATGTTTTAAAATTTCAGTAATTATTTCTGCAGCAAATATGGGTACTATATAGTACCCTGATGTTAACTGTTTGTGTGTGTGTGTGTGTGTGTTGTTGTTGTTGTTTTAATAAAGTCTTTGGTTCACTTAGTAAACTACCTAAAAAGAAAAACAAAAAAGGGATGAAGAGCCACAAATGGCCAGAGAGGAGGTCTTGGCCATTTCAATTTCTTGTCTTTCAATTTCACAAGACTGCCTGACTCTGTTACTTGGAAAAGCATTCTTCTTTGGGCACCTGAGCCTCTAAACACACTGTATCTAAGGTTATGGGACTAGAAAGGGAAATTCTGAAAGTGAGTTGTTAGAAATAATGAGTGATGCCATTCCCACTCTACCCTTTGGTTCTTGGACCCCAGATACCACCATAGAGTGGTCCCAGGGTTAAGGCATATATGCATTCTCCAGAACAGCACCTCAGCTACAATACGTGTTTCCACTGTTCTGCAAGCTAGCTGCTTTTGGAGGATGGGGCATGTGATAACACCAAACATGAGCCCACTGTTGCACATCTTTGACAGAAAATGTGACCTGGTTGGAGTCCCAGTGCTGAATGGGATACCATGATAAAGGATAACATTTTCTTTAAGTCAACAAACGCTGGAAGAAGCAACGTGAGAAGGGAAAGCAACTCCATAACTTGAATATATATTTTCCCGTTGAGAACAAAATGCTGAACATGACAAAACAGGCCTCATGTAATCAACCCCCACAAGGTGCCGGGCTGATCCCTCTGAGGAATGGTGCCACATTAGCTCACCCTTGGTCTCCGCTGTTGATAGGTTGGGCATTCAGACAACCCAGCCAGACAGCCCAGGCTAGGGCAAGTCCCCGCACTCTGTCTCAACAAGCAGACAGGAGTGGCTGAGGAGAAAGGCTGATGGACAGGTACAGTCCGATCATCTTGTCCCCTGGTGACTGGGACACTCCCCTGCAGGGCATGACCTTTGCTGAGCATTCACATGAGTGAAAAACATTTTCACATTCCGTTCCCATTGAATTCACATACCTCTCCCCCAGATTCCCCCCCCCCCCCCCATCTCCCAATCTTGTTCTTTCCCTGACAGTCATACCAGTGCATTGGAAACTGCCTGTAAATTAGGATCCATCCCTATATCAGGTCATGTCTCCTTCCATGCAAAGTGGATAACCAATGTCCCCCTGATGTTCTGGGCACCGGGCAACTTGTCTTTCACCCCACTCTCTGGGCCTTCTCTAAGTGAGGCTGAAAAGCAGCAGCCATCTGCACTTGTTGGTGCCAGCACACCAGAGAGACCCCTATGTGAACCAGGCCCCTGCCTTTTCCTCCTCTGTTCACTGTGGCCGAAGCGTGAGTTGAATGAAAGGCGGCAGTGCATTAGCCCAGGCTCCACGGGAGTCTGAGCTGCCTGGTTCATGCAGTTACTTGTGCCTTCCAGCACTCCTCAGCTGGTCTTGGACATCCCATTCCCACTGAACACTGGGATGCTGCTGCACCAATCCAATGTGGGTCAGATAACACCCAGTCCATGACGGGTGACTTGGGACACAGAGTGGATTCGTGTGCCATAATCAGACAGTCATTCAGTCTGTACCAGGACCCAGTAATAAGCCAGGAGCCGCTTTTCAAAGAGGGAACAGGCAGGAGAAGAGAACAGGACCTTACTCTGAAACCCTAGCAGCCTGGTCTTACCAAAGGCCCAGGCAGCATCTCTGTCTGCACAGACCCTTCCAAGGCGGCAGAGTCTGCTGGGTTATAAGGCCCAAGTGGCAGGGCATTTGGTTCCACAGCCTTGACTTGCCAGAGAGTCTTTTCATTGGGCATCACTCAAAACTGTCCCAGTATGTGGGTCAGAGCATCATGCCCAAATGTAGTATACATTGCCTCCAAAATCAAAAGCGGCCCACCAAGCACTGTGCCTCTTTTTTCATGGTGCAAGGTACAAACTATTTTCTCACTTTAGGGAGCTATCTAAACATGCCCCAGGCCCCTGAATGCCCATAAACACATCCCCACTATGACTAAGTCCCTTGCTGGGCTAATTTCCCATCCTCTGACATGCATGTGTTTTTTTACTGTGGCATCCAGGGCCCTTTCAGTTCATTAGACCCAGCTAATATAACTTCATGAATACAGCAGACCAGAGTGATGCTCTGTCAGATATTGAGGTGATCAAGTTCCCTCTGGACCATACATTCTGAGAACACGAGCCAGAAAATGTGACCTGGCTGGGGTCAATGCTGACTGGGATACCATGATAAAGGATAAAATTCTGACAGAAATAGAGTCGACATAGCCCTTAGGTAAAACTAGAAAGGTACTAATCTCCCTGCTTCATTTCTTTCTTTTTTTAAAATTTCTTTATTTATTAAGTTATTACATATGTGTCCTTATCCCCACATTCTCCCCTATCCCCTCCCCCCACTCTTGCCCTCACCCCCCTGTTGTCTGTGTCCATTGGTTAGGCCTATATGCTTGCATACAAGTCCTTTGGTTGATCTCTCCCCCTTACCCCCACCCTCCCCTAGCTATGGTGAATTGTGCTGCTATGAAAATAAGGTGCATTATATCCTTTCTAATTGGTGTTTCTAGTTTCTTGGGATATATTCCTAGAAGTGGAACCACTGGGTCAAATGTAATCTCCCTGCTTCATGAAGGCAAGCTGCTTTTGACTATTTTTACTAATAGCAATGAACACAAAGTCTATGCTAAATCAATTGTAGAATACTGGTGGTAAGGTCTTTGCCAATAGTGCCAATAAATATGCTATATATCCAGAACCTCAACTAAGATTGGAACAACTCCTGAAAACATGGGAAAGAATCTACATTCTCCAAGACCTCCTGGCTTGTGCATTTCTAAATAGGTTGATTAGCGCTAGCTGATTTGGTTCAGTGGATAGAGCATCAGCCTGCAGACCAAAGGATACCGGGTTCGATTCTGGTCAAGGGCACATACTTGGGTTGCAGGCTCTTCCCAGGCCAGGCCCAGACCCCGGCTGTGGCTCGTGCAGGAGGCAACCAATCAATGTGTTTCTCTCACATCGATATTTCTTTCTGTCTTTCCCTTTCTCTTCCACTCTAAAAAACAATGGAAAAATATCCTCGGGTAAGGATTTAAAAAATAAAATAAAATAAAATAAAATAAGTTGGTTAAATGGAGATATGGTGGGGATGATCTATTCCGTGTTTTTACCGTCTTTCATTGAGTCATACATTTTCATAGCTCCTCCAGGGATGTGGTGTTGCTTTCAGTTTACTACTTGGGTTACTGGTCAGGATGGGAACAGCTCCAGAGGCTTTCTTTTGACCCCTTCTTACCTAATAGCATTCACTCCTGGATCAGGGAGCCAAACTGGGGGCTCATCAATTTGCAAAGTCTCTTTGCTACCACTATCCTATCTGGGACAAAAGCCATGAGCACAGGATTGGTCCAGGATCCCACCGGTCCCACTTTACAATGGGCTTGAAACAAGACCTAACCTCTGTAAGTCCCTTCTCGACAGGAGGATCACAATAGCATTTGAGTCTCCACAATGAGTATCATGTCAGAGTCAGTATCTAGTAACTCAAGGAAGGTCTGGGTAGAAATGTTTTCTGTGGTCTAGTCATTCAGGCAAGGACTGCAAGTTCCTCCAAAGAAGGTTTGTGGACACACTGCAGAGTCCTTCCTCAACGTTACCCCCTCCTCCTCAAAGGCTCCAAGCCTATGTGCTATCTTAGACGTGGAAACTGAACAGGAGACTAGGACAGATTTCTAGCCACTGTTCCTGGAGTATTTTTCTGCTTATCAGATCAAGCAGTACCTTGGAGGTGTGCCCATCTATTTCATTCCTGAGGGCCCAGTGAGCAATAAGCCACCATCACAGATCCCCATAGATCAAAACCCCTGGCTCACCCCGGAGCCCGGGCTTGGTGCAGCAGTGCACTCTCTCCAACTTGCTGCCGCTCAGCCTCCACCACCCAGGATTCCATTATTCATCGCAGCTCCACTCCAGCATCTCCTGCCCTCAGTCTCCACCCAGAGAGAACAGCCTCCGTGGAACGTGTCAAAGATGCTGGCGCTCCTTTGGCTTCTAATGCACTTTCTAATGTCTTAGGAAATGAGCCTCCTCCTGACCTCCTGGGGAGTATAATTAGCAGGTGGCTTAGCGATTTGCACATAAACAATCCATTAAAAGGTTTCTCTCTCCCTACGCCTTTGAATTCTCTCTGTACAATGTTCCAGGAAGGTTACAACATGTTCTCAGCGACTGCATGGCACCACTGAGTCCAGACTTTAACAAAACATCACCACATACCACCGGGGGAGGGTGAGTACCACAGAGCTGGCCTCAGTTGGACGCTTCCTCCACTGCTAGGCTTGGGTGGGGGCAAGATTGTGAGAGCCCTGGCCAATAGGAGCTGAGGCCTTTGGGAGAGAAACACTGCAGTGCCAACATGAGGCCTGGGGAAGAGAAAGCCACAGAACGAGCTCCTGCAGGTGCTTCCCCGGTCTCCCCCGCCCCCTGACCCCGCTCAGTCTGACCAACGGAAACTGAGGGCAATGAAGCCCAGGTGAATAATCCCAGAAAAGAAAGTCTTCCAGGGAACAAAACAAGGCGGAGAGATTAACAGTGAATTTGGAGAGGAAACTAGACAACATACTGTACACATGTCAATGTATAAAGAACTTTGTAGCCCTAACTGGTTTGGCTCAGTGGATAGAGCATCGGCTTGCGGACTGAAGGGTCCCAGGTTCGATTCCGGTCAAGGGCATGTACCTGGGTTGTGGGCACATCCCCAGTTAGGGGGTGTGCAGAAGGCAGCTGATCGATGTTTCTCTCTCATCGATGTTTCTAACTCTCTATCCCTCTCCCTTCCTCTCTCTAAAAAATCAATAAAATATATATTTTTTTTTAAAAAAGAACTTTGTAGCCCCACTGGCATGGCCCAGTAATTGAGCATTGACCTATGAACCAGGAGGTCACAGTTTGATTCCCAATCAGGGCACATGCCTGGGTTGTGGTCTCAATCCCCAGTGTGGGGTGTGCAGGAGGCAGCCGATCAATGATTCTCTCTCATCGCTGATGTTTCTATCTCTCTCCCTCTTCCTTCCTCCCTGAAATAAAAATATTTTTTAAAAAAGAACATAATAGCTACATTGTATTTCTAGTGTAGGACTATACCATTGAGTTATACGTAACCAGTCCTCTGTGGATGGATATTTAGGTTATTTCCAATCTTGTTATTCTATATAATAAAACCTTAATATGCTAATTGACCAAACAGCGGAATGACAAGTTGCTATGATGTGCACTGACCACCAGGGGCAGATGCTCAATGGAGGAGCTGCCCCCTTGATGGTCAGTGCGCTCCCACAGGGGGAGCACCGCTCAGCCAGAAGCCAGGTTCACGGCTGGTAAGTGCAGCGGCAGGGAGCGGGCCTAAGCCAGCAGGCAGACATCCTCCAAGGGGTTCTGGACTGCAAGAGGGTGAAGGCCAGGCTGAGGGACCCTCCCCCAGTGCACGAATGTCGTGCACCGGGCCTCCAGTTATAAATAATACTGTTATGAATACTGTACCCACCACCGCTGTGCCGGCAGCCATCAGCCTGGCTTGCGGCTGAGCAGAGCTCCCCGTGTGGGAGTGCACTGACCACCAGGGGACAGCTCCTTCATTGAGCATCTGCCCCCTGGTTGTCAGTGTGTGTCATAGTGACTAGTCATTCCCAGTCATTCTGCTATTAGGGTCAATTTGCATATTATCCTTTTATTATATAGGATTGTAATGAATAACCTTGCACATGTATTATTTATTGTGATAATCAGTGGCACTGTATATGGTGGCATTACTGTGCACCCATCATTGGCATACTATTTCATCATCTCAAACTGAGCCTCTGTACCTATTAAACAATAACTCCCCATTCCCCAGGCCCTATAATCACTATTCTGCTTTTTATGTATTTGACTACTCCAGGTACCTCACATAAGTGGGAGCATGTAATATTCTTCCATTTGTGTCTGGGTTATTCCACTTAACCATTTATTTATAAGTTACCTGTGGCTTATTTCACTGAGCCCAAATCTATCCATATATCCAAATTTCAATCCTCTTTAAGGTCAAACAATATTCCATTGCATATATGCAAAATATCATGTGTGCATACATGTTAATAGACACATGAGATAAATGGAATTACTGGATTCTAGGATACATACAATTATAATTTTTTCCCTTAATCCTCATCTGAGGACATTTTTTCCATTGAATTTTTTAGAGAGAGTGGAAGGGAGGGACAGAGATAGAGAGAAACACCAATGTGAAAGAGACACATCAACTGATTGCCTTTTGTACGTGCCCCTATGAGGGCCCGAGATCAAGCCTGCAGCTGAGGTATGTGACCTTGACCAGAATTGAATCCAAAACCCTTCAGTCCATGGGTCGACACTCTAACCACTGGGAAAAACTGGCCAGGTCCTAATTTTTATGTCTATTACTGAATTATACTCCCCTCCACATAACCCACTCAAGAGTTTGTACCAATTTACATTACCATCAGCAATACATGAGCATCTAATTACCATCTCTGTGCCAACAAATATGTTTTGACTTGGATATTTGCCAACTGGATAGATTTAAAAAAAAAGACAAGAAAAGCAAAGAAACAATTAAAAGAAGTCCCTTATTTTGAGTGAAGTTACGGGTTATATGTTTTAGGTATGCAGTGGCGGGGACTTTCAAATACTAAATATTAACTAAATATTAAAGAATATTTAAAGGAAATGAGAAGAGGGCAATAAATATCTTTTCATCAACCTTAGAGAGTGAAGAGCTTACATGTACCGTAGCACCCGGCACTCACCCGCAAGCTGCCCTGATATGTCTATAGTCCATTCCAAAAGGATGGAATGGACTTTCACTTTGGTCCCTGACTTTCTTTCTATCCGGGGGCTTGAAACAGGTGGCAAGTGCCTCCTCCATGGCCACCCCAGGGATCCCGCTTTCAGAGGTCTGACCTTCCCAAGGCAGAGAGTCTGCCTCTCCTTCCCAAAGCCGTCCGCCTTGACTTCAGTTTCTGGCCTGCAAAGCACACCACAGCCAGGTGATTGAAGCCAGAGCTCACATCAGGCTTCGGTGAGAGGAGGAGAGTGAGCTGGCAGCAGCAGCTGTCACCCCATTGACCGCCAGGGTGATACCGCTGACCTAGCTGATGAGGTTATCATCTTTCTCGCGGGTGCTCACAAATCTTTCCAAAGCTGGGCACTCACACAGACACTAAACTGGATGCAAGGGCTTACTTAACAGGGTAACCAGGTCTTAACTGGTATCACAGGTAACCCTGGTAGAGCAGTACTTCATCCCGTGTTTCCCAAACTTGTTTCATAATAGGAATCACTGGGAACATTCGTTAAAATCCAGTTTGCCAGGCTCCTTGCCTGGAGCTACTGTTTTAGGAGCTTGGAAACGGTAGGCAATATGCCCAGATCTTGCACTGGCAAATGGCAGAGCCAGGACTCTGGACTGTAAATCCCACACTTCTATACTTTTATGCCCCAACTTACTAACAATATACACCAGGGGAAGTCACTTGATGATAATAACTACCACTGTCAGAGGGCTTTACAGTTTCTAAAACAATTTCACACACATCATTATTTAATTCTTATTACCCCATGAAGTTGATAAATTTACTCCCATCTTATAAAGGCTCAGAAAAGTAAAGTAATTGGCTAAGGCGGGGATCACACCTTCAAATGCCTCTAGAAACCAGGCAGCTTCAGCCTTTTTTTCTATCATTCATTCATCTATTTAACAAGTAAGCATTGACTCATTCATTATTATTTAGTGCTGATGACCAAGTACACAGCAGTGAACTAGATACAAATCCTTCTCTCATGGAGCTCATAGAAGGGAAGACAAACAGAAAGCACATAAAGAATGAATAAAGAGGAAAATTTTAGATGATAAGTGCTATGAAAGGAATAACGCAGGCCTTGTGAGGAGGGGGGAGCCACTTTGCCTGGGGCTGTCCAATAAAGTAGCCACTAGCTTCCATGAGCCTACTGAGTGAGATATGGCTGGTCCATGTTGCAATGAGTTGTAGGTGTAAAATACAGACCTAATTTTGAAGACTTAATACAAAAAAGATGTAAAATATCATGATTGTAATTTTTATATTGATTACATATTGAAATATTTTGGATGTTTTGGATGAAATAAAATGTATTATCAAAGTCAGTTTCACCTGTTTCTTGATGGGATTTTTTTTTTAATATATTTTATTGATTTTTTACAGAGAGGAAGGGAGAGGGATAGAGAATTAGAAACATCGAAGAGAGTGAAACATCGACCAGCTGCCTCCTGCACACCCACCACTGGGGATGTGCCCGCAACCCAGGTACATGCCCTTGACCAGAATCGAACCTGGGACCTTTCAGTCCGCAGGCCGACGCTCTATCCACTGAGCCAAACCAGTTAGGGCATCTTGATGGGATTTTTAAAACTGAAGACCTAATCAGAGATTTGCCAAGAAATGGAAAAGCCTAAATAATTTTCAAGTGATATAAGAAATTCTTGGAAATCTATTCTAGACCAGCATTTCTCAATGCTGCCTGCATAGGAGAAATGCTTAGAGAACTCCTTAAAATTCTGATAAATAGCACAACCCCTTAAAAAGATACTAAGTAATATCTTTAAAAATTGCATATGGCTTTTGATGCAGCAATCCCACTTCCAGGATTCAATTTCAAAGATATGATGAAAAAATTGCCAAAAGAAAGCCAGCACACAGTTAATAACTGCTGCCCTATTTCCATGAGTAAAAGCCCAAAACAATCTATATGTGCAGAGATGAAAGGATTAGCATGCCCAGGCCCGGTCCCTGTAGGCCAGTCTCCCAGACAAGGAGTGGGCCTCCTGTGAAACTCCTAGGAAACCATTGTGGCCTTGCATTGAAGGCAATCAATTGTAGTCAGCTTAGATCCCAGCATCCCCCTCATCCTGATGATGCCAGGGCTGGGGCTGGGCTGTAACTTCCTCAGTGCTGAGCACTCTCATGGGGAATGCTGCCACCAGCACGCCACCTCAATGAGTGTAACGGCAAGGCTTGGTCCCCAGCCGCCTGACCACATTATGAGAGGCCTCCTGAGTCTCCCAACCTGGAAACTGAACTGCTATGGCACCTAGTCCTGATGGCAGGAAAGGAGCCAGTACTTCTTCCATCGTTTAGCTTAAATGCCCCCTCATCACTGAAAGAAGGAGTCTGGTGTTCTGCTCCACCTAGGATTGACAAGGGGAGATCAATCCTGTGTTCATGAGTTTTTCCTAGTGAATACTGTGCTAAAGACCTGCTATCCACACTACCTCCAATTGCCCATATTTACATTCAACTGTGCAGTGAGCAGAGCATCTGGCCAGGAAATCACCGTAACTTTCTGGAAGATAATCATCATATTAGGGACCACAGGGGGTAGGACAAATCCCCTTGGGGTAGCATGGCCAACTGTTGAGATGGTTAATTACCAATTGCTCATAGGAATCCCATGAAGTCTCAGCAATAGAAGACCTATGGAGTAAGACCTCCTGAGTAGAATTTCTTTGTTGCTATTAATTACCTGGAAAGAGACTTTCCCAGGAAGGGGTGGCTCCATTGAAAGAAGGCTAGCACTCTTTATTTTTATCTGACTTGGGGAGGGTAAGGAAAAGACTGAAGAAACATCAAAACCTCAAGTGAAGAACAGATAAGACAAAATGATAATCTATAGCAAGCATGTCAAACTCGCGGCCTGTGGGCCGCATGTCTCATTTATTTGGCCTGTGTTAACCTTTGAGTTTGACATGCTTGATCTACAACTTACCTAATGGCCCTCTGCACCAACTTCACTCCCCCTTCCCTCTGGCAACCCAACCTCCTCCTCCAAGCAAAGGGAAAATTATCTTCATTTTAGGTCCACTATCTTTATCCTCCATGTAGGCTGGATAAATATAATAGACAAGTTTGCCAGGGACAGAAAGTATCAGAAAAAAGTTTGTTATGGGAAAAGAGGTTTTAAATTTATTAATCCACACCTTTTCTAGGGTCAGAGTTACCAGGATTATCCATGAAAATTCACTCTTAACTAGCCAACACATCTGCCGTTTTGCAGGAGTAGACTGGAGAGCGAGGATGCTGCTGCCAAGATTAAATCTCATTTAAGGTCTTGGAGCAAATTGTTATCTCCTTCACTTTTCACCTATTCATTGAGGGCTATACCTGCCTGCCAGTGGGCACCTTGGAGGGACAGCCAGAGGTAGGCAATTGATGACCACTACCCAGGACACCTGGAGGCTCTAATACCTGTGCATTTATATGAGCAGAACAAGTGAAAACCTGCCTTGCAGAAATTAGATTAAACATTTGCAAAAGTAACTTCATTATTTTTTTTCTACCAAGTCTGCCCCTCCTCACAGATTCTCCAGCTCTAATGATGGTACCTCCACACACGCAATCTAGAATCATGTTATCCCTGCTCTCCCTCTTCCTCCAACTGGACAGATCCTGATGATTTTATTGCCTGTATATTTCCCACCTCCATGCCCTTCTCTGTCCTAGTTCAGGTTTTCTACTATAGCAGAAATCTCCTCAAATCCTTCTGCTCATTGTTACTAGAATAATCTATGAAAAAGATAATATGTCCATGTTACTCCCTGGCATGGGAACCATCATCAATGGATCTCCTTCATTTTCTAGATTAACTCCAAACTCCGTAACTGGATAGACAAGGCCCTCCCTGATCTGGCCTTTGTCTACTTACACAGTCTCATCTCTCAGGTGATGTACTAGCAATATTAAAATGTTGTTTGTTGTTCCCGTGCTTTTGCCAGGAAGACTCCTCAGCATGAAATGTCCCTTTTCTCTAATCTCTTGTCCTCTCATCAATCATCACAACCTCATCTACATCTTCCTTCTTAAAGTCCCAGCCAAGTCATCTCTTTACAAGAGCCTTCACTAATCAGCACACGTACACACACACACACACACACACACACACACACACCCCACCCAAACTGGGTCTGTGCCTTCTCCATGCTGGTATAATACCCTGAATATAATTCTATCACTACAATTACCAAATGATTCTCTAATCATTTGTCTGTATATCTACCCGTGCAATAGACTGTGAGCCCTTTGAGGCCCAGGGCTATGTCTTAGTGCTGTTAATGTCTCCAGTGCCTGTCCCACTTCTTGACACCCAATAAGGACCAAATATTTTTGTTTCAAATGAATGAATAAAGATGGATTATGGCAAAGCAGGCATGCCAATGAGGGAGGTATTGTAACCAGATGATAAAAACTTGAATTAAGGTAAGATAAACAGGTAAGGGGACAAAGGAGAAAAGACAGATTTTAGGGAGGAACTCAGAGTTTTAGTAGCAGAACAGGAAAAGGGATTAAAGGGAGTTCAGCAGTATCTTCTTTTGGTGACTAAGGAGATGAAAACACAGGACAGATATTTTTGCAGGTAAAGGGGCAAAACAGTGAGCTCTGTTTTAGACAATGCTGAATCTGATGCATCAGAAAGAGAACTTGTCTAAAGATGGGAGGGGTATTAAACACTGAGAAGTACTGAAACCATGGCATAAGTTAGTTCACCCAGGAAAATATAAAGACTGAGGCTAGAAAACTTAGATCTTCCGTTTAAAGCTTCTCTCCTCCTCCATTTAATGCTCTCCTTGTCATTTGTTTTAACCTGATTTCTTTGTGCTAAAATTGATGTGCCCTAGAGAGAAGGAGTCCACAGTGTGATCTACCTGCTCAGATTCCCCAGGGATAGTTTGACACAGGGACATCTCCTGAGACAAAATGCTTCAGGAATGAGATCAGATGTAATAAACATGTTTGCAAAGGGAGCTGGGCCTTTGCATATACTATCTTGGATAGCAATCCTATATAATAAAAGGGTAATATGCAAATTGACCCTAACAGCAGAACGACTGGGAATGACTAATCACTATGACACACACTGACAACCAGGGGGCAGACGCTCAATGCAGGAGCTAACCCCTGGTGGTCAGTGCACTCCCACAGGGGGAGTGCTGCTCAGCCACAAGCCAGGCTGAAGGCTGCCAGTACAGCGGTGGTGGTGGGAGCCTTTCCTGCCTCCTCAGCAGTGCTAAGGATGTCCGACTGCAGCTTAGGAATGCTCCCCGCTAGCAAGTGGACATCCCCTGAGGGCTCCCGGGCTGCAAGAGGGATGTCTAACTGTCAGCTTAGGCCCAAACCCCCAGGGAGAGGGCCTAAGCCAGCAGGTAGTCATTCCCTGAGGGGTCCCAGATTGCGAGAGTGCACAGGCTGGGCTGAGGGATCCCCCCGAGTGCACAAATTTTTGTGCACCGTGCCTCTAGTTATTAAATAATTCTGGATGTAAGAAATAATCATACATCTTTCTGCTTTGCCCTGCCTTTAAATGCATTTACTCAAACTAGTTATATTGAATTATTTATCATTCCTAAATCAGTATGTGAAGACTATACACACACACACACACACACACACACTTTTATATAGGGGTATGCTAGACACTAGAATATACCTAGGTTCAAATAAAATAATTTCTGGTCTCAATCTAACCTATATAAAATAAAAAATTAGGGGGAGTAATTTAAAATTTTAAGTTCAACTGTATATTTTACATTTTTTTCTCTCATTTCTTTATTCAGCAAAGATTTATTAAGAATCTATCACTTGGCAGACACTCACTAGAGCCTGAGAATATGGTCATAAATAAAGCACACATGGTCATTTCCCTCACGGAGCTTGCAGTCTAGTGGGGAATAAATCAATACTGTTTGTAGGATAAAAATTAGGTGATAAAAATGGGGTACTAAGCAAAAAGAGTAGATAGATGAAAAAACAATATCAGTGACAATAAAAGTCAGGCACTGGCCCAGAAGGCTGCCACAGAAACACTGTGGTGCATGGGCCCTGATCCCCTCTGCTGGGCCTCAGGGACAAGTTTGGCTACAGACATCAAGGAAAAAAAAAAAGTCAGGAAGGAGGATGAAAAGTCAGGAAGGAGGATGATGAGTTGTTTTCAGATATGAATGGAAACAAGAAAGGCATGGCTGTATTTAACAACACAAAAGCACAGGTTTAAAGTGTCAAACATGGCCTCTGGACTCTGATAGGTTCACCATGGTGATCTTATAGGATATCTGTGTTGTTGACGACTGGTACAATATTATGTATATACTATCTAAAAATCTTTTTTCCTCTTTTTTTCTTCCTTTTGTTATTTTTTATTAATCTATGCTTCAAAGACATTCTTGTTCTGAAGTTCATAGTTTACATTTTTTAAATCTATTCTTGCTCAGAACACAACTGCCTGCATTTGATATGAGCTACATATGAGTACATGAGAAAGATCCATACTACATACCACAATACATTATACATGATCAGGATTATTGCCAGTTAAAAGCTTAAACATATTATAAATTGCTCTTTAAAATTTCTGTTGAACTTTCAAGGAGCTTAGAGTCTAATAATAGTTTGCTCACCTCCATTCTCCTCTTCTTCCATCGTAATACATTGTAATCGGGCACACAGCTGCCCCCAGCTAGACCACATTTCCCAGGCTCACTTGCAACTAACATGGCCTAGAAGTGATGTGTACCACTTCTGGAACTGGCCCAGGATAATCAGGACCCCCTCCCCCCCGGACCTCTTCTTAAGCTGAAGCATGGAGCTGTCCATGACACAACTTCAACCATGCAAATGAGGAGGACAGTGCCCTACAGAAAGGCAGGACAAGATAGAAAGACCCGAATTCCTGAGTGACTATGTGAAACAGAGCCACCATGTTGGCCAGGACCACTCAACTTGAATCTAGTCTCTCAGCCATTTTTTAAATACAAGGATTGATCAAATTAAGACACGTTCTTAATCGCACAGGTATATGAAATGATAAGTCAGCATGGTATGAGAACAAAGATATGCTGTTGGCAACAGAAGGCAAATGATAATTATTTGATTGGATGTTAATTGTCTTAGCATGAAATATTTTGCTATGCTAAAAGGAAGTGAAGTGATTGCTTCACACAATAGAAGATATAAATATCCAAACTGTGCTTTAGTTTTAGGAAATAAAAATGTGATTACCTACAAATATCAAAGACCATTGTTAAAGAGAACGATTGTGGTTGGGGAAATACTTATCCCAATTTGCCTGCAAGACTTTTGTTTCCCTTTGAAAATCAATATTGGTACTGGTGTGAAACAAACATTCTGGAGGTACTGCATGTTTAAAGAGAGAGCAAGTGATTGGCTGGTAATAAGTGTTTCTGTATTTTACTCAACCTTTTCCATGGTTTTTAAGTCAGTTTCTGTCTAGACTAAATTTTGGACCTGGTCAGAGAGGGGTGTTGAAACATTAAAATGTCTTCATTAACTTCATATTTTCTGTGTAATATTGGTGTGCTGATGTAATGAGACCAATGGCTACTCATTAAAATCACCAACAGGCCATTTAACATATTCCATTGAGAAAGCAAGGAACTTGAAGGGAGAACCCCCAAAACATTCCCATATCTCCCAAAAGTTCAGCCCCCATCAGCTGCTTCATTCTGCACTTCTACCATCTTTATCCCATATGTTTCCCCACCTCTCCACTATCTTCCTTTTACCTTTTCCCTGAAGTCACTGACAGGATTAAATTTCACATTTGAGCAAAAACTAGAGTTTAGTCATATAGCCACAGTTCTTTACTCTTAGGAATTAAAATCAAGAACAACTTAACATAGCAGTCTTTAAATATCTCTAAGGAGGGTGAATTTTAATTTTTAAACCTCTCAAAACCTCATGCTTTTTTTAGATATTGATACTCTAAGTCTAAAAGTTATACAGAAATGCGAAGGACCTAGAATAGCTGACACAACCTTGGAAGAAGAGACACATTTAAAGGAATCATACCACCTGACTTTGAGACTTGTCATAAAGATACAGTAATCAAGATAGTGCCGTATTAGCCAAAGGGATGGTAATTAGTTTAATAGAACAGGATCAAATCCAGATATAGAGCTACACATATACTATAGTCAAATGGCTTTGACTAAGGACACTAAAGCAATTCAATGGAGAAAAGAAAATGTTTTCAATGTGTGGTGCTGGAATAAATAGGTATCCAAAGTAGAGGGGAACCCTTAATCTCTGCCTCACACGATATATAAAAGTTATTTCAGGATACATTATAACCACAAATGTAAGAACTAAACCTATAAAGCTTCTAGAATAAAATATAGAAGACTATCTCCACAATCTTTGATAGGCAATATATATATTTTTTTTACAGAGAGGACACAAAGCATTAACCATAAAAGGAACTGATAAAATTGAGACTTTATCAAAATTAAAAGCATCTGCTCATCAAAAGATACCATTTAAAAATGAATAGACAACTCAAAGACAGGGAGAAAGTATTCATAACATATAAATCTGGCAAAGGACTTTTAATCAGAATAAAGAACTCCTATTATACAATAATAAAATAACAAACAACCCAATTTTTTTTAAAATGGGCAAGAGATGTGAACAAACATTTTCCAAAGAACACAGGTGAGTATCCAATAAACACATAAAAAGGTGCTCAAGTTCATAAAGTTGTTAGAGAAATACAAATCAAAACTACCATGAGATGTCATTGCAAACTAACTGTATGGTTAAAATTTAAAAGATTGAAAACCAAACGTTAGCAAGTATGTTGTGCAAGCAGAACTTTTGGCATTGCTGGTGGAAATATAAAATGGTATAACCATATAACCACTTTGAGAAATTGCTTTATAGTTTCTTAAAGAATTAAACACACATCTAATCTTATGACCCAGTAGTGCCAATCCTAGTGTTTATCCAAAAGAAATGAAAATATATGTCCACAAAAAGCCTTGTACAAGAATGTTCATAGCAGCTTGATTTATAACCCAAAACTGAAAACAGCCCAGCTGTCCATCGGTAGAATAAACAAACTGGCATATTCATACAATGAGATATTATTTACAAATAGAGTGATGAGCTACTGGTACCTGCAACAATATGAATGAATCTCAAAAACTTTCTACCGAGTGAGAGAAGCCCGACACAAAAGAATACATATCATATAATTCCAGGTATATGAAGTTCTATAGCAGAAAACCATTTTATGATGCGATCACAACAGTAATTATCTCTAGAAGTAGTGCAGTTTGGGAAAGGGTGTGAAGGAATTTTCTGGTTAATGGGAATATATCTCCATCTTGATTATCTTATATGGATACATGCATTTCTCAAAACCAATTCAACAGAATACTTAAGATTTGTGCGTTTCACTGTCTGTAAATTATTTCTAAATTGAAAAACAATTCATTTTCTGCAAATAACCACGTTGTGCATTCTCTAGCCCTTTAATCCTTACACTTTCAATAAAGAGTACATTAAGTTTAAAGTCTACTCCCACACACACCCACCTCATCTTTCAGCCTTTTGGACCATGCTGGAAGGGTTATCATGAACATTGTGTGAGAAAATAGGGGTCACTATGTCACTAGTCATACACCATGGTGGACCAGAATATCAAATAAAGTAAGCTGAATCACCAATTTCAAATAGAAAGAGGCATAAAATAAGAAGGGAAGTCCTTCTTTTGGAGAAACCAAGATGGCAGCATAAGTGATCAAGGAATTAACAAAGGAATAACAAATAAGTTTAAAACCATTTTGTAATACATTTTAAATTTCAGG
>NW_006290147.1:726895-727343 GCF_000327345.1 Myotis davidii | reverse complement strand
AAAAAAAAAAAAAAGAAGAAGAAGAAGAAGAAGAAGGAAGAAGAAGAAGAAGAAGAACAGATTGGCAGTTACAAAATAGTCATGGGATGTAAAGTCCAGCATTCTGGAATATAGGCAATAATATTCTAATAACTATGTATGAGTCACATGAGTATAAGATTTATTGGGATAATCATTTAATAAGTTATATACTGTCTAATCACTGGGTTGTATACCCAAAACTAATATAATATTGTATGTCAACTGTAATTGAAAACTTTTTTAAAAAAATTTTAAGGTTCACATTGAGAGAGAAAACCCAGATGGCGGAATAGGCAAACACCGGAGTTAGCTGCCTCGAACAACCACTTAAAAATACAACTAAAAGATGCAATCGACATTGCCCAGAACCACAGGAAGACTGGTTGAGGGGAAATTCTTCAACTAGAAGGAAAGAGAAAAGCCTAAG
>NW_006290147.1:712961-725732 GCF_000327345.1 Myotis davidii | reverse complement strand
TCCGGGGCATAGAAAGGGAATGGATTTACTATTCTTGGGGGGGAAAGGGGTGAGGGAGATGCGGGAAGAGACTGGACAAAAATTGTGTACCTATGGATGAGGACAATGGGGGGGTAAGGGCAGAGGGTAGGATGGGAACTGGGTGGAGGGGAGCTATGGGGGGAAAAAAAGAGGAACAAATGTAATAATCTGAACAATAGAGATTTCACATACACACAAAAAAAACCTAAAAAAAAATTTTAAGTGCCAGTTAGCAAACACAGATGGGTTTCACATGGACCAACCCCTTTTCCCACCACTTTTTGTAAGTTTTCACTTCCCTGATTCTATGGGGCCCCCACTCACTTTCCCTGCAGTCCCTCATTCTCTCTTTAAAACACCCAGTCTCCTCTGTACAAATCAAAGCTGAGCTCAGTTCACGCTGTACTCTTTCTTCTATTGCAATAGTACCGTACTGATTAAAGTCCGCCCTTTGCACTTTAACTAGTGTCCAGTTTTGTCTGCTTTTGACACTAGCTTTGTCACCAAAAAAGAGGTTGAGAGGAGAAGAGCTTACAAGGGGCTTAGAATCAAATCATAGAGACAGGACACACTTACAGTAAACATAAACACAGCTACTACTGCGCACTGACAAAGAAGGAGGTCAAAGATTTAGTCGTAATGACAGAATTTGATCAAGAACATTTTTTGGAAAGGAGAAATCTTGAGAAAGCAATGAGAGGATATGTATATATAAGGTGTCCCCAAGAAATGTATACACACACTTTGAATAATTATATAGGCAGTGTTTATTAAAATACATTTCATTTTCAAAATTGAACTATCAGCTGTTAAAGTGTGTGTACATTTTGAGGACAACCTGTATGGTTTAGAAAAGAGCAAATATCCCATCCAGCCCAATACAGTCTTGTTGAGGATGGAAACCAATGGTGTGCATGCATGTTTCTGAATGACAGACAGGAGCGTGAGAGCGGAGATGTGAGGGTCACGGAGCATCCCGTAATGGTGGAGCTGCAACAGCCACTTTTCCAGCCTCCTCAAGGAAAGGCCCTGCCCTTTGCAACTGGCTGATTGTGCACAAACAGGAAAGGCTTTCCTGCCTCAGGCAGAGACTCCTCTGAGCCCCTTCTGAGAAGGAAAAGGGGGGCAGGGGGCACGCTCAGAGAAGCTGACCTGGCCTACCTGCGCATTTCAATGGGCAGCTTTTGTCTTGAGCTACTTGGGGCTGAGGTGAAGGTAAGGGATTTACTTGTTTACTTTCTATTATTTTTGTTTGTTTGTTTGTTGCTTGGCTAAGGCCACAATCTGAACACCTAGAGCAAGCATGTCAAACTCTTGGCTCTCGGACCGCATGTGGCCCACAATGAATATTTTTGCGGCCCAGCCAATATAACGGTATTAAGAAACATTTTAATAAAAATTTCGTAACTTAATTTTTACAATATCCTGTTATACATATTGTTAATAATGAACTACAACGTTCACAAATGACTGATCACTATAATCGTGTTTCATTCATTTCCCTTATGCGCCTTATAGTCTTGGACTGACTTGTTTGGCGTTCGCAACAGGAAATATTTCATTTTCAGAGAAGAAGAAAAATAGGTTTATTTGTGTTACGCTTATTGATTTGTGCAGTTATTCAATGTCTGGTAAAGTAATCTTCAAGGAAAAATATTAATTTTTATTAAAATTTTCTATTATTTTATGTTAACGATTACTCATTTATTTCAGCCCTTTGTATTCAGCATGTCTGTATCGAAATAAACCTACGTTTCTATGAAAATTGAAGCTTTTGTTTTTTTGTGGCCCACATAAACTTAAACCTTATTTGGCCCGTGTTAGCCTTTGAGTTTGACATGCTTGACCTAGAGACTCTCCTAACCTTATAGCACAGTTTGCATTTATCTCACCTATAAATCCTCCCAGGATTCTTGTAAGTTTCCAAGTCCTTCCACTGGATTTACCTCTGACATCTCTAAAACCACCTCTACATCATTTCCAAGGAGTCCCTATCTCAGATCTCCATGAACTCATGCTGTAACTCAACTGCAAAAGTTTCTTGCGTCATTGTTTTTATTTCTCCTCTTCACCTCCTCAATCCTCTGAGACACAGATCCTATCTTATCATATCCCTGCTAACAACCCTCAGGGTCTCCCCTTTACTTCACTAATAATGTCCAAACCCTCAGCACAGAGGCACGTCTGGCCCAAGACCCTCTCTGCCTCACCACCATCACTCCTCCCCTCTCTGGCCAGCCCTCATCACCTGTATCCCTCTCCTTGTGTCTTCTAGGCACGGGGGAGTTACCATTTCAAATCAGCCAAGCACTTCCATTTCTCCATACCTTTACTTGCATAGTTCCCTCTGTCTCTAATGCCTTCATTCCTAGACCCCCAGCCCCCAGCCCCCACCTCTGACCAGCATGCTTTGCATACCCTCCCATATCAGCTTAAGCATTCCTTCCTCCAAGAAACCATCTCGACTTTTCCAAACAAAACAAGTCCGTCCTTCCAGCCTGCTCCCAAAGTTCATTGCCCTGTTGCAATCCTCATTGCTTTCGTCTTTATTCAACACTGTAAATACATCACTCGTTTAGTCTTTTATGAGATTGTAAAATGCTTAAAGGTAGACATGGAATGACACACACAATTTGCCAAATAATGATATATCGCTTCAAACTGTTTACCATTTCTTTGTGTCTTAATCTTTGCTTTCCATCTAGATTGTAAATTTTTTGAGTTAAGTGCTTTCATTCCTTGGCACCTTCATTTTTCACCCCTTACTATTGTATGATCCTAAATTATTCTTTTATCTGTAAAAGGATGGATTAGATCACAGGGTCCCTATCTAGGTCTAACATCTGGTCTTTCTAAGAGAAAACAGTGGGAATCATACTGATTCTACAGTGCTGCTTAGGAAGTGCTGCTTAGGAATATTTATACTTAGGAACTGAATAGGAAAGAGAACCAGGAGCCATGACGATGCCCCATTTGCATGCTCCCTTTTACTGCCAACTTGCCTTGTGCCGACACTGACCTAGGTGCAGTAGACGCAGCAGACAAAACCCCACAGAGGCCCTGCCACCTGTGGGTCTTGCAGTCCAGGTGGGGAGACGGACAATAAACAAAGACATACGGCCTGGTCAGGGGACAACAATGCTAGGAACCAAAAATACTACCCTTCCACTATTGACTGCAGTAACAAAGTTAATATAAAGCTCTGTGAGGCGCTGGAGAGTGATGAAAGGCAACGCTATTTTACAGTGGCAATCAGGGAGGGCTCTCTAAGAGGATGCTGGCATGTATAGAAAGCACCGTCGGGCGGTCCCCAAGGCCAAGGCCATCCTCCCCATCTTAGGAGGAAAACACTGCACTGTGGTGAGAGCCACAAAGAGCTCTGAAGGTCCGTGAAGAAATGAATGAGTAAATAAATGATGGTATAGCCACAAAATAGAATATTATACAGTCATCATAAATGCTGTCTTATAGCTTTTTTATACCTGGAAAAATGCCGACTCAACAAAATATAGAGTGGCAAACTATACTATATATAATCTCATCCAAATTAAAATTATAATTATGTATGTATGTGCACAGAAAGTATACTAGAAGGAACCACACAAAATATTAATTGTGCCATCGGATTTGGAGAAGTAGCACCCTCCTTACACTTTTTGTATTTTTAATAGCTTCTACCTCAACCATATCTCACTTATTCTTTTATTTTATTTTATTTAAAAATACTTTTTATTGTGGTAAGAACCCATGAGATCTACCCTATAAAAAAATTAAGTATATAATACAGTATTGTTAACTATAAATACAATGTTTTATTTTATTTTTTCTTTAAAAATATGTGCATTAAAAACAATTCAAATCGTATAGATATGCATACTATAAAAAGTAAAGCTCTCCTCCTGGTTCCTCTCCTCAGAGATTTCATGTTAACAATATTTTTCAACCGGTATTTCTATACCCTTAGAGAAATTTTAATGCAGTACAAGCATACATAGTATTATCTCCCTTCCAAATGGACTCTCATAACATATGTATCCTTCTTTTCAAATTTCCTTCAAAAGACAAATACATTGCTGTGTCAGAACATCGAGATGCCTCATTCTTTTTTCAGCCCCTGTGTGGAATTCTCTTGTTTGGCGTTCTCTAATTTATCTAAACAGATGGTTCCCAGCTTTTTGCTATTGCAACCAGGGCTGCAAACAGCAACTGCCTGCAGTTCTGGGTGTCAGCAGAGTTACTGATGTTCGGAGCATCTGAGGAGAGGCCGTGGTGCTCAGTAGGTGCATGCTGACCTGACTTTGCTGAGGCTCAATACTCCTAGAGTTCTCAACCTGTGGATCGCGACCATGGGAAAACACATAGTATAGTGTGGACGAAAGGGGCCACACGCTGACCTGACAGGCTCAGGGGAGGCCTGCATGGCAGTCTTGCAGACTCAGAGACCTAAAGTAACCACAAAGGATGGTCTGAAATTAAACTTTAACTAAAAGCAGTTATGGTGGGCAGTTACGTCCTAGGCCAGTGTCTTCACTGACAAGGTCAACCTTTACTGTAACTGACCCTATCTGTCTTTTTGCATCTATGATAACATACCCTTGAAATGTCTGGGTAATTTGTGACTTCCCTTCAATTCGTTGAGGTTCTGCTTCCTGGCATATGTCGACAGTTTGGCTCAAATGAACTCACCAAAAAATTCTTTACAGGTTTCAATGTTTTTTTACGTTAACAATAGCATATCAGATATTTACGTTACGATTCATAACAGTAGCAACATTACAGTTATGAAGTAGCAGCGAAAATAATTTTATGGTTGGGGGTCACCACAACATGAGGAACTGTATTAAAGGGTCGCGGCATTAGGAAGGTTGAGAACCACTGGGACGGACCGTGTCTTCACAGACCTGGCTTCTCCACTGATTTCTAGGTCAAAATATGATTTCTCAGGGCCCTTCAGCTATGAAGTCATTTCTGAGATTGGCCAGAGCGCCCACTGAAGTCAGCAGCACACAAACATGCCTGTGGCTGCGTTTGCACTGGGTGCAGACCCTGCATGTCTTCTCTGAGTCTCTTCATTGCCTCCTTTTATTCTTTCTCTAGGCTGAAACCACCCACCAGGTTGGCCTCCACTTTCAAACTCAAAGCACCAGACTTTGGGGTATGGGATTTGGCTTTTTGGATAGCCACTGGGGAGCCAACCCAGCAGTGAAGGGTGCCCTTCATCAATAAGGACTAGTGGAGAAAACCTTAATAAGAATTGAGATGAGTAGCACTGCTAAGACAAGTCCCCCTACCATGTCTCCTGTGGACTAGCCAGTACTTCCTGGAAACTCCTCCAGGGAAGTCCAGTGCTGAGCATGCCCACCCAGCCCCCTGGGGAGTCTCTTCACAGTTTGTTGTGAAATAGCAGCCCAGGAGGAACCACTGCATTGCTTCAAAGTTCTCCTTGCCCTGCTTCCCTCTCTCACCCACCCTCAAGTCCTGAAACTTGCACATTCCAAGTATCAGCTCTTGATCTCTGCCTTGGGCTCTGCTTTCTAGAGGATCTGAGCTAAATTCTACATGAAAAGGAAAAATAAGCCCTCCTTTTTTCAAAAAATAAAACAGCTACCCTATAAGTTGTTTTTTTGGGAAGAATTCTCAGGTACAGATAAAATCCTGTGTGTGTTCATATGCATGTGAGACATTCATGAAATGTAATCAATGTTGACCATCATTGTTTAAGCAATAAAAGAATCAATGATAAAAAAAAAATCCTTGTACAAACATACATACATAAATAAATACATACCCTTCTCATGCATACATATGTATAGTTATATACATATTGAACTTTGTGCACTTTGTGAATCCCCTGGAGGATCAATTTCTAAAGTGAAATGAATCAAGGGATATATACATTCTGTATTGTGATAGGTATTGACAAATTGCTCTTTCAAATTTTCACATAATTAACCTAGAACATTAGTGGGTACTACGTCCCCAGATCCCTTGCTGATTTTGAGTACTGTCAAACTTTTTATCAACTGGGTGGTTTTGAAAATCCTGTTGGCATTTTTATAGGATTCTATTACTGTGTAGATTAATATAGAACTGGAGCTATCCAAGACTATTGTTACACATTCTAAGAATAGAATGTGTACATTTTTAACATTTTCAGCACAATTGTGTTTTTTCATATGGGACAGGTATATTTTAGTTAGTTCTGTTAGACTGCAAGTGGGCATTCCTTCCATTACACTTTTTAAGTGGTTTATATTTTTATGTATTCATTCTGAAAGCAACTACCATTCTGAATGTTCCTATTGCTTCTAGTAACCTTTCAGTTGATTCTCTTGGAATAATACTATATTACCTACAAACAGTGATATTTTTGACTCCTTATTCCAAAACAGAGCCACTTACTTCATCTGCCATTAATTCTTTCATTCAACAAATAAATTGAGTTTCTACTGTTTGCCAGATAAGGGGCTAGGCTATGAATGAAATACCTTTGGATACAATTTCCAGCACTGTGTTCCCAGTAGAGTGTAATAATACACATTCTTGTCTTTTTTAGTTAATTTTCACAGAAAAATTAATGTTCTTATGTTTCATTATGAAAGCAATAAAAGAATCAATGATTATTGATTTTTTCACAGAGAGGAAGGGAGAGAGATAGAAAGTCGGAAACATCGATGAGAGAGAAACATCGATCAGCTGCCTCCTGCACACCCCCCACTGGGGATGTGCCCGCAACCCAGGTACATGCCCTTGACCGGAATCGAACCCAGGACCCTTCAGTCCGCAGGCCGACGCTCTATCCACTGAGCCAAACCGGTTTCGGCCATTATTAAATCTTATATGGTGTTTTCTTTAGAATATACAAGTCTTTGTCAAGTGAAGGATATATTATTAATCTATACCTTATTAATTATCAAAAGTAGATGTTGATGTTTTAAATGCCTTTTTAGCTTTTAATAGGACGATTATAATATGTTCCTTAACTATTCATATGGCTGATTATATAATACTAATCCCACTTTGCAATTATTTCTGCATTTCTTCTCTGTTGAATTGTGTTGCTAGATTTTATTTACCAATATTTTAAATCCCATGGCAATTTTTAATTGATTTTAGAGGAAAAGGAAGGGAGGAGGGAGTGGGTGAGAGAGACATTGATTGTATGAACCCTGCCCAGGGATTGAACCCCCAACCTCGGCATATCAGGACAACTCTCTAACCAACTCAGCTCCCTATTCAGGGCCCATTGAGATTTTCATGTAGTCTTTTACTCTAGGTACTAACATTTCATTCAGGATTTTAGCATACATGAGATTTACCTATATTATTTTTAAATTATTTAAATAATAAGAAAAGTGTGCACTCCCTAAAACTAAAGGACATCAATTTTTGTATTTTTGTGCCAGCAGAATCCCAAATTGAGAAGCAAACAGATTAACAGCAGGAGGAGGCTTACACCCTGTACTTGAAGTCTTGACTTAATGTTGCTCTATGAGACTTTCAATGAGTTTAGCCTTTGATTTGCCAAGATGTAAGGACTAATCACCAAGAAGTAATGCACAAAGCTTACAGCTGAACAGCATGTGTTTATAGTCAAGCTGACCTGATTTTCAGTCTTGACACAGTCATTACTGGCTCCATGACCTTGAGAAAGCCATTAACCTCTCTGTGGTCTACAGAATGGAGACCATCCCTCTCACCACCTTATAGGGCTCTGATGAAGGTGAAACACGGTAACACATTCCACTGGTTAACACAGAACCCAGTGTGTTGACATGTTCAATTAATTTGGCTAATACTATTGGTTAATAGTTTGTTATCGCTACTCTTCTTCAGAACCTTCTACAGTTAAAGAGCTCTGGAATCCATATGCTGTAGGTTCTCCTAAACTGAAACGCTTACACCTGCATCGTCTAAGCCCCCTTGGTTAACCGTACTGCAGGTCGCAAGTCACAGCTTCAAACTCTAGTGAGGCATTCTGACTCAGAAAATTTACAAATTTAGAAAACATGGATATTTGCTATTCTTGGTTATATCAGCTTTCTTTTTCAGAAATTGAAGCACTTTTAGCCAACACTACACAGAAAAACAAAAGTGATTAAAACAAGAAATTTAAAACACATACATAGGCTTATCTGCCTAAATTAACTGTGAAAGTACATTATATCTACAATTGGCAATTGAGTTGACATGGGATATGGATCTGGCAATGGTGGTAGTTGACAGTTTCAGCCAGTTAGGCTATTCACTGAGCCTAAGACACACACACACAAAAAAAATGGAATCTTTTCTGAATTTTCAGATACTTCAGATACTTCAGATACAAGGTGGGTCTGTAATGACTGACCCACCTTGCTTAGTGAATTCCACAGAAGGTCAGCAAAGCTAAGAAACGTTTCTCTCCTCCCAGCTGAACCTGGCAAAAACTTATTGTAGTGGCTGCTTACAGGTAGTTTCCAGAAACACAGCTGAAGTTTCAAGTCTGGGCTCCATTGAAGTGGCCGTGTAGTTTTAAAAAAGAAAAAATGTAGAGGAGATGGTAGGTGATTCCCTCTCTTAATTTATGATTCCTAAATGCACTTGTCTCCACCCATAGCTGCAGCTAATCAGGACCCTAGAGACCACTGGGTTTATATACATATGGCTGCAGCAATTAGAAATGCTGAGCTTAAGACCAAAGGAAGATAAATTCTCTGAAAATCACTGTTAAGGCCTGCACAGATGATCGTATGGATATGTTTAAGGAAATGGCCACAGGCCAGGTTTAAGTCTGGTGATATTTACACAGCTCCTGGCACAACCTAGGATTGCTCATTCCTATCCTGCTTTGCATAAGAGTAACCAAATTATATATACTAGGCCAGTGGTCAGCAAACTCATTAGTCAACTGAGCCAAATATCAACAGTACAACGATTGAAATTTCTTTTGAGAGCCAAATTTTTTAAACTTAAACTATATAGGTAGGTACATTGTTATTAACTTAATTAGGGTACTCCTAAGGCTTAGGAAGAGCCACACTCAAGGGGACAAAGAGCCGCATGTGGCTTGTGAGCCGCAGTTTGCCGACCATGGCACTAGGCTGTTAAAATAAAAGCATATGCACTGAGATACTCTAATGAGTACTGGGAAAGTGGTATAATTCCCCATCCTGGGCACTTGCTGTTATGAATGAAAAGTGGCCAAAGGTCCCATGATGACCAGAAATAAGGGGTTGTTTCTGTCCAGTAGATGTGTAACAGGGAAACAAAGACAACTCCAAAGGCAGTGACCTGGGTGCAAAGGATTTGTTGTCCAAACACAAAAACCACCAAAGTTGTTAATCAAAATTAAAGTGAGAAACTATAATATATATATACTAGAGGCCCGGTGCACGAAATTCGTGCAGGGTGGGGGTTCCCCTCAGCCCAGTCTGCACCCTCTCCAATCCGATACCGCTGGCTCCTAACTGCTCACCTGCCTACCTGGTTGCCCCTAACTGCCCTTCCCTGACAGTTTGATCACCCCTCACTGCCTCTGTGTGCCGGCCTGATTGCCCCTAACTGCCCGCCCCCCCCCGTCGGCCTGGTCATCTCCAACTGCACCCCCTCACACTGGCCTGGTCGTCTCTTACTGCCCCCACTGCTGGCCTGGTCGCCCCCAACTGCCCCTCTCTGCTGTCCTGGTTACCCCTAACTGCCCCCCAACCCCTGCTGGCCTAGTCGCCCCATGCAGTCTCTGTGTGCCGGCCTGATTGCCCCTAACTGCCCGCCCCCCCCCGTCGGCCTGGTCATCTCCAACTGCACCCCCTCACACTGGCCTGGTCGTCTCTTGCACCCCACGCAGCCTGCTTGTGAGGGCATGAGGGTCAATTTGCATATTACCTCTTTATTATATAGGATATATATATACATATATAGATGTGTATATGTGTATATATACATATATATTCCTAACTAATGTATATATGTATAAATTGTGTTCTTATAAACTAAAAGACAGGAAGGCAATAAAATAAAACATTAATAGTGAGTTGCGGTATAATGGGTAATTTGAATTATTGTCTTCAAACTTTAGCATTCTACAATTCAAGTTTTCTACAATAACTCTATATTATCTTTATAAGCAAAAACACATACAAAAAGACAGTGGGACTTTTTTTTAACTAAACAGACCCTCTACACAAAAGCTGGAACCATCGCACATTGAAAAGCAGACTTAACCTGGAGAGTCGAATGCTAAGTGACATGAGCCAGTCCCAGAAAGACAATAGCACATGATACATGGAATCTGATGAACAAAATAGATCCAGAGACATAGAAGCATGGAATAAACTGAGGAATTTCAGAGGGAAGGGAGGGCACTTAAGAATGTATATGCATAGATGCATAACCTATGGACACAGATAGTAGCAGGTGCAGGGTGGAGGGGATCAATGGGTGGAAAAAAAGGGGACATATATAATACTTTAACAATAAAGATAAATTTTTTTTTAAGCTGACATAATCAGCAATCCCTACTATAGAGACCTGAGCATGATCCTCAGCTGAGGCTGCCTCTAGCACCCTACCTGAGACCAGCAAAGCCTTCGGCTGAGAGATGCTGGCAGTCTGCGGGTGGTTCCAATAACTCTCCCAGGCCTGAGACAAAAATCAAGAAAGTACAGGTGTTCCTGTTTGGTGGTCAGATTACACTCCAACTGGAAACAACGACTTGTTCTCTCTAGTAAGAGAACACAGAATCACCCCTCCGGCTCTATCTCAGTCTGCATTTAAGGATCAGCACCATCTGGAGCCAGCACAGTGGTTAAATAAAACAAAGACTCTGAAAATAAAACAGGTTCATGATCTACAACAAAGAAAAAGGGCCAATGGAATCATGCACAACACTCCTCACTCTTCTGATACTAGAGATATGAAAAAATATTGCCCAGCTGGAAGATCAGAAGCAACTTGTTACCATGCAAAGAAAAGGGGAAAGTCTTCAAAGGGACGAGGAGAAGAAAGCACATACTTTGAAACACATTCTTGCTCAGAAAGAGCAGGAGCTGATGTAATACTTGATACGCACTGAAGGGTTTGCCTCCTCTGAGGCAATGGTTGAATATTTGTTGTTGTTGTTAATCCTCATCGGAGGATATTTTTGCATTAATTTTTAGAGAGAGCGGAAGGGAGTGAGAGAGACATATCGATTGGTTGCCTCCCACACGCACCCCGACCAGGGCCTGGATCAAACCTGCAACCAAGGTATGTGCCTTGACCAGAATTGAACCCAGAACCCTCAGTCCTCTGGCTGACGCTCTATAACGGAGCCAAACCGGCTAGGGCAATGGTTGAATATTTTAAGGCAAATTTAAAAGGACACTATTTGCAACTGTACTGGACACAACCAGGCATGAACTTCCAGAGACACCCACACATGGGGAAGGAGACAGTTATCAACCAGTTTGTGGCACAACCTGGTTTTCACATACCCCTTACTGAAGGATTTATTATTGACAGTTTTGGAAGAAAACATATATTTGTTTTTTATCAAATAAACTCAGGAAAATAGTACTGAAAAATCTATGAGCTTCAAAAGTGGTTCACCCAAGTGTTTACAAAGTCCACTACTGTGCCTCAGGAAGTCGCCTGGGAACAGACCGGCCGAAAGAAAGCCTAGACACTCATACTTCAACCAAATTGTCTGGTAGCAGTAGCAAAAAATCGCCAAAGTGTGCATAGCTCCCGTCTATAGATACATACTACATTAAGTTGAAATATCCCAAACCATCTTTACCAATCTCTTTTTCTTAGCCGATTACAAACTTGGATTTTCAGTCACGAATTTTGTGCCATCCACTTAGAAGAAATGCACTATGATTTTCATAGTACAGTCACTACACCTGAGCCCATTGAGTCTATATTAGATGTTTCAGAATTTAATTATTTTAATGGATATTTTTGGCATTCACAAATATTTATAATTTAAAAAATAGCTTTCCTATCGTATTTTAACCATCCTAATTATCTCCTAAAGGGCTATATTCTTTTCATTCTTTGTGTCTTGATGGCTTTTGTACCCCTCTTACAGAATACTGTATTTTGCCTTTTATTATTGTTGGCATTTGTATTTATTTCCTTCATGAGGCTGAAAGCTATTTAAGGCAGGATTTATCTTACCCATCTTTGTTTGATCTCTAGCAGCTGGGAAGTGGTAGAAATTCTGGAAATTTGTATTGAGTTGAATTGAATATAATTACTTGGCATAAACAATATGCTGTCCTAGATAAGTGATGCAAAATATCAAAAATTGCATTAATTATAACATGCACATCCATCACTCAAACGCCTGCTCATTGCCCTGAATTTTAACTTCACCAACAGTCTCTCAGATACCTCTCTATTACCTTCACAAATTCTCTCCTTCATTGGCCAATGTAGATATGTTGTTTCTACTCCTGGAGTTTCTCTTTTCTCGTTTTTTCTATCTTACTATAGGTTCAGCCTTTCGTAACAGGCTCTGTATAAGACCCTCCTAACTTGTCTTTCCCCCATCTGGTGCATCCTTACCACTACCAGGGGAACCTTCCTAATACAGGTAAGATGTTAATTGTTTTCTTCCTCAAAAACCTCTGTTGGGGTCCAACCCCAGCAGGTCCAGGGGTCCCCAAAGGTGTGGACGGAGTCGGTGAAGAAGGAATGACATGGAGGCAACATTCAGGTGATCATCATAGCCAGGTTCTCTAGCCAGGATCTCTAGCCAGGATCTCCAGCCAAGTTCTGACTGTAGGA
>NW_006290147.1:705341-712950 GCF_000327345.1 Myotis davidii | reverse complement strand
GAAAATCCCTACTTGGGGAAACAACCTTTCTCTGAGAGGTGACCTTGGTTAAAACACATAGCGCCAAGAAGGGGAGCAAACATATCAAGAACAGTATGCCATATACGCCAGGTCCCCCGAGACATATACTGTGCAGATGTTTCTTCCCTGCAGCAACCGTGTCAAGCAGCAAGGATGGACCGGCTTCCGGAAAACCTCAAAACATACTCAGTTACCCCAAAACTAACGGGCTTCTCCCAAGGCCCTCTACCATAATCTCAAGCCAACTCTCTGCCTAATTTCTAGCTAACCGGGTCCACCAGCCCCACATTCTGACCGCATGGGCCATTCACCAGCTCCCAACATTTTACACACTTTCATCACTATGTCTTTGCCTCGACAGTTCCCTAAAATTTCAAAAATTCTATTATGAAGCTCAGATTCATGCAGAGTCTAGTGCAGTGATGGTGAACCTTTTGAGCTTGGCATGTCAGCATTTTGAAAAACCCTAACTTAACTCTGGTGTCGTGTCACATATAGAAATTTTTTTGATATTTTCAACCATAGTAAAACAAAGAATTATATTTTTGATATTTATTTTATATATTTAAATGCCATTTAACCAAGAAAAATCAACCAAAAAAATGAGTTCGCATGTCACCTCTGACACGCGTGTCATAGGTTCGCCATCACTGGACTCTAGTGTGACAGAAAAAGGTAAAAGAAAGGCACCTGAAAGTTCTTTACCTATCAGCAGTCATGCATTTCTTTAGCAGTAAGAGTACAGAAGAACTAAAGCCAGAAGCAGACACGCTCAACTTTACCCTAATATAGACCTATACCATATAGGTATCAAACTCCTGGAATGTGAAAATGTGATTATACACTTTTAACTCTGGAAGAGCCGGAATTTTTTTTGTCTATTTTGTTCCCTGGTCTCTCAAGTGCCTAGAACAGTGCCTGCCACATAGTAGAAACTAAATAAATACCTGTTAAGATTCACTTAATGTGTGCCCACTCTGTACCTGAAGTTTCTCTTTCCTCTTCTCACTTCTATCCATGTACACGAAACCTGGGGACATCGATAGGCATAGTAAGCTGTGCCCTGCTCTTGAGGAGCTCATAGTCCAGCACAGAGGGATTATTTGAAATAACCTGAGTGGGGAATCCTCGATGCTAGGCCTCAGTTTCCCCAACCATCATGGAAGAAAGTAGACTAAACCCTCTACAACCCCTGGCCTCTTAAACTTGAAAGTTCCTAGAGGCCCTATGCCCTCACATAGCTGCATTCCCCACAGTACCTGATGCAGTAACACCTTACAATTAAGTGTTGTTTATTGCTGTTTTTTAAATTGACCTGGTTGGGCTGCAACTGTCTAACTTTTAAAAACAGAAACAAAATTAGACAGAGAAGGAAAACTCTCTGAGCATTATATTAAGAAAAGTGCTCCGATGAATAGATCCCAGGGTAGGATGCGAGGCAGCACAAAACAGAAGAGGCAGAAAATCTTCCACACTCAGTGACCAGCTGCTTTGGGCAAATTGCTTAGCCACCTTGAGTCTTGGTTTCTTCATGAATACAGGGAGAATAATCAAACCTCCTCACAGGGTTGCGAGGACATAATCAGATAATGAATGTGAAGTTGTCTCTATGTATGAAGAATGTTCACTAACATTAGTCCAGATTATTCCACTGGTCAGCTCCCCAAGTGTGGCTACAGATCCGCCTCACACCCTACAGCCTTCCTCCCTGGCCTCGTCAGTCAACCAGGCAGAGTACGGGAGAAGTTTATATTTTATCTGTTAACTTCCCTAGATTTACACTATTAGCTGTCCCACATCTAGAATTTAAAATGTAGCTAAAATCAGGTTTACTATTGTTGGAACTATTTGTTGATTAATATGGGAAAAGAATATAAGAAAGTCAGGAAAGTAGATTACAATTAGGCATATTTGGTTCATTCCACTTAGGATTATGACATAACAAATAATAATAATCTATAATAATAAAAGCATAATATGCAAATTGACTGAACAGCTGTCCGGATGTCCTTCCGGACGACTTTCCGGACGAAGCCGGGGTTGCAGCTGTGGGATCGAGGCAGCCGCCACGGCTGCGAAGGCCTACTCTTGCACAAATTTCATGCATCAGGCCTCTAGTAATAATAATAATAAAAGAAACTATTCAAAGAGGATGAAAAAATATATTTGTGTTCATGAAGATATTTATTGTAACGCTATTTACCGTGGGAAATCATGATATTCCTATCTAGAAGTGGAGGAGCTCCAAAGTTATGCAATGTCCTGGGACCTCAGGGAGAATGCTTGTGGTGAAGCAGAACTTAGTCAATAGAAGTTTCTGAGCTTTAGATTCAAGGCCTTGAAATTTGTGTTGAGCGCCAATACCTTAGGACTCTTGCACAAATTTCATGGCTCATGAGCCACATGTGGCTCTTTGGCCCCTTGAGTGTGGCTCTTCCTAAGCCTTAGGAGTACCCTAATTAAGTTAATAACACTGTAGGTTAATAACTACCTATCTAGTTTAAGTTTAAAAAATTTGGCTCTCAAAAGAAATTTTAATCGTTGTACTGTTGATATTTGGCTCTGTTGACTGAGTTTGCCGACCACTGCCTTAGGCAATGGCTGTGGTGCAATCATTTAAAAAAAGATTTTGTAGCTGATTGGGGCTTGAAGAAGGGTATAGGGAGGATGAATGGTGATGACTTGACTTGGGGTGGTGAACACGCAATCCAGTGTACGGATGATGTGTTGTGGAATTCTGCACCTGAAACCTGTATAATTTTGTTACCAGTGTCACCCCAATAAATTCAATAAAAAGGAAGAAAAAGCATAATGTAGCAACATGGAGAAACATTATAATTAACTATCAAGTTATTAAAAATAGCAGAACCCAAACTGCACAACTGTGTAAAAGATGTATATTCAAGTGGACAAGAAAGCTGCAAAATCAGTGTGAAGGAGTAGTCTGATTTGTTCATCCAGAATATCGAGAGTGAATTATTGTCTCCCTTTTATTTGGAGGGCTGTAATGTTGCTTAGATGATTTTAACCCATTGTACACCACAAGCGTCTGTAGATGCAAGCGGCGGGCCTTCCCCACACGCCACGTGCGTCTATAAAAAAAAAAAATGTTTTCCCTAAGTGGCAGCCCTGGCCAACTTTAAAATCATTTTTTGTGAGAATTTTCAGCTGAAATATTCAAGAACACCCAAATTGTGAGTAATATGTTTATTTTTATAATATTCATTACAAATTGATTTTTTAAATTAAATTCAAAATCTTGTGGCGTGTGGGGATGGTTTCTGTTTTGGACATGTGGTAGTTAACCGGTTAAAATCTGTACTCAATCAGACAAAGCAAGATGTGGACTTGGGAGTCGATGAGCACTTCAGAAAACAGAAAAAGCCCAAGGGAATGGTTTCTGCCCTTCCCACAAAGACTTCTAATTAATGTTAGTGAGTCAACACCTGTGTGGCTTTTGGAAAATAGCTTAGATTTGTCAGAGGACAAGGGGACAAGACATAATACAGAACCATAACCATTAAACTCTCTCATAAAAAAAAACCTACAGTAATTGCTACCACAAATTTAGAACCCAGAAATGTTCACACCACGACAATTTAGTGGGCAGACATCATAATCGCCATGTGGTTCTCCCAGAGCCATCCAGAAGAATAAAGAACTTGGATATTTATGTGACACAGGTGTTATTAGATGACAATATTTAGGTATCTCTTAATCCAGTGGTTCTCAACCTTGGCTGCACAGAGGCCCAGAAATCAGGATTTTAAAAAGATTCCCAGGTGATTCTAATGTGCAGCCAAGGTTGAGAACCACTGTCTTAATCCCTTAGCACCTGTAGCTGAAATGCATTCGCTGGCATTACAGGCAAAAAGAAATGAATCAAGGAGCTTGCTAATTTATAAAATAGTCGTTTTTAAAAGTCTCCTCTTTGGAGCCACGCCTTGATAGTTCATCTTGGGCAATTAAAGCATTTCTTAGATGAGGACTTCTTCCCCATGCCTCTCCCTTTCCTGGGAATCTGCAGTGCTCGAATTTCCCAGTGAAGAGGGACGTTGTGGAGACTGGAATCATTATCAAGTCAAGTTAAATCAATTGTTACTTAAGAGATTCAGGCCTAAGTGGATCTTCTTTACTCTCAGAAAACTATTTCTAATCCTTACTTTGTCGATAGCAAACATAGCCATGGAAGCCTTAGAGACTGTGGAACCCAGAAATCGTTTTCTTCTCAGAACTGACAAAAACGAACAGTTTACTAACTCAATCACTTGTGATTTCTGAAACGTTATGCAGTCCTAGCCAAGATGTAGCCATCACAGGAGGAGCTAAGGGTAAAGCCCCACCGAAGATACTGTTTACACCAAGTCTAGGATGAAGGAATTTAGATGGTATTTAAATCCCATACTCCTTCATCCCACACCAGCAACAACGCTGTAGACAGCTGGTCCAGAAACTGACTTCCGATAACTAATGGAAGGGTCAGAGCTCAGGCTTTATGGGGATCTTTTTCTTAAAAAAAATAAATAAATAAAATAACACCAAGCTACACTAATCTAAAATAGCAATAAACAGAAATAGACTAAAAACTTATTTGGTGCAAACTTTTTAGCAGTTCTATTGTGCTTCTGATTTCATTCGGGCAGAGAATGTCCCTGCATTTTTTTGTAGAATATTAAACATATTCTGGGTGTATATATATAGGTTTTTCTCTGGTGAACTTAGGTGAAGTTTTAATTATGGAGAAGCATAATCATTCTGAGCAGGGTGGACCTGGTTTTCTGGTTCCAGCCTTGACCATTCTTAATCTGGGGCAAGGCCAAAGACATGTCTGTTACCTAGACTGTTTGGAGGGCAGTAAGGATGTGCTGGGGCGGGGGCAGGTGCCCAGTGGGGCTCAAATCCCCGAGAACCCACAAGATCAGCCCTGCATCACATATCTCACACTGGCTTCCCTGAGTTGAATTTGTCTCTCGCCATTGTCCCCGCACCTTCCCGCATACCTTTGTCCTTGGGCCCAGCGCACATCCCTGAGGTTGAGTCAGTACCTGCTTGGCTTCTGGCTGGTGGGAAACCTCACAAATATCAGGACGATGCTGAACACGTGAAGACAATCGTTCTCCAAGATCAACATTCTTAAAGCGATAACGGTGCAATTTTGGAGAAGTGGGTTTCTATAGTTGGATCGGGGAGTCATAACAGATGAGCCTTTTCAGAGTTCTGTATAAAAGATAAAATGTGTGGCACTGGTAGAAACGTCCCAAAGCTAGAGCTTCTGATGGGAAGTATAGCCACGAACACACTGGAAAATCCCGTACCTGTGATCAAGGTTACCTGTGCCTCCCCTGCCTCCCCTGTGCCTCACCCGCCTCACCTGTGCCTCTCATCTCAGATTAGCAGGCTCTTTCACACATGGTGCTCATTTGATCTCACAACCATTAAGGAACACGGTGCTGGGCTTACTGCCAACGTATCCCATTACAGTAGAGAACACACTATCTCTAGAACATTCTCACTTCAGCTGAAAATAAAGCCCTTCCCAGATTGAATGTTACTGTGCCTTCGCCCCGCCTACCCAGGCTTTTCCTCACATGCCTTTTTCTCCAAAATTTATTCCACCGAATCCTAAATTCTTGTGTTTCCCACCATCTGCTATCCTCTTGCCCTCCCAGTGCCACAGACATTAGGGAAACCTTCATCACAGACAATTCCTCATCCTCTCTCAGGGTCCCCAATTGCCCAAACCAGTGCTGTCCAATAAGAATAGAATGAAAAAGCCACATGTATAATTTTAAATTTTTCAGTAGATGCAATGAAAAAAATAAAAGATAGTAAGTGGAATTAATTTCTTAAAAAGACATATTCTGGCCCTGGCCAGTGAGGCTAAGTGGTTGGACCATCGGCCTGAATACCAAAGGGTCTCAGGTTTGATTCCCAGGCAAGGGCATGATACTCCGGCCTGATCGGGGTACGTGAAGGGGGCAAGAGTCAGTACCTGCTTGTAATTGATTGCAATTGATGCATCTCTTTCACATCAATATTTCTCTCTCTCTCTCTCCCCCCATCCCCCTCTCCCTTCCACTCTCTCTAAAAATCAATGAAAAAAATGTTCTCGAGTGAAAAACATACATATTGTGATAAAATTCACATTTTAACAATTTTTAAGTGTACAGTTCAGTGGCATTAAGTACATTCATAATGCTGTGTAAGCATCACCATTATCCATTTCCAGAGCTTTTCATCATCCCACACAGAAACTCTGTGCCCATACACAGTAACTCCCCATTCCCCTCCACTCCCACGGCTCCTGGTAATCTCTATCCTATTTTCTATCTCTATGAATTTGCCTATACTAGATATTCCACGTAAGTGAAATTATACAATTATTTGTCCTTCTGTGACTGGCTTATATTTCACTTAGCATAATGTTTTCAAGGTTCATCTATGTCCTAGCATGTCAGAATTTCATTCCTTTTTAAGGCTAAATAATGTTTCATTTTATACATACACACCGCATTTTGTTGATTGATTCATCTGTTGATGGATATTTGGGTGTTACCATCTTTTGACTATTGTGAATAATGCTGCTGTGAACATTGGTGTACGAGCACCTATTTTAGTCCCTGCTTTCAATTCTTTGGGTATAAACCTAGAATTAGTCAAATTATTTCTATAAATATATTTTACTTAACCCAGTATATCCAAAATATTATCATTTCAACATGTAATCAATAGAAAAAAAAGAGATATGTTACAGACATTAAAATCCATTGTACATACAGTACTGCTCAATTCAAATGATATTCACCAAAATTCTTGATCTGTATTTAGATTTCATAAAATTTATAGTTGGAAAAGCAGATTTACATATCATGTTCCAACTATACTTTAGAATGTGTAAATTAATTAAAATTAAATCAAATTTAAGATTCAGGTCCTTAGTTACATTTCAAATGCTCAATGCCCACATGTGGTTAGCAGTGGTTCTCAACCTGTGGGTCGCGACCCCTTTGACGGTCGAACGACCCTTTCACAGGGGTCGCCTAAGAGCATCCTGCATATCAGATATTTACATTACGATTCATAACAGTAGCAACATTACAGGTATGAAGTAGCAACGAAAATAATTTTATGGTTGGGTCACAACATGAGGAACTGTATTTAAAGGGCCAGAAGGTTGAGAACCACTGGGTTAGAGGCTTCCATATTGCCCAGGGCAGGGCTAACCGACTGGGTAGAAATGTCTCCCTCTGGCCCCACAGTCAGGCTCCATCCTCCCGTACTCAGCCTGCCTCCCACTATTCCCCAACATGTACTCTACATCAACCGATCCTGAACATCAATTCAACACATCTGTATGGAGCGCTGGCCATGTGCCAAGCCTTGTGCTACCCCTGGATGTAACGGCGAGCAAAATCATGTTTGCGTGGAGCTCCAAAACGGTGGGGCCAGCCACTAAAAACAAGTAACTGCACACGTGAAATACACTGTAGACTGTCATAAGCCCAATGTGGGGAAAGGGTGCAATAACAGGACAGATGGGTATGAAAAAGATGACCACACAAACAGTGTCTTACAGAAATGAAAAGTG
>NW_006290147.1:702827-705141 GCF_000327345.1 Myotis davidii | reverse complement strand
GGGAGAAAAGGGTCCGACAAGAGCTCTGGTAGTGGCCTTTATTTAGAAGGGAAGCTTCTCAGAGGGAGCAACTGAAGCTGAGGTGGAAGGACAGATGAACTGGGGGAAGGGGGACAGAAGGGGGCAGACATGGTGGTGAAATGACAAGGAGGCGGAAGGGACAGCATGTGTAAAAAGTCTCGGGTGAGAAAGCTTTATCTCTGAGAAGCAAAGAGGTGAGCAGTAAATGCCAGTGTAGATGGCGGTGCCCCAGGGGAGGTAAGCAGGTCAGCAGGACCAGCTCTTGTAGCTCTTCACATCTTATTACGGATTTGGGATGTTGTAGCAAGTGCCATGGGAAGGCTATTAAAAGATGTTTAAGGTGTTGGGTTGGCATTTCTTTTTAAAGACCACTCTGGCTGCTTGGCAGAGAAAAGTCCTGACTCCTCAGCTTGGAGTCTTAAGGGACCTCCTTTCCTGCCTCTGCATCTGGACCAGTGGTTCCCAACCACTGTTTTGGCCACGCCCCACCTAAGCATCTCTAAAATGTTGATACCCCTTCCACCTAATTCTTATTATTCAAAAAGTGAACTATTAGCGTGGAGGAAAGGCCATTAACTTGGTCTAAACAAGTTTCCAAAGAACATGGCATCCATGAAAGAGAAAAATAAAAGAACGAAAGGACAGTGGAAATACTGAGGAAGGAATCACTAAGAAATTGTTTAAAAATAATAATATGAAGTGATATGAAAAAATAGCAAATAAAGTTTCAAAACATTATAGAGAACTGAAATGCATAAATATGTCACCATATATATTGATATACTGTATATGAGGCCCCTAGAACCATAAGAAATGCAAAACATTCACTGTTAATAACTCATTCTCAAATTGCCCCCCTTAAAAGTCAAATTGCCCCTCCTGTGGGGTGTGTGCCCCACGTTGGGAACCACTGATCTAGACCCACACTGCTGCGTCAAAGTTCATCACATCCACCATCACTCTTGCTTTCTATTTATTGTCATTTTAGAGGCTGCCTTCCTTTACTGTTCTTCATACACTTGACTCACTAATGCACTTCACCCAACTTGCAATCTTTTCCAGCGTGCAGGAAAGATTTCTCACCTATCCTTGGAGCAGATACACTGGGCCAATCTGTTCAATCGGATTGAGTTAAGTCTGCTTATAGCTTGCTACTTTCTCTCCTCCAAAAGCATTCCGTGACCTAATTAACTCTGTCTTTGATCCAACTTTTCTGTACTCCACTCGCCACAAAGACTGGAGTCCTTGAATAAGCCTTGGGCAGCCCTCCAGCACGTGGGCTGGTAATACTGAATTACGAAAAGGGGTTTTGTTTCAGGTCAGGCTAGGGTTATGAAAGGCATCAGCCCATAAGTGACCCAACATTTCAGGGCTTCAAGGAACTCTGCTCCTACCCTTCAAAGTCCTGGCATGAAAACTATGCCCTTAACAGAGTTCTCAAGAAATTCAAACCCATCTGCAAGAGGTGTTTGCACTTGGCTACTCACCATCCTTAGCTAAGGACTGCAAAAGCATTGGATTCCTTTCCACCTTCCATTTACTGTAGATTGAACAGTGTGGGGTGTGCGGCGGGGGGGCGGGGGGGGGTGAGAGAGAAGAAGAGTGGAAAGGGCCCAAACTTTGTCACTTACAAATTGTGACCTTGGCCAGATTTATCTCTGAGCCTGTTTTGACATTCAAAACAGGTGATAATGCCTCCATCTGCAGATGGGTTGGGAGGATTAAATGAGAAGGGAAAATATCTAGCCTGAGTTATGGTCAAACTGCTTCCTGTGCCTTTAGGGCTTTTTGGGGGGTGTGGGTGGTGGGAGGAAGTAGCAAGTGGCCTTTGCTGCCAATAGAAAAGCTACTAGGTTTCTTCTTATTCCTCCTAGTGAATAAGACATTATGAAAACTATCTCGGAAGGGGGCGAAAAAAGTCAATTTATGAAACATACTAAGGTAAATATTTTCAATATCACACGATTTATGATACAAAAAGTTAATACGATTTTAACATCAACAGGAGCAGCCTTTTATTTTACCCTCACTCTCAGCAGCCTGGACGAGCATTAACAAAATATACAGTGCAGGGCTGATTCACGAATTCTGAACGAAGACTGTGAAAGCTGAGTAACAATTCAAGGTTTCTCTCCAGAGGCGCTTCCCTAGCAGCAGACCTGGGCTGGGCTGCCCACGGAGACATCATTTCTCGCTGCTTCATCTCCAGCTGCGCGGCCCGGGACTGACGAGGTCCTACGCGCGGATCTGGATGCTCAGAGCTCTGCATCCGCGGGGCGTGGGACCACCGCGA
>NW_006290147.1:698079-702670 GCF_000327345.1 Myotis davidii | reverse complement strand
ATGGTCCCCTGGCCCCGCTCTGCCGGAGGGGGTCGCCGGGCGGCCCCGCGCGGGTGTGGAGGCCGGGAAGTGCTGCGGGCGCTGGAGGGGCGTCTGTCCAGACGGAGGGCGGGAGCGGCCGGGAGGCGAAAGCCAGCCTCGCGCATCTCTGAGATCCCTACTGGGTGCTCGGAGTGCAAAGATGGCCCCGCTCACTGGAAGAGCTAGTATTGGAATCCTCGTCTGGACAGTCACGTTTGGACACGCAGCTTTTTTTTCATCCCTACACCAAGGACTCTTTTATGACTTAACATTTTATATTCGGTCATTCAAGAAATATCTATTGCGCATAGACTTTATGCCTGCACACCCAGTGAACAAGGGCAGACTTGTTTTGTGCAATCCTGAAGTTTAAATGATTGGGGAAGTAGGGATACCAATAAGTAAAACAATTGCAGATTGTGAGAAGTGCTGTAAAATAAGTACAGACTAGTGGCTGAGGAAGGGGAAGTAAAGAGGAGAAATTGCTTTAAGGGAGCATGATAGGAAAGACCGATGAGAAAAGGTGACTTTTAAGTTGAGGCTCAGAAAGGGAGAGACGAGCAGTTTTCTGTAGAGCTACTGTTGTAATGTACCCCGCGAATCAGAAGGACGCCTCAAGATGTCGAATTAAAGAGTCACATTTATTGCAATCCGGGACTATGAGGGGCCATTTTGCTTTCCCAAATCTCATAGTGATAAGATGGTGGCAAAACCAGACTTATATAGGCAAAGATGACAAAGGTATTGACTACATCTCAAGGTTTGGAATGAGGAACCTGGTTTGCAAAAGAGCAGTTTACAGAAGCAGAAGCAGCATGTTATCTAAATTACAGTTTTGGGTCTCCGGAACACTGAGTCAACAGGGACATGTTAACTGGAGTCCTCTGACCTTGGGGTAACTGTGCTGTCCTTCCCAGGTAACGGAAAATGTGCTTTCTAAGACCAGTATGACCACTACAAATGGGATTTTACATTACAATCAATAGTGTATTTAATCGAATGGGATGATTTATATAATTCAGAAAATAAAAATAACTTTTCTATTGTTAAACAAAGCAAATAAGTACAGAAGCCAAACAGCAGGATTAAAGTTAAACTATAGTTACTACCTGAGATGATTGCCACCATACTTCACTATATCCTTGGCAAAGGCCCTACTACTCCAACCCTCTTTTCTCACCATTTACATCTGAATTCCCATAGCACTTTTTTTTTGGGGGGGGGGGACACTTTACAGAAAGTACTATAGTTTTATTATCTCAACTAGAGGCCCACTGCACAAAATTTGTGTAAGGGGCTGGGCCCTTGCAGCCCCTCACTGCCCCGGCTTCATCCGGAAGGTTGTCTGGACAGTCATCTGGACTGTCATTCTGCCGTTTGGTCTAATTAGCATATTAGCTCTTTATTATATAGGCTACCCAGCACATACCAGGTCTCCAAAGAATATTCAGTAAATATATACTTAGCATCCACTGACTTCCAGATACACTGCTAGGTGCCCAGGGTAATAGAAAAAGTGAATGGCCCGGCGGAGTGTGGCTCAGCAGTTGAGCATCCACCCAGGAACCAAGAGGTCACCAGTTCGATTCCTGGTCAGGGCACATGTCCAGGTTTTGGGCTCAATCCCTAGTAGGGGGTGTGCAGGAGGCAGCCAATCAATCATTGATGTTTCTCTCCCTCTCCCTTCTCTGAAATCAATAAAAATATATATTTTTAAAGTAATAAAAAAATTAAAAAGTGAATAGAGCATTCATGAATGTTTTCTGAATATTAATTTTGTCATCTTATGCTTATCCTACGCACCCACTGTGTCACCCTATATCCCCAGTCTTTGGGAATTTTTCTTTATTATATAACCACAACCCAACTTTCCAGGCTTGTATGCTCTCAGAGCTTAGTTACTTCTTAACTGGCTTATCCAGTAAACTAATTGGGCCTACCTATTAGTGAATGAAAGTACAATGCATTATTCTTCCCATGTAACGTTTGTGTTCATTTTTATGTTTGTGTTTTGATAGTAATATGCAATGCCTTGATTTAAAGTAATAAATGAAATGAAAATTTGAAGTACTTGACTAGCCCCTTGAGTTGAGAAAATGTTTATTGATGGGTTGGAAATAAGGATTCCTTCCCACTAAACCCTCATTCAATTAAGCACAATCTTAATTTGTTTACAGAGTGGCCTGCCTTCTTATCTACTGTCTCCTTTTGAAATTTGACAACTTACCTCATATATGTAAATGTTTTTCTGTGATATGAGAAAACTATACTGGGAAAAACAAATTCTGTAGCTGAAATATTGACGTAGTTATCAAAATACTAGGCCTATTTTGATTGCTCTGATAAGTAAAGTAAATAAACTATTTCAATTCTTCTGTCTCGGATTCTCTTTTTAAAAGTAAAACTATTGGTGCCATTTGTATTAGTTATGTATTGCTTCGTAACAAATTATCCCAAAACTTAGTGGCTTGGAACAACATTCTTTATCTCAAAGTTCCTGTATTTGAGGAATCCTGACATTGCTTCGCCGTTTCTCAGAGACTGCAATCAAAATAGTGACTGGGCTTGTCGTCATCTCAAGGCTTTATTGGGAAGTTCACTCATGTGGTCATTTGCAGGATTGAGTTCCTTGTGGCTGTCATATCGAGGATCTCAGTTACTAGCTGTCGATTAGTCAGAGACCACCCATAGTTATATGAGCATCTCCAATGCAGCACCTTGCTTCATCAAAGTGTGCAAGCCAAGAAGCTATACAGAGTGTCAGTAAGATAGAAGTCACTTCTTTTCTACCGAATCTTGGAAAAAATCATTCCATTATTTTTGTCAGATTCTTTCTATCCTTTATGAGCAAGTCACTAGGTCCAGCGCATCTGCATGAGTATGGGGCACCAGAGATCACTTTCAGAAGCTACCTACCCTGTTATCAAAACATTAACTAATTAAATAAATTTGAGATTCCAACAGTCTTTCTTGCATATCCTGAAACAACCTATGTCTTAATTTGCTTTCTTTATCATAAAGAAAATAGTCTTTTGAGAATCTAGTTCAATAAATATTTGTTGAATGCCTACTATGTATCTGGCATAGCACGATGCTAAAGGAGCAAAAATAAATGATACACTTTCCAACCTTGAGTTGGGGAAAAGTATAAGCAAATAATTATAATATTAATATTATAAATGATAAGACAGAGTGCTCTGGTTATGGCGAGAATAGGAAAGAAATGTTCTGTTCTAGGTCATATTTAGAGAAGTAAAAAGTGTAGGGGGCAATGGAAAAAAATGAAAAATTAGATATAGATTAAGACTATGTAGAAGCAAGGCACTTTATGACACAGTATGCATATAACTAAAACATCACATGACCTAGAATGACAATCACTACAGCTAATATTTGGAGAGCTTGTTTCATAAATAATAGAATTAGCCAAAGTATACCTGTATTATATCATCTTCTCCAAAATCATATAGAACGTACTTCTCAACAACAAAAACTACAATATTACTCTGCCTTGCACATCATTTTTGGTTAGAAGTTTGGTTTTTACTTCCTAGAAATCTTTAGCCCCTTTTTTTTTCCTTATTCCTCACCCCAGGCCATGCTTAGGGAGAGGTAGGGAGAGAGAGAGAAAGAAACATCAAGGTGAGAGAGAAACATCTATCAGTTGCCTTTCGTACATGCCCCAACTGGGAATCAAACCTAAAACCCAGGCATGTGCCCTGACCAGGAACTGAACCAACAAGCTTTCGTTGATTCATTGAACCTCTCTGGCTGGGTTTTAACTCTTTAATATGTTATAGGACGCAAATCAATTGTGAAATTTATCTTTTGATAATCAGCAAGGTTAAGACACATTGGGAATCTGTCCTGGTTTAATATCTTATATTTAACATAGCTAAGTCCTGAAGAAGTTGAGGGCTGAGACTTGAATTCAATCTTAATGCTGCACTAACTGGCTCTGCAACCTTGGGCATGCCACTTAACTCTTGCCATCTCATTATGTTGCTGAAAGCATAAAATGAGGATGTATTGGGAAAGGCCTTAGAAATTTCTGAGTAATAAAAAGAGAAAAAATTAGTACTAAATTTGATTCATCTTGAAATAAATAGGACAGTTTCTATTGCAAGAGAAAGTGCTTAATATTCAGGATAACTGCTACATTTATAGAAGAGTAAGATATCCCACATTCATACCAATTTAAGACAACTATTTCTCCTGGATGATAACTGTACTTATAGTCTTGCAGGAAGTATAGCACTTTTAAAATGTTAACTATTTAAAAAAATGTTAACTATTCTTTGGACCACGTTAATTTTTCAGATGTTAACATTTCAGAAAAGTGGCAGAAAAAAACATATTATCTTGACTTTAATGGGGTACAGAAAAATAATACCCATAAATACTAATTTTTAAATTATTGTAATTGGTATTTTCTTGCTCTTAGACTGAATTTGTGGCTAAGTGGTTCCTAGTAAAAGCACATCTTACTGATTTGCATTTCAATTTTTCCAGTCATGTGTTCATTTTATTAGCCATTGGATAAATATTTATTGAACTCTTCCAGGTGCCA
>NW_006290147.1:691025-697954 GCF_000327345.1 Myotis davidii | reverse complement strand
ATTGCAAAGTCTGTGCCCTCAATGAGCTTAAGTTGGGGAGGTGATAAACAACAGTAAACAAGCCTATAGGATGTCAGGCAGTGATAAACACTAAGGAGTAAAATAAAGCAGAGTAAAAGGTTTCCAGAATGTGGGAGGCAAGAAAGGAGATATTGCAAATTTAGAGAATGATCAAGAACTCCCTAAGAGGATGACATTTATGGAGATCAAAATCAACCATGGGTATAAGCCTTGGCGCTTTCTGGATGGATTAATCTATGCACTGGGGAAGATTAAGTGCAAAGACCCTGAAACAAGTCTAGTGCTTGGTGGACTCAAGGAATAAAAAGGAGGCCACTGTGGGTGGAAGACAGAACAGCTTTAGAAGGTCAGAGAAATGGTAAGGTGCTAAGTCATGAAGGACCTTGTAGGCCACTGTAAGGGTTTTGATTTGTACTCTTACTGAGATGAAAGGTTGATGGATGGCTTAAGCCAACGAGTGACATGATCTGGCTTTGCTTTTAAGAGGATCATTCAGGCTGCTGGGTTGGAGGCAAAAGCAGAAGTAAAGGTTGAGGAAGAGGGCTATTACAAAATTCTGGACAACTAATAGTGACTCAAACTCATGGTTTGGTAAGAACCATGAAAAGTTAACGGATTCTGCATATGTTTTGAAGATTGAGCAGGCTGGATTTGGCTGATGCATGGATGTAGGACATGAGAGAAAGAGGGGAGCTAAACATAACTCTAAGGTGTTTGGTTTGGGAAATTGGATGAATGGAAGTGTCATTTACAGAGCTGGGAAGACCATGAAAGGAACAGGTGTGTGTGTGGGGGGGGGGAACCAAGAGTTTGTGTTTTATTATTCTCATCTTGAGATGCCTTTTGGACATCCAAGAAGAGAAGTCATTAATAGGCAGTAAAGTACAAATCTGGAATTCAGGAGAAAGGTCTGAGCTGGAGAAATACATTTGGGAATCAGCAGAATATAGATGGAATCCAAAGCCATGAAAGGGGGCTGATAATATCACCTAGCAAGTAAATTAAAATAGAGAGCACTGAGGATACGGAGTCCTCTTATAGCCCAGTTGTTCCTGGATAGAGTGCTAAAGGCTGCAAACGAAAAGATTAGAAAATCCAGAAATAGTTTAAACTGTTCATTCATTCAGCTGGTATTTATGAGCCCCCGCTGTTTGACAGAGGTTCTGCTAGCCACTGGGAAAACAACATGGCAGACCAGGCATGCGCAGTGCCTTCAAGTAGCTCCCATCCACCGACATGAACAGTCAAGGACAGCTGTAGAGATAAACCTCAGCACATATTACTGAAAAGCAATGAAGAGGAGTAGCAGCAAAGTTACCAGGGCCGTGTGGAATGGACTCCAAGGTGTGAGGAGGAAAGGAGACTACCTTTACTCTCCATCTGCCCCAGCAAAGACAAGCCAGGCCAATGGGAACCCCTGGTAATAACAAAAAATACAAACTAGAAAATGAGAAAAAAAAGCAAGAACACAGGAAAGAGAGAGAGAAAAAAAGAAATTAATGGTGGCTGCATAGTAGCATTCTCAGCATAAATTAGATTATACTTGCTCAGATGGCGGTACACTGAAGAGTTGCAGTTTGGTTCCAGTCAGGGCACATGTCTGGGTTGAGGGTTTGATCACCAGGAAGGATAAATGTTGCTCTCTCTCCCTTCCTCTCTCTAAGCATGTCCTCAGGTGAGGATTAAACAGACAAACAAAAATACTCACTAGTTTATCCTTGGCCTATATGTTAGTCAACTTTCAAATGTCCAGAGGTAACCGCAGGCCTATATCTTCTTTTTTTGCAGTTTTTAATTTTTCCTTTTTAAAATTTGTGGTCAAGATGTGGGTGGCCCCCATTGAAGTCCTTTCCCTCCCATTCCCCAGCCCCCCACCTCCCCAGGCCTTCACCACACTATTGTCTTCTGTGTCCATGGGCTATGCATATAAATTCTTTAGCTAATCTCTTCTTGTCCACTCTCCCCTCCGAGATCTGTCAGTCAACACAAGCATATATCTTATCACAAGAGATAGGTTTCATCATGTCATGCAAATACTTCCTAAGCACATACAGTATTTCATCCTTAAATGAAACAAGAGTCACTAATTAGAATTACATGCTAATGAAACTTTCGATTGTATTTCTTAATCCATCTACACATGCAATAACAATAGAATAAATTTCCCAGGATGTTAAATACTTTCTTTCTTTCTCAAGAGTGACAGTGAAGCAACCTTCTAATATACTTGGAAGTATGTGGTGGGACGAGATTTGGGACCACTGATGAAAACTAAGGGCAGAAGGAAAAACACTACCAGAGTTTAATAAAGGACAGCAGGAGGAGGAACAGAAGTAGGAAGAAAATGAAGATGATTCAGCAATCACTTCGGGGGGGAGGGGGGCTCTACCATATGGATGCTATAAAGAAATGGACAAGACTTACAGGGCTTTATTACAGCATCCTAACTGGGTTCATTTTCAATAGGGTTGTTATAAGGACTGAGATGACTCCAGCATAGTGTCTAGACCCCAAAAGGCCAAGAATCTGATTCTGATGCCAACTAAAACACTTTCCTTGAACACTGGCATTGAGTCCTAGGCAATGAGTCCTAGGCATTCTTTTGATTTATTTCAAGTGAAGTTGAGGAGTCATTTCAGTTCCACTGCTTCTCTTGTAGCTTTATCATGAATGTAATGGTGCTACAATATGGAGCAATTCGTCCAGTGGTCACGGTAATTAATTTACACTGTTGGGTATAAGATGAGTTGCGGGGGTGGGGGGAAATTCCTCCTAACATATATGTATTGGGAACCCTACGTCTTTTGTTGGGGGAGAATGAGAACATGATCTTACTAACTTAGGTTTGAGAGGAGTCACTAGTTCTGGGACATGGTTATCATGAGAGGGTTGGAATTCTGGAGCAGAAAATGGAAGCACCAGAATGATGATGGTAATGGGGAGGGGAAATAAGAGTTCATTTATCTTATATAATAAAGAGATAATACACAAGTTGACTGTCACACCCTCGCACAAGATAGCTGCCCCCATGTGGTCACAAGATGGCTGCCATAAGATGGCCGGCAGTGGGTGGCAGTTGGGCATGACCAGGCCGGCAGGGGAGGGCAGTTGGGAGTGATCCGGCAAGCAGGGGAGTAGTTAGGCATCAATCAGGCCGTCAGGGAAGTGGTTAGGGGGCGATCAGGCAGGCAGGCAGGAAGGCAGGCAAGCAGTTGGGAGCCAGCAGTCCCAGATTGTGAGAGGGATAACTGGCAGTTGGACATCCCCCAGGGGGACCCAGATTGGAGAGGGTGCAGGCTGGGCTGAGGGGCACCAACCTCCCCCCACTCAGTGCACGAATTTTGTGCACCGGGCCTCTAGTTCAAAACATATTTATTAAGCTGTTATTATATACCAGGGACTGTAGTAAGATCTACAGATAAGTAACCAGCAAAATATAACATATCCCCCTCCAATGCTTTACAATATAAAGCAGTGGTCTTTAAATTTGGGGTACAAGCACTCCATTGACTGAACAAGAGGTACAGTCAGGAAACAACTACAGTGCTGAGTGGAAAATGCTATAATGGAAACGAAGATACACAGATCAACTAAGAGCTATCTATCAAGGGACATGTGAAAATGCATCCTTTGGGGGACAGGAATAAAATATTAGAACTTTATATTTACTTTTATTTTAAAATAAGAAAAATATTTAAAATTTAATGTATGATTTGACAGTTATATAAGTCAGTGATTTTTCAACCTTCTTCATCTCATGGCACACATAAACTAATTACTAAAATTCTGTGGCACAACAAAAAATATATTCTTTGCAGATCTGACAAAAATAGGTGTAATTTTGATTGACCAAGAAAAATTAATAGTAATTACCTACCCTTTTTGCTGCACAGTAACTTTTTTTTAGAGTCTTCAACTGTTCCACTTTTATTTATTTATCTTAACCCTCAGCCAGGATGTTTTTCCATTGATTTTTATTTTTATTTATTTATTTAGGTATTCATATGTTTCCTTATTCCCCCATTGCTCCCTCCCCCACTCATGCCCTCATCCCCCTGGTGTCTGTGTCCATTGGTTATGCTTATATGCATGCATACAAGTCCTTTGGTGGATCTCTCCCCCTTACCGTCACCCTCTCCTACCTTCCCTCTGAGGTTTGAGCATCTGATCAATGCTTCTCTGTCTCTGGATTTGTTTTTGTTCATCAGTTTATATTGTTCATTATAATCCACAAATGAGTAAGATCATGTGATATTTATCTTTCTCTGACTTACTGATTTTGCTTTGCATAATGCTCTCCAGGTCCATCCATGCTGTTGCAAATGGTAGGAGTTCCTTCCTTTTTATAGCAATGTAGCATTCCACTGTGTAGATGTACCACAGTTTTCTAATCCACTCATCTGCTGATGGGCACTTAGACTAATTCCAAATCTTAGCTATTGTAAAACAAATATGTTCTCCCATGCAGTGGGTTTCTTGTTGATGGCTTCTTTCACTGTGCAGAAGCTTTTTATTTTGATGTAGCCCCATTTGTGTATTTCCTCTTTAGTTTCCATTGCCCTGGGAGCTGTATTGGTGAAGATATTGCTTCGGCATATATCTATTTTGCTGCCTGTGCATTCCTCTAAGATTTAATGGGTTTTTTTTTGAATATGTTCTCCCATGCAGTGGGTTTCTTGTTGATGGCTTCTTTCACTGTGCAGAAGCTTTTTATTTTGATGTAGCCCCATTTGTGTATTTCCTCTTTAGTTTCCATTGCCCTGGGAGCTGTATTGGTGAAGATATTGCTTCGGCATATATCTATTTTGCTGCCTGTGCATTCCTCTAAGATTTAATGGGTTTTTTTTTGTCTCCACAGTAACTTTTAAAAAATATCAGGTGCCTATTTTTGTATATAAAGATTTCTGGTACCAATAATTAACTAGTCAGACACACCCTTATTATGCAATGTGACTAATAAGATGCAACTCTATTATATGGCCTATATATTTATGGTTCAAGACATGGCATTCACACCCCGGCTGTTGTTGTGTGGCCTATTGTCATTATTTTATTTGGCAGTCTAAGGGAAATGAGGTCAGTGCCCCTAACCAAGCAGTCAGGTATTGTATGTTTAAAAAAATTATTGCAACACATTGGCTGAAAATCACTGACATAAGTCCATAATTTGAAATATAGATATTTTGGTAGTAGGGGCTTAAACTTTTGGATGGTTGAGCACAATAAAAACAATTGAGTGTGACATAAAATTTGAGATTTTTAGAATGTCAACTTAAATTTGAAATTTTTAAAACCTGGACCGATAGAACTTAGAAAGGCAACACAGAGCTGAACCAGCTCTGGCCTTGGGCTGTTGGCAAAAAATTCTTAATCTTTGTATCTTGGCTTCCACTGTAGCATTTACCACTCTGCACAGTAATTGTTTCCTGACCGTGTCATTTTACAGGCAGAGGGGGTCCTTGAGATTTTTTTTTTAATATCTTTTATTGATTTTTTACAGAGAGGAAGGGAGAAAGATAGAGAATCAGAAACATCGATTAGCCGCCTCTTGCACATCTCCCACTGGGGATGTGCCCGCAACCCAGGTTCATGCCCTTGACCAGAATCAAACCTGGGACCCTTCAGTCTGCAGGCTGAACCAAACCGGTTTTGGCGAGATTTTTTTATTTCTAACACCTAGCATAGTACCTAACAAACTAAAGTCACTCAATGTTTGCAGAGTCAAATGGCAATTGTCTGCTAAAAATCTCATTTGTGTATGTTTAAATGATCTGATTTGTATATAGTCTGTACAACTGCTTTCCTACTGCAAAGGCCCAGGGCCTGAAACACAGCTGGCACATGATAAACATTACCTTGTAAATGTAAAAAAAAATTATTTTTTTTCTACATTAAATGCTTAACTAAGTTGGATCCAACTACATGGAGTAGTAGAAATGTAGCAAGAGGGCACAAGGAGAAAGACTCTTATTTCTGGGACTTAATATGGCGAAAGTGTGGGATACAAGGATGATAAAAACCTCAAATTATCCAAATATCAATGCAAAACAACAAGGATCTTCTATTTGTGCCCTGAGCACAAAGCATTTTGTCTTAAGTGCTTAACTTTCTATAGCTGAAAAGATGTCACTTAGTCCACCACGGTTCTTCCTTTTACAAATCTTTGGAATAATTTCTGGCGTAGAAATGGCATCAGAATGCCTGAGAAAAACCAGGGTAAACCTATCCACAAGGGAGTGAAGCTATAAACACCAGTTCTGAGTGGTGTTTGTTATTACCTTATCTTGTTCAACTGCAGACCCTACTTGCGGCGGTCTCCGCAGGCATTTAACCCTTTTAGCTAAAACCAAGGAGAACTAGATCCCTTTCAGAACCGTACAAGGGACGGCTACGGAGAGGGGGTTTCTGTCGTCCAAACGCAACCACACGACCATGCCACGCCTGGCATGGAGTGAATCAGAGTTCAGGGCATCGGGAACCTCACAGCCGCTATTGCGCAGGCTCTGCGTCCCACGCAGGCTTATTAGGAAGAAAAGGGATAAAATTGCCTAGAGACACATGAACCAAAGGGGACCGACCCGGGCCTGAGCTCCCCACTGGGGGCGAGTCTGGAATTTACAATCACGAAAGTTCTATTGTCTCGCGATTGGCTCCGGGGCCCCATGACATCATAGTGCTTGATTCAGCCCCCGGGCTCCGATTGGCTGGCCGCGCCATTGTGACGTCACGGTCAGCCCACGTTCTGATTGTAGATACCCGGCGCCTTCCTCTTCCCATCGCCGTGGTGCTGGGCGAGCGGTGCCTTCGTCCCACGTCGTCCTCGGCTCCGGCTGGCCACGGGCGCTCCCGCCGCCTCCTCGCCGCTTCTCCGAGCTGCTGTGACGCCTGGAGCGGAGAGGTAAGCCGAC
>NW_006290147.1:681724-690986 GCF_000327345.1 Myotis davidii | reverse complement strand
ACCGTGCCTCTGGCTCACCCGCTCCGCGTGTGGAAGCAGCAGGCGGGTAGTTTTGTACACTTAGAGGCGTCGCGGGAGCGCACACGGTGCCCAGCCCGGAGGCGGGATGGATGGGCTGGTGCGCTCCGATCCGCCCGCCGGGTCGGGATGAACTCGCGGGAGGGAGGTCCAGGGAGGCGCCTTCCTAAAGAGAGAGCTTTCTTTGGGAAGAACAAAACCTGGGTGAGTTCGGAGAGTCTTCAAGGATCGGGGATCGCTAGTCTGATCGGCACCGAGACCCAGGGCGTGCCCGCCTTCGCCCCGCGCTGAGCGGGCAGTGCCAGTGCAGGGGACTCTCCTGTCTTGCCTCTGCCCCCCCCCCCCCCGGGGGGGGGGGAGAACCTGTTAGCCCCGGACCACTTTGGTGTTTATTAAAACCAGATCATTCGGGAAGGGATGAGGCCGGTGCGAATGCGAGGGGGCGGGGACTCGAGAGGGACCGGGCGGCCCTTTAAGGAGTTGGGGCGCTGGAGAGGCGGGAGCGGGCGGCGGAGAGGGTGGCGCGCGGCCCGGGAGTGGCTCTGGGCCGGGGGAAGCCCTTGCGTAACGTCTATTGCGAATTGTAAGCAAAAGTGCTCTTTTACAGTTTCCTTGTGAGTAAGACTCACCCTCTTGCTCCCCGGGACTCCCCGAGTCCACCCACCCGCCTTGGGGTGGAGGGAGTCATGCCTGGAGCAAGAGTTGTTCTTTCAGATTGTATCCTGCATCCGTTCTGTGCTATTAATTGCACTTTAAGGGTGGCGGTTTCCCCTCCTCACTGTCGTTGTTCACTTATCTTCCAGCTTCTTGATTGCAAATTTAAAGAATGCAGTTGGCCAACTTTGGCGTGGGGGTGCGTATGGATGAATACAGTGCATGACGTGAGCTGGGCTGGGGAGCCGGTGGGAGGGAGAATGGTGCGGAGCAAGCAGCCTTAATTCTTTAATAGCGGGATCCGTGGCAGGAAGTGCTGTAGAGGGTTGAACGGAAGAGCTGGTGTTGCTTGTTAGGCGTTGTAACTGTTCCCCTAATCGCTTGGTAGATAACCTGTTGGTTTGCACTTGTTTTTCTTGAACGTCCCAGCCAACAGCATTTGGTGCAGAATCTACAGATACGCACGCGGCCGGTTCTGCACGCCATGCCTCCGGAGGATCACTTTTACTTTCCATCTGTGGTAGCGGGGGAGGTGGATCACTCTGTTGGTCAGCTTGCCGCTGCCTCGGATTCTCCAGGAAAGCCCCATACTTGAAAGAGAAACGTCATTCCTGTCCCTTTGAGATTCCTACCCCCAGGTCATAGCTTGTCGTTGCCAGGAATTTTTCTGTAGTGTTTTCTCTTGCATTTCCTTTTCTTTTCCATTTCTAACGGAAGGCAAAAGGGAAAATGTTGTTGATGGTTACAGATGACCAATTTTACAGAATATAGAGTAGAACTTTGCTGAGAAGTTTGATTGTCAGGTTTTTAAGAAAAATACCTCATAACTTCAGACTGTCCTCATCCCCAATTCAGTTTCCTTGTCTGTCTCTAAATGGGGTGTCATGTTACAGAATTGTTGATTTCAAGAGATGATACAAGTGAAAGAGCCTAACATGGGTCTTCCAAGTGTTTCCTTCTCCATTTTTTCTTTTTCTTGGGGAAGGGGAAGTGAGGTTTAGGGGATGTGGCCAACAATGGCATCCGAGAATCTCAAATAACTGGGAGAATATTCAAAACTAGGTTTTCATGAACACAAATTTCAGTATCCCTATGAAGTCACTTTTGAAAATGAGGGTAAGTTATCTCATTCCCTGGGATGAGTAGCGTTTTTGTTTCTTATTAGAGACCTTGATTTTTGGATGTTTGACATATTTGCAAGGACTTTTCAGGGATCGTTTTTTTCATCACCACCTGATTCGATCTCAGCGTAATTACTGGTTGCCCTCTTGCTGCTGTAGGTGAGCATATCAGTCCTTGGGTGTCTTATTTCCCACTTGAATTATACAAATCAAGGTAAACCTGGTAACCTTCCTTTAGGGTAACTCTGATGCCTAAGTAGATGGTGAAGAGTGCGAGTAATGGTTTCACTTCTTTCTTACTCCGCCACATTCTTCCTCTCCCCTGAGAAATGTTGTAATTATTTTGAATTTGGGTTCCTCCTCTGTTGCCTACCAACTCTTCTGTTCCTGATGGGAGCATCTTTCCATTAGTTACCCATAACTAAGTCTTTACATACATTCAGTTTTAGATAATTTTGATGTGAGTACCGTCCTTTAAATAGTTGTTTTCCATACATAATTCTTATGCCATCCTGTTAAAAGTGCTATCCTTACCTTAAAGAATGAGAACTAAGGCCTAGAAGTGCCAAGTGATTTTTCCAAATTCATCTCTCTCTCTCTCTCTCTCTCTCTCTCTCTCTCTCTCTCTCTCTCTCTCTTGCATTATACCTACCTGCTCCTTTGTCTATCCTTGCACTCCTAGAATTTGTTCAGTGAACTGTGTGCCATTTATGTAACTCTGTTACTCTGTAACTTACAAATCTAACCCCATATTTAAAGGACCATCTTCAAGCCATCCAAGATTAACAATTTGTCATCACTCAGATCTGCCTAAAATCTATTCCCTTCCTTTTAGCCCATATTTTATTCATTCTTTTAATTCATTAACTTGTCAGTTACTGAATATGGTGTGTGTATGTGTGTGTGTGTGTGTGTGTGTGTGTGTGTGTGAGAGAGAGAGAGAGAGAGAGAGAGAGAGAGAGGGAGAGAGAGATTGCAGGAGAGGTTGTATACAAAGTTGAAAGACTTCAAAGGCTTTCTGAATTAGCTTACACTTTAATCCTTTTATACCCATACCTAATCTGCACCTTGGGCTGAAAGGAGGTCGGTAGGAGATTACTGGAGGACTTGTCTAATTATACCTGATAAAGCTTTATGACAGAGCTATCCACATTAGAAATATCAGTGCCTTGTACTCTAGAATGGTTAGGGTGCTTTTTGTGCAGGAGACGGACAACCCAACTCAGATGGGCTTAAATGAGCACCTGACCTAAAAAGTCCTAGTGGCAGAACTTGTTCTTGTTACTCTGAAGTGTTCTCCAGTGTTGTTATATTCATAGTCTGATTTTGCAAGATGACTTCCAACAACAGTTTAGACCCTCCTGTTACCATGTTCTCATGTGGAAACTACCTTCCACTTTCAAAGGAGGTCCTTGGCCTGTAGGTGATTGACTTAGGCCATGTTTACCTGAAGAAATTAATAACTAGAGCAAGATAAATATGATAACCTGGGCTCCATCCCAGAACTGAGGAAGTGGATTTAAATATCACCTCACCCTAGGCATTTTGGCTCAGTGGATAGTGTTGGCCTGCAGACTAAAGTGTCCCAGGTTCAATTCTGGCCAAGGGCACATGCCTGGGTTGCGGGCTCGATCCCCTCCAGTGGGGAGCATGCAGGAGGCAGCCAATCAATGATTCTCTCTCATCATTGATGTTTTTCTCTCCCTTCCTCTTTGAAATCAATAATAAAAAAAATATCATCTCATCTACCTGGCTGCTATTACATCTTAAGGAAGGGCCTGTGTGGACATGGGAGAAGTGAGCCACAGCGGTGGCAGTAAAGGCCTCAAAGAATGTTAGTAGTAAAGAAACAATTGGATTAAACTAAATAGAATTGAACCAACATTTGAATTTAGGCTTACATTTCATAGAGGAATCTTACGTCTAGAGATAGAGGACAGGCATTCTTTGAGAGAGGGAGTTTGGAGAGTAAACAAGTGTAGAATTATTGAGCAAAAGGCAGGTAGTCCAGTAGGAGGAAACTGATAGAGAGGGCAGAAATGGAAGAAAAAATTAGAAAGGCAAGTTGTTGGTGATAATAATAATGGTTAACTTTTATTGAGCTATTATTATGTGTCAAACCCAGCACTGAGCACTGTTTACATGGATTTGTCTCAATGACTAATGATTGTTGCTGTGAGCATTTCCACTTTACAGGTGAGGAAATGGAGGCCCAGAGACACTTGCCCAAGGTCACAAAGCATTCCAGCCAGGTTGTCATATCTCCTAGCCTGCTGGGAGGCTCTGGTGAAGCTCCACTTTGAGCCATGGCTATGAACACAGACTGGAGAGAGCTCATTGAACTAGCTTGTTGCTTGGATAAGGTCTGTGTGACTTGGAGACCAGTTGGATTTCAGGGCCAACAAGAGGAAGGGCACTCTTAAGATTGGGTGGTAGAAGACACATGGTATCATAAAGGGAGGATGAGGAAGCTTTGTAATCAGGTGGAAATATCCTAACAGTCCAGATACATGTCCACACAAATCATTTCTTCCTCTTGAGTCTCAATTTCTCCTCTTTGCAGCCTCTCTTGGCTACCTTCTTTGTTGTTGCCCTTCTGCAAGTACATGTTTCCACCACATTTCATTCATTTTCAGACAGTTTTTCATGTTTTAGCATATCTGGGTAGAGATGCACTTATAATCAGTGCATCTTCAAATCACTACAAGCATTTTCCACATTTTAATATTACTGTAACTAGGATGCTTCCCACCTTCTAATGAAGTATCACTAGTGAGAAAAGGCAGATCCCAGTATTGCTAAAGCTCATGCAGTCAGTTGCTGGTGGATCCACGAGTAAGAACCAAGTCTTCTGGGCTCCTTCCATCAGCTAGGTTACCTCAACTCACATAGTAGGTGTTAAAATAAACATTGCCTGATGCTACAGGATTGTAATAAAGCACATGCACATTTCTTTTTTGATTGCAACTCAAGTAATGTGAGAATTTTGGAAGGCCTGGTTGTTTAAGGTAGGATGCCTCTCCCTTGTATAGAACCTAGCTGCCATGGTTTCTTGTTCCAACTTGCCACCAACCATAAGAAAATCAACTCTGGGCATTGGCCTCTTTTTCTTTAAAAAATACAAGATTTAAACCTAGGTGACTTCCAAGGCCCTTTCAGAAGTAAATTTTTTCTTTTCCCTTTTGCCAAGAGCAAATCTTTGTTTCAGTTTGACCAAGGATAGGGACTGAACGTTGAGATCACTCAGGTCTTAGAAAGGTAGATGTCAGAATCACTACAGTTTTCTCTGTAAGTGGTTAAACATAACCTCGGGAGATGTTTTGGCCTAGCAAGTGACTTGTTTAGGAAGATAACCTGGCCTCATTTTGAGTTACTGCAATAGGAACTCCCATCCATCCATTCATGCCCCCCACCCCAATTTCAATCCATACATTTTATTATTACTAAACTATTTGGTTCCTACTGGCCTCCCGCTGGCATGTTTTGTCCATGGGAAAATTTTTATTTGACTTGTAGGCATTCACTTTTAGACTGTGTGCCTGCGTTTAAAATATTCGTGCATGATGAGTGTTCAGAAGAATACAATTCCCACCCTTCCTCGTCCTCCTCCCCCACCATTATTGATTGAAGTACAGCTGTGTGTAATGTGTTTAGGCTTGCTAACTGGGATTTAGGAAATAGTTGTTTTCTTTTCGGATGGTTAGTGCTGGTACTGTCACCTTTTCTCCGTTAGGGGAATAACCATTTCTTGAAACATAGCTGCAGTTTCTAACGATAATCCTTATACTGCGTCAGCACCCTACTGTTAGCACATGCCAGTTATAGGTTCCATCTCTATGAAGTTCTACCTTTGCCCTTTCCTTTCCCCGTTGTCAACAACTTCCCCCTGTCAGAAAGAATCTTTCATAAGCCCATACTAAACAGACCTCATAAAGTCATGTTGGAGAACTGGCCTTTATTTTATGAGTTACTCTGACCCCCAGATTACCTATTCCCCTTTTTTCTTGGCCCAGCAAACAGTACTACGAAGTAATTGTTATGAATTTTTCTTTCCCCAAAGAATAGTTCTCATGATACCAAATTCAATAATTATTAATTTGTTTCCCTGGGGGTGTTGGCAGTGTGGTGTTTGTCCCTAGGGGTAGTGTTCAGGGTACCTCTGCTTCAGTCTTTGGCAGAAGAAAGAAATTACTTTAATATTTAAATTACTTAAATACTTAAATTTGACATCTCCATCTGCCCAATTTGTGAGCCTCTGTAAACATTTGAGTTTACTTTTTATGAAAATTCTGAATATTTATCTCTTCTGTGGATCTGAGGTTCATTGATAAGAGCATCTACTGTGCTTTATTTTATTTTATTTATTTAAGCAAAGCTGTAGGAAGCAGGTTGAAGAAAGTACCTTTCAGGTTAGTAGCTACACATTTGGATAGGGTTCCTAATCTGCCACCTCTGGCTCTGTTGGCTCTGGCAAGGAGTTATTACACCTGTTTGAGACTTCTCTGTAGAACTTGGAAGTGATTTTACCTGTGCCTACTATGGAGGGTATTCAAACCATCAGTATTACACATGAAAGTTATCTAGGGAACTGACTTAGATGATCATGGTAAGGAGATCCCTCTATTGTATAAGATGTTCACTGAAGCATTGTCCATAACAGCAAAAGATCAAAAGAGTAGAGTAAATGTCCTTCAGAAGAGTAAATTACACTACAGCTGGGCAGTGGAATACTTTGCAATTTATGAGAAGAATGAGGCTGATCTGTGGGTACTGAATAATACAGCTGCTCAATACCACATACCGGGCACTTTTCTAAGGCCCTCTATGTATATTTATTTTGGTCTCACAAACCCCCTGAGGTAGGTACCCCAGTTTTGCAGATGAGGAAACTATAAGGCACAGAAAGTTAAGTGACTTGTTTAAGGCTCCACAGCCAGCAGGTAGCAGAGTCAGGATTCAAACGCAGGCAGGCTCCCTGCAGTCTGCTCGTTACCACCTTGGCATGCTGCATGCGGTTGGACCTAAATAGTAATCTTTGCATTTGCAGCTCTTGATACACAACTGGAGGAAACAAAGCTGAGTTTCTTACTTATCATTACATTCTGGATGTTGACAATATATTCAATATAGACCTTTTGACAGTAACTAACCATTAGGGAAAAGTAAGCTAATAGGGGAATAACCTTTATGATCAGTCCTTGAAAAGGTGACCTTTTTGTTTTTTTCCTGACTCCTTTTTTAGAGATTTTGCCCTTTTGATATAATCAGAAGTGCAAATGCAGAAGAGCTCTATAATTATTGGTGTAAGAAATCAGTGTTCAAAGCCCAGTTGCCAATTGGCTGGACTCGCATGATTGGCCAAGGACATCTGGCATTGGTTTCTTTACCTGGCCTCGCCTGGGTTTGATTTACAGAGTGGTAAGATCTCAAAGGTGTGGCCTGGGAGGGACGGGCACCCAAATCCTCTAGGGAGCCTCTGTCTCCAGACCGTCTGATTTCCCTTGGGTGGAGGTGTAAGTCATGTATATTTTGAAAACATCTACTAGGTCATCTGACACAGGTCCCACTAAGGGCCACTTGATCAGACTGAAGATAGACATGTTTTCCACCACCTTCAGTTCTCTTGGGTTATTAGACTCTGTTAAGCGCGTCTTTATTATATTTCTGGGTGTGGTCACTAGGTCTGACAGCAATATATTGGCTGTGAGTACCATAATCCCTGAAATAAGAGAATCACAAAATGCACAAAATGGCTTATATATTAACATTGAATATGACAGGTGATAAAACAACTTCTATAGACACACTCTAGGGAATAGATGAATAAATGATTATTAGATTGGGCTTGCTTTTAAAAATGCCACAGTGTAGCCTGGCTGGTATGGCTCAGTGGTTGAGAGTTGATCTATGAACCTCGAGGTTGTGGTTTGATTCCCCGTCAGGCACATGCCCAGGTTGCCAGCTAGATCCCCAGTGTGGGGCATGCAGGAGGCAGCCGATCAGTGATTCTCTCTCATCATTGATGTTTCTATCTCTCTCTCCCTCTCCCTTACTTTCTGAAATAAATAAAAAAATACTTTTAAAAAATGCCACGGTGTAGCAGGCTTTTTTTTTTTTTTTAATACATTTAACTCTGCCTCTCCCTCTCCTCACTCACCCCCACACTCAAACAACATTTATAAAATGTAGGTGTTTAGATTCAGTTTTAAAAAATAAATGTGTTTTTATGTCACATACCTTATTTATATTCCACAGGTTTGAATTTATGTTTCTCCACCCTCTTTTAATTTCTACCAAGGCAACAACACTGCCTTTGTATATTTTGTATGAGTGAGCCCGGAGAACATGATAATTTATTTTGAATATTCAGGTAATCACATCAGCTAAGAGATGGCAATCAGATAAGAATTACTAACTACATATAGCAGAAGATGTTGCTTAAATGCCTCTTAAATGCTTCTCTCCCAGCTATTTGTAATTCCAGTCTAATTTAATGCCAGGAATATGATTGAAGTGGAGCTCAGCCTCTTTCAGGTCTTGAAGCGACCGGTAGAGGCATGCTTGGGATCTTGAAGCCTGTGGCCAGTGCTTTGACATTGACTGTCTTCTCTACAAGTTTGCTTCAACCAAGAAGGTGGCTGCCCTGTGAAACAGGTCAGGGTTTCTCCAAAGAACAGGGCCCCTGCAAGATAGTATCTCAGGACTTCCCTGTCCCCAAGAGGATGCTATAAATACTGTGCTTCATTTTCAGAGCAGCTCTTTTTTGTTTACTTGGCAAGGAAATGTGGGTTTGGAATAGGCTCAGTGACCCTAAAGGAAGATGAGTGCATTGCACAGTGAGGAACGTGCTTTTCACTGAGCCCTGGCACAGAGCTGCATGCTTGAGTTTCTCATCTTTTTAAGAAATAGGACTGGCATATTTTATTTTTTTCTCTTTTAATTTATTTTCTATCTTTTTTTTTTAATTTATTTTTTTTTCTCTTTTTCCGGGGGCGGGGGGCAGGGCGGGAGTTGAGGGGAGGTGGATTGAACTGGTATATTTTAAAGGGCTTTCCAGAATTTAAGACTTAATTGAATAGCATTCAAGGAAATGTTGGAGATTTCTTTCCTTTTTAAAAAAGTTTAAATTATTTATTGTTTAAAGTATTACATAGGTCTTCTTTTTCCCCCATTGGCCACTCCCCGGCCGCGCCCCTCCCCCTCCCCAGCACATACTCTCACCCTCCAACCCCACCTGTCTTTGTCCATTGGTTATGCTCATATCCATGCATACAAGTCCTTTGGTTGATCTCTTACCCCCTTGACTCCCACCTTCCCTCATAGGTTGGATAGTCTGTTCAATGCTTCTAAGACTCTGGTTCTATTTTTGTTCATCAGTTTATGTTGTTCATTATATTCCACAAATGAGTGAGATCACATGATATTTATCTTTCTCTGACTGGTTTGTTTCGCTTAGCATAATACTCTAC